>NC_012871.2:28330700-28684624 GCF_000003195.3 Sorghum bicolor
GAAGCGCCACACTTGGGAAAATTCCAAAGAAGATGTGACATTGGCTATTTGGTTGGCTATTCATCAAAGTCCAAGGCATATAGAGTCTTTAACCATGCCACAAACATGGTTGAAGAAACATTTGATGTTGAATTTGATGAAACTAATGGCTCCCAAGGAGCAAATGATAATCTTAATGATGTAGGTGGTGAACCATTGAGGGATGCCATGAAGAACATGCCGGTGGGAGACATCAAGCCTAAAGAAGATGATGATGATGTACAAGTCATTGAGCCACCATCCACCTCACAAGGTCCACAAGATGAAGACAACCCGGTTCAACACACCCGCACAAAACATATTGACATCCGCCACCACTTCCTTAGGGATCACGTTGCTAAAGATGACATATCTCTAGAGAATGTAGAAAATCAATTGGCGGATATCTTCACAAAACCCCTAGATGAAGCTTGGTTTTGTATGTTGAGAAATGAACTTAATGTGCTTGACCTATCCAACTTCATTAAGAGATAAAAAGTTGTGTGTTGAATCTTGTAAATAACTTTTGCTTTGCATATCATGCATACTAAAACTAAAATCCAACTTGCATATAGGGCTTGTCTAACATGGTTAAGATAACCCCCTTGTGTGTGTGAAAAAGCTTAACCTTGGATCAAACTTGACAAGCATTAGTTTACTTTCAAGTATTGCATTACAACTCATATCATATGCATGCTTGTCAGTTGACCGTTTCTTTTCAGTTATTCGTTGAGCATCCGCTGTGTTCGTCCATAGATAGGGGGAGCATTCAAAGCTCATTGTGATTTAAACCCCTAGCTTTATGGCCATATGATGCTCCTTGGTGTTTTTTTTTCTTGAATTATTTTCATAAAAACTACTAAGCCTATGGCTAAATATTTGTGAAAATTTGAGAGTTTGAGAGAAGTCACTCATACCAGTTCCATTTGGTATTTATTTGTGTGCTTTTGGAAATGGAACTTGGTTGGGTCAAAGTTGGGCGTAGTGCTTGGTTGAAAAAGTGCTCAGAGGAGCACCGGACGATGCACCGGACGTTGCCTCCGTGCGTCCGGTGCGGTGAGTGTGCCAGACTGCACTCACCGGACGCAGGAACAGTGTCTCTGCAGTGTCCGGTGAGGTGCGTTCGGTGCTCACCTAGCGTGACCTGAAGCACCGGACGCTCATGAGTCCGGTGGTCACCGGACGCGTCCGGTGCCACATTAAGAGCGTCGGTGACCCGCGGCTGGCGCATAAAACCCGCGCCCTGGGGCTTTTCTCGGGCAGTTCCTTTTCTCCGTCCTCCGCCCGAGCCCGTGCCCTAGCCCCGTCGCCATCTCGCCGCCGCCGCCGATCCTTTCGTTCTCCGGCGACCCAGACCGCTCCCCTGTGCCAGATCTGCACAGGGATCTCACCCTTTCCTTCTCCTCGCATAGAGTTTTCCTCCTTGCGAAGTGGTTAGGATTTGGGGTAAGTCCTTTATTCTGTGCCCCCAAGGTGCTCGAGTTTTTGTGTCATTGGATAAGAAAGGTGTTTTGATCTTGATCTTGTACATCCAATCCTTGTAGCACCTTGAGGAGAGGATTCGTGGTCTCCGGCAGTGTTCGATCGTGATATCTCCATGGGAATGCGTCTCGTCCTCGGTTCGTAAGCCGTTCGCGCCTGTATCTTATCTATTCTTGCGATCTATAGGTTTGTCTCATCTCTAGTCGATATAATTTCTTATATATATCCTATCTTGTCTATTCTCTGCAGCGCTTTGTTCTCCGTTGTCAGTCGGTTGCTTGTCGGACGCCTGATTTGCAATGGCTCGTACCAAGAACGTCAGTGGTCCGGCAGCTGGCTCAGGAGGTTCACCAGGGGGTGATGGTGGAGGTGATCCTCCCCGTCGCCTGTCAGCGGTAGAGAAAGGGAAAGGCAAGAAGCTGGCCACCAAGAAGCGCAAGGCTAGTGACAGAGATGCAGAGGTCATAGAGGCAGTTGCAGCAGCGGCTGAGGCAGCCGAGAGGGGTGGTCGTTCAGGTGCCCTGAGGATTGGGGATGATCTTACGCCGCGTCAGCGGCGTGCAGTTCTTGAGACAGAGGCATTCCATGGATCCTCTCCAGGCACTGTGACGGTTGGAGAACAGAGGATTAGGCTTGTGGTCAGGGATCCAGCTCGGGAGGATCTAGACACTGAGACAAAGGCCCAGGCAGAGGGCACAGCAGAGGGACAGGAGCAGGAGCAGCCACTCAGGAGGTCGACTCGCGCTCGTACCCAGGCCACTCCCCGGACTGGTACGCAGGGTCAGTCCACCTCCACTACTCGTGCCACACCAGCCAGAGGCACTCCAGCTTCACAACAGAGACCAGTCAGGATCCACAGGGATCTCACTCTCGTGTCAGCCAGAGAGATCCAGCAGCTGCGATTCGTTCCGTTTCCCACCTGGTTTCCAGCTGCCAGGGATCCCACAGCCGGTGCCAGGTTCTACACCGTCGTCCAGGGGGACATCCACGAGGCACTGGTTCGCTCTCAGTTACAGTTCAGGGAGCACAGAGTGATTGACCTAGAGATATTGGGGAACATGGTTGGAGCAGACATTCGTCAGTATTTCACCTACCTCCACGGACTTCCAGAGTTACTAGCACTCCCCGGCACTTACTGTGAGCAGTGGGTCAGAGAGTTCTACGCGTCAGTGTGGGTTTCTCCAGATCATAGTTATATCCACTACGCACTGGCAGGGACAGAATACAGAGTGATAGCACAGCGGGCCAGAGAGGTGCTGGGGTTGAGAGCCTACTCCACCAGGATTCACCAGCTCTGCTACGGGAACGTTGAGCCTCCCCGACGTCCTCACGGTGGTGAGATACCACCAGTTGACTTCGTGGCTCCTTGTTTCCGTCCACCGTTTGGAGAGGGCTCCAGCAGGACAGTGGGAGACTTGACTCGACCAGCTAGGATCCTTGACTTTGTGTTGAGGAAGACTCTTCTCCCCAGGACAGGTTACAGAGATGGCTTCACTCGTATCCAGCAGTGGCTCGTCGCTCACCTCATCTCCCAGAGGCAGTTTGACTTGTGGGATCTGATCGTCTCAGAGGTTGAGGACACCATCTCAGAGAGTTTCAGGGGACGGCGTCAGTTGCCATATGCACATTGGATTACCCTGCTTATTCTTCGTGCCAGGCCACTACCCCTGCCAGCTCACTTGCAGAGGGAGTTGATAGAGTCAGACACCGTCTTCCCCCACTACGACCCCAGGCAGATGTTGAGAGCGCATCACGACCTCAGAGCTACACCTCCTCCTCGTGCCCCACGTGGACCGGTGCCCCCACCTTCTCCTAGGGGCACTCGCAGTACAGCAGTTGTATCAGAGACAGAGGAGCAGTAGGATATAGCGATTGGAGCTTTCGCAGATGCAGAGGCAGAGGGAGAGTTTTACTTCGCCTCAGACAGCTCGGATGATGACTATCATCCGCCAGTGTCCGACCTCCCTCCTAGAGCTCACGACCACGAGGCAGGAGGCTCGTTTAGTGCTTCAGACCCAGCTCTTCTTGCTATTCTAGAGGGTATGAGAGCAGACCAGCGCCGTGCAGCTGAGGTGCAAGCGAGGTGAGACAGGGATCAGGCTGCCATCAATGCAGCCATGCAGGCCAGGCAGGATGAGCTCCAGCGATAGCTTCTCACCTTTCAGGAGCAGCAACTTGCGTTCCAGGCTCAGCAGACAGCAATGATGGCCGCTCTCATGGCCGCCTCTGGAATTCAGCTACCGCAGATTCAGCTCCCAGGCACTTCGACTGTCAGGCCACCTACTCCAGCGCCTCAGACTCAGAGCCAGTCACAGCAGCCTCTCCCGCTACCAGCTCAGAGTCAGAAGTTCTCGACGCCACAGCACCAGGTCTCCCAGGGTGCTATCTCTTCAGGCTTTGAGCAGGTACCTCAGTTTACTCCTCTCCGCTCCGGCTTCACTCCTCAGTCAGCGTCAGCGTCACAGCTTGTGTGGGACTCGTCGACAGATCCGCACCTCAGCTTCACCTACAGTGCTCTGATTGGTGACCCTGCGCCTCCTCCTCTGCAGGCCCCTGCAGTCTTTACGGCGCCAGTCACCACTACAGAGCTTCTGTCGTCGTCTATAGCGTCGTCCGAGCAGCTTGCACTGTCTTCTACCGTGCCAGAGACGACAGCTACAGCGACCGAGTCCGTGCCCGCTTCGTCAGCCGGACCCAAGCAGCCAGCACAGCCCGTGACAGCTTCAGCACCCCCAGAGCTGACCCAGACCGCTTCACCAGCACCTGCCACTTCAGAGGGTCACTCCACCTCCTCCGCCTCGACGGCCGACAGTTCAGACGATGCAGCTCGCTTCGCGGCCGTGCTGAGGGACTCCACTGCTTCGCCTCCTCTACCGACTTCTTAGGTTTTTGGCGCTTGATGCCAAAGGGGGAGAGAATGCGTATGAGAGTTAGGAGTCAGGGAGAGCTAGGAGCTAGAGAGGGGTTTCTAGGAGGGAGCTAGGAGCTAGAGAGGGGTTTCTAGGAGCTAGAGAGGGGTTTTATTCTTTTGAGATACTTTTATGTGTGCTACTTTATCATGCATCATGTTTACTTTTATGCATTGCACTTGTGTGAGATACTATGGTTGTGAGACATGACTTGTGCTTACTGTGATATCTTAATGTCATGTTTCTTGGCTCATATTACTTTTGCTTCCGCTTTCTACTCCGATGTTCTTATGAGCCTTATAGTTATATCCTGTCGTATACTACTCACATATTTGGATGCAGGATATTGGACTTGGTTAATATAAGCATGACTAATCCTTTTGCTCTTATTGTAACATGCTTATTGAAACCAAGTCATTGTGAAAACCTCAACTCTTTTTCATACTCGAGGTTGTCATCAATCACCAAAAAGGGGGAGATTGAAAGAGCATCTAGGCCCCTAGTGATTTTGGTGATTAATGACGTTATTGGTTACTATGACTAACGTGTGTTTTGCAGAGGCAAAGTCATAAGTAAGGTCATGGTAAATAGGTACTCGATGGACAGGGACGTACATGCCTACTTAATAGTGGAAATCGTTTCGGTTTTCAAAGGATGGATGGACATTGTCAATACTAGACTAGGTCTAAGTGCCATATGGTGAAGAAGGGCACTTAGAGTAGTTTAGGACTTTGTTTTTCTTTGACCGTACTATTAAGAGGGGCTTTGATCTAGTAGCTTGACTTAGGCAAGGCTTTAGGTTTAGGTGTGGTGCACACTTGGTAAACCTAGCACTAGGCAGCTCAGAGATAGTCCTTAGATCGAGAGAAACCAACTTCGTTTTGGAGCGATCGCGTTTCGACGAAGTTTTGGTGCCCAAAGGGGAACCGGACGCTGCACCGGACGCTCTGTGAGTGCGTCCGGTGAGGTCCTTAGCCGTTGGAACAGTGTCGTGCTTAGGGTTAGGCACCGGACGCTAGCACCGGACACACCGGGTAGCGTCCGGTCCCATGCGTAGGGAGCTTGTAAAGTTTCCCCGAGCACCGGACGGTGCACCGGACGCTGGAAGTTAGCGTCCGGTGACCTGTCAGAAGGAAGTACAGTTAGCTGTTATGGAGCACTGGACGCTCGGTGTAGTGCGTCCGGTGCAACATAATGTGCGTCCGGTGACCCCGTTTTAGTGGAAAACGGTTGGCCGACCTTTGGACTTCGTGGATAGTATTTATACTCCTCCACCTCGTCCATGAGAGCACTCTTGCCCATTTGAACATCAGAGAAACTTGTTGTGGAGCAAGAGAGTAGCAAGAGCCTAGAGAGGATTGAGATTTGAGTGATTTCTTGAGAGAATCCTTCTCTAGTGAGTTCCAAGAGTCAAGTGTGCATCCACCACTCTCTAGAGCCTTGTTTGGGTCAAGTGAGAGTTCTTTGCTTGTTACTCTTGGTGATCGCCATCACCTAGACGGTTCGGTGGTGATTGGAGGCACGAAGACCGCCCGGAGTTCTTGTGGGTGGCTCGTGTCAAGCTTGTGAGCGGTTTTGGGCGATTCACCGCGACGGAGTGTTGAAGAATCAGCCCGTAGAGAGCACTTGGTCCTTGCGCGGACCAAGGGGGAGCAAGACCCTTGCGCGGGTGCTCCAACGAGGACTAGTGGAGAGTGGCGACTCTCCGATACCTCGGCAAAACATCGCCGAGCACTTTCTTCCACTACTCCTTTACTTTCTAGCATTTACTTTGTGTTGGTACATTCTTAGACTTGCCATGCTAGAATAGGATTGGAACTAGGTTGCAAAACTTTTTATCCGGTAGCTCTCTAAGTCACACTAGGCACAAGGGGTTGAATTGGAGCTTATAGGTTGCTTAAATATTTAGAGAAGCCCAATTCACCCCTCCTCTTGGGCATCTTGATCCTTTCAACCATGTTGGAGGCAAACCACCATTCTTTGATGGCACATGTTCATTTGACTATTGGAAGAGAAAAATGAAAATGTACCTTGGATCAATCAATGATAGAGTGTGGGAAGTCACGGATAATGACTTTGTGATCCTTGACCCCGCCAACCCAACCGACAATGGGAGAGCAAACAAGCAATGCAATACTATGGCTCTCAACACAATCTACAATGGCATTGATTCAAAAGTTTTTGAACAAGTCAAAGATCTTGAGAAGGCAAGGGAAGTGTGGACAAGACTTGAAGAAACATATGAGGGCACTACAACGGTAAAAAGTCCCAAATTGTACATGCTCAAGTACAAGCTATCAAACTTCAAGATGAAGGATGATGAATCAATACCGGAGATGTTCTATAGGCTCCAAGTCATCATCAATGATCTCAAGGGCCTTGGTGAGAAAGTAAAGGATGAGGACTTCATTCACAAGTTCTTGATGTGCTTGCCCAAGAGGTTCAAGACATTGAGAACCATCATATTTAGAGGAGGATTGACGGGTGTATCTCCCAATGAGGTACTTGGAGATGTCATGACCGAAGATCAATACAATGACAATGATGATGATGAGGTCATGAAGAAGGATGATGATGATAAGAAGAATAAGAGTGTAGCATTCAAAGCTAGCTCTTCATCCAAGAGCAAGAACAAGGGCAAGGCCAAGAAGGAAGAATCAAGTGATGAGGAGTGCTCCAATGATGATAGTGATGATGAAGCACTAGCACTCTTTGTTCGCAAGTTTGGCAAGATGATGAAGAAGAAGGGCTACCATACAAGGAAGAGAAAGGACAACTCCAAGAACAAGGAATATGTGAGGCTATGCTACAAGTGCAAAAGCCCCGATCATATTGTGGCGGATTGTCCATACAATAGTGATCATGATGAGCATGACAAGAAGAACAAGAAAGAGAAGAAAGAAAAGAAAGAGAATAAGATGGTTTTCAAGAAGAAGAAGAAGGGTGGATCCTATGTTGTGACATGGGATAGTGATGCTTCTTCGGATGATGATTCTAGCGATGATGACAAGGCATCCAAGAAGAAGGCGCTTGCAAGCATTGCTATCAACAAGCCATCACTCTTTGACACTCCTTCATGTTTCATGGCCAAGGGCCACAAGGTACAATATGATGAGAGTGAAAGTGAAAGTGAACATGAACATGATAGTGATAGTGATGATGAAAATGAATTCACTAATGAACAACTCATGGACATGCTAGAACAAGTCGATTCACTTATTCAATCTAAAAACAAGAAGTGCAAAGAATTGGCCAAGAAGTTAAAAGCTCTTGAGCAATCCTTTGATGAGCTCAATGCTAATCATGAGAGGCTAGTGGATGCCCATGAGAAGCTTCGCAAGGCTCACACCAAGCTTGAGAAAGCTCACTCCTTGTTGTTAGAAGAGAACAAGGAAAAGGTTGTTGTATCATGTGATGTGGGCACAACATGTGACTTAATTAAAGAATCATCCAACCCACTTATTGTTGTTGCCACTAACTCTTCTTGTAGGTCTTCATCCACCACAACCAACTCTACCTCCACTTCTAGTGTTAGTGTCACTTGTGATACCTCACTAAAGGTTGAGAATGAGACTCTCAAGAGAGAGGTGGATGAGCTCACTCACGCCCTAGGCAAAGCCTATGGTGGTGAGGCTCGCTTGCTAAAGTGCTTGGGTAGCCAAAGGTTTTCTCTCAATAAAGAGGGATTAGGCTATACCCCCAAGAAAGGCAAGGTGGCCTTTGCAACTCACAAGCCTAGCTTTGTGAAGAGCAATGGTCGGTATTGCAACAAATGCAAGCAAGTTGGGCACCTAGAGCTTAATTGCAACAAAACGAACAAGAACAAGAAAAATGCTAATGTACCTTACATTCCTTTTGATTCTTGTTATGTGCTTACCAAGGGTGAGAAGGGTGTGCATGCTAAGTTTGTTGGTACACCAATTGTGGGTCCAAAGAAGAAGGCCATTTGGGTACCAAAGAGCTTAGTCACTAACCTCCAAGGACCCAAACAAGTATGGGTACCTAAGAAACACTGATTTGTTTTATAGCTAAACTATAAAGCCGGAGGAAGGCATTGGGTGCTTGATAGTGGGTGCACACAACACATGACCGGTGATTCAAGAATGTTCAATGCAATCAATCCAAATGATGACAATGGTGTTGATAGTATCACATTTGGTGACAATGGCAAAGGCAAGGTCAAAGGGCTTGGTAAAATTGCTATATCCAATGATTTGAGCATTTCCAATGTGCTACTAGTAGAGAGCTTGAACTTCAACTTGCTATCCGTAGCTCAACTTTGTGATCTTGGTTTCAAATGCATATTTGGAGTTGATGATGTGGAGATCATAAGTGTAGATGGCTCTAACTTGATATTTAAAGGCTTTAGATATGAGAATCTATACTTGGTTGATTTCAATGCTAGTGAAGCTCAATTATCAACATGCTTGCTCACTAAATCTAGCATGGGTTGGTTATGGCATAGAAGGCTTGGTCATGTTGGTATGAAACAATTGAACAAGCTAGTCAAGCATGATCTTGTTAGAGGCTTGAAAGATGTCACATTTGATAAAGACAAGCTTTGTAGTGCATGTCAAGCCGGAAAGCAAGTTGGCAACACTCATCCAAAGAAGAGCATCATGAGTACATGCAAGGCATTTGAGTTGTTGCACATGGATCTATTTGGACCAACCACATACACAAGCATTGGTGGAAACAAATATGGATTTGTGATAGTGGATGATTTCACAAGATACACATGGGTATTCTTTCTTAGTGACAAGAGTGATGCTTTTGTAACCTTCAAATCATTTGTCAAGAGAATACATAATGAGTTTGAAACAACCATCAAGAAAGTGAGAAGTGACAATGGAAGTGAATTCAAGAATACAAGAGTTGATGAGCTTTGTGATGATTTTGGCATTAGGCATCAATTCTCAGCCAAGTACACTCCACAATCAAATGGTCTTGTTGAGAGGAAGAATAGAACCTTGATTGACATGGCAAGATCAATGTTGAGTGAGTACAATGTGAGTCATTCTTTTTGGGCCGAAGCAATCAACACGGCTTGCTACTATAGCAACCGACTCTATTGTCACCCAATGATGGAGAAGACTCCATATGAGCTCTTGAATGGAAGAAAGCCCAACATTGCATACTTTTGGGTTTTTGGTTGCAAATGCTATATATTGAAGAAAGGCACTAGATTGAGTAAATTTTGAAAAGAAATGTGATGAAGGCTTCTTGCTTGGTGACTCCACTACTAGCAAAGCTTATAGAGTTTGGAATTTGGCTAGTGGTACTCTTGAGGAGGTGCATGACGTTGAGTTTGATGAAACCAATGGCTCTCAAGAGGAAGATGAAAATCTAGATGATGTGAGAGGCACTCAATTGGCCGATGCAATGAAGAATATGGATATTGGTGATTTAAGGCCTAGAGATGTGATTGATGTTGAAGATGACAAAGATCAAGTGCTTTCTACCACTATTGTGCAAGCTAGTGGTTCTCATGATCAAAATCAAGCTAGTACAAGTGGTACACAAGTGCAAGATCAACAAGCTAGTACATCATCTCATGATCAACCAAGTGCAAGCAATCAAGTGCAAATACTCCAACCAACAAATATTGCAAGAGATCATCCATTGGATCATATCATTGGTGATATTCAAAGAGGAGTGCAAACTAGATCAAGACTAGCATCATTTTGTGAGCATTTCTCCTTTGTGTCTCACATTGAGCCAAAGAAGATTGATGAAGCATTGAGAGATGTTGATTGGGTTAATGCTATGCATGAAGAACTTAACAATTTCAAGAGAAATCAAGTATGGGAATTAGTTGAGAGACCTAGTGATCACAATGTTATTGGTACTAGATGGGTCTTTCGCAACAAGCAAGATCAAGATGGGATAGTTGTAAGGAACAAAGCAAGATTGGTAGCACAAGGCTATACTCAAGTTGAAGGTCTTGACTTTGGTGATACATATGCCCCGGTTGCAAGATTAGAAGCAATTAGGATCTTGTTAGCCTATGCTTGTGCTCATGACATCAAGCTATACCAAATGGATGTGAAAAGTGCATTTCTCAATGGATATATCAATGAAGAAGTTTATGTTGAGCAACCTCCCGGTTTTGAAGATGACAAGAAACCCAACCATGTTTACAAGCTAAGAAAGGCATTGTATGGTTTGAAGCAAGCACCAAGAGCATGGTATGAGAGGTTGAGAGATTTCTTACTCTTTAAAGGTTTCAAGATGGGCAAGGTTGACACCACTCTCTTCACCAAGAAGATTGGCAAAGACTTGTTTGTGTTGCAAATCTATGTTGATGATATCATATTTGGATCAACCAACCAAGAATTTTGTGAGGAGTTTGGAAACATGATGGCTAATGAATTTGAGATGTCAATGATTGGAGAGCTTAGTTACCTCCTTGGTCTTCAGATCAAGCAATTGAAGAATGGCACATTTGTGAGTCAAGGCAAGTACATAAAAGACATGCTCAAGAAGTTTGGTATGGATGATGCAAAATCAATTAGCACTCCAATGGGAACAAATGGAAGCCTAGATAATGATACAAGTGGAAATATGGTGGATCAAAAGTTGTATCGGTCTATGATTGGAAGCCTACTCTATGTGACCGCATCAAGACCGGATGTCATGTTTAGTGTATGTATGTGTGCAAGATTCCAAGCCTCACCAAGAGAAAGTCATTTGAAAGCAACAAAGAGAATATTGAGGTACTTGAAGCATACACAAAATGTTGGTTTGTGGTATCCCAAAGGTGCAAAGTTTGAACTTGTTGGATATTCCGATTCGGACTATGCGGGATGCAAAGTTGAGAGAAGAAGCACATCAGGCACATGCCAACTATTAGGAAGATCACTTGTCTCATGGTCATCCAAGAAACAAAATAGTGTTGCACTATCAACCGCCGAAGTGGAGTACATTGCGGTCGGTAGTTGTTGTGCACAAATTCTATGGATGAAGGCAACATTGAAGGACTTTGGAATCAATTTCAAAGAAGTGCCATTGCTATGTGATAATGAAAGTGCCGTAAAACTCACCAACAATCCGGTTCAACACTCAAGAACAAAGCACATAGATGTCCGCCATCACTTTATAAGAGATCACCAACAAAAAGGGGACATTTGCATTGAGAGTTGTTGGGTATTTTAAACGCAAACAGAAAAATCCGCAAGCGCACGGATACCGATGTAGCCTTCACCCGGGAGTATTCCAGAGTATCGATTTTCCACAGGGAACGTGAGTGTACTAATTAAGATCCAAGATCGCCCAAGGATAACTATATAATTGTTTTTGGTGAGAAGAGAGGAAGTTTCCTGAGAGTTCTCTAGTTGATCTAAGAATCAAGAATTACTTCAAGATTATCTATATCGGGACATCAGAACACTAACCACAGAAAGAGAAGGGGGGCTAGGAAGCTCCGACTATGGTCCTACAAACACCGATCCGAACGAGGTGGAATACGTCGACCGTTAGGGCTGTCACTACCCTAAGGCTACCACAACAATCCGCAGGATTGGGTGCAATTCCAGGTAATCGCAAGACTAAACACCACGTCTAATCTATTAATTACTACTCTAGCGTTATAAAGACTAGAGCACTTGATGCAAGCGGGAATCCAATAAATAACTTGAATGTAAATTAAAGTAATTAAAGAACTCAGGAATTATGAATTGAAGAACCTGGAGAACGATGAAGAATGAACCAGTTGCTGCAAAAGTATAATGTTGAGGAAGATCCGACAGATCCGGCTCCTCCTCCGCTCTCCTCTTCTCTCTCCCTATTTTCTAGATTACAACTAGAACTAACTAGAACTAGAACTAGAGGAACTAGAACTAGAACTAGATGAACTAGAACTAGATCTAGATGAACTAGAAGTAGAACTAGAAGAACTAGAGGGATCCTCTCTACTTGGATGAAGAATTGAAATCCTAACTTTGACTCTGTAGAAGAGGTATGATTTCCAGGGGCCAGGGGGTCTGGTTTTATAGTCCCTTCAAGTGAATATGGGCCGTTGGATCAAACCGACATTAATCGCACGGTTTTCCTTGATCCTTTAGGTCGGTGGAGCGTTGTCTCGAAAGAGAGTCCTGATTGGGCACTGTAGCTAGGCGGGCGCCCAGGAGAGTAGGGCGGGCGCCCTGCCTCCGAGCCCGATTGCCTTCCCGTTCGTTCCCGTGGCTTCTGGAGTCTTCTAGATGGTAGAAAATTGCACAGTACGTTAATATCTCTATGTAAACCCGACGTGTGGGCCTTTCTTTCATATTTCCTGATAACCCCCTACAGAAATAGACAAACACCAAAACTCATGGAATTCTGTCAGATAAAACCCTAAGTCTAGGTGTTAGTTGCATTTGGATCCTTTTCCATGATTAATTGATGATTAAATATGAGCATTAAGGACCGTCAACAAGCTCCCCCAAGCTTAACCTTTGCTCGTCCCTGAGCAAAGGTAAACTCAAAAGTTTCTGCAGTGGTTTCATGCCTTAAAGATACACATGCTTTCAAACAAGATGTCATCTCTGGGTTAGGGTAAACTTTCAAGACTGAAAACTTACTTGTTTTACCTTTTACCATGGGACTTATAACCGTCACTTCTGTCTTGAGCAGTTAAAAGATAGAACAGTCTAGTCAAGCACCATGTCTCTTATTCGTGATCAGCTATAGCTCTAGAGTTTTTGTAGATTTTCAAATAAAACTCAGAGATTCCTTGTATGACTCTTTCTAGTCTCTCTTTCGTGGTATTTCTGAATCCTTACCAAGGCAGTAATGGTGTATGCCTTCTCTCAAAGTATGTGGTATTTTTGGTATGAGGCACAGTGGCATTGTCTTCTCTCTCACCCTACTCTAATAAGGCTTTTGATATCTGGAGCTCATAGGTGGGAGACAGCTAATACATACTTACAAGACATTTATTGCATAGTCAAACCATGGATCTAGAAGAACAAGTTAATAAGTCAAATCAAGATGTGCATGTGTGGCGAATGAATGGTGATAATGGTGAAAGTAATGGTGAAAGTCTAATTCTACTTTTGCTCTTTTGAGGGGGTACATACCTTTCTTGCTCTTTTGAAATTTTTGGAGAGAATGAGATGCTCTATATTTTCTTTTTCTTTTCTCTCAGGTGGGTATCTTGTACCCCTAATTCTACTGTGGGACACTTGTCTATTTTTACCTCTCGTCTCACTTTTTCTTTCTTTCGAGGTTCCGGGCACTTGCCCCTTTTTATTTCCTCATATACATTTTTTCTTTTCTTTTCTTTTCTTTTTTTTAGAGCACTCATCTCATGAGATAATATAGCAAGTGGTAGAAACAAAGATAACTTGAGCATTTATTTCATAGGGAAAAATAGAAATGTTTTTGGCTATTCTCTCCCGGATTAGGAGTAGAATATTTTTAGGTGATTCTGGAGATGGAAATGGGTGGATATATGTGGATGCGTACTTCCGGAGTAGAAGCAGCCTGTGTGAGTGAACGTGCAAGTGAATCTTGATTTAACCACATGACAAGCTCCTAAGGGTCTACACAGCTTGACCACACTCAATGCTCATAAGCAGTAAAAAGTAAATGTGTGGCTCAAAGTCTAGCAAGCATGTATATATGGCTGTGGTAGGAATTTAAACTCTCATCATACAGGAACTCATCCTATGATATTTTAAAGATTTTCAAAGATAAAATTCTCCAGAATTCTAGCATCTCTAGGAATAGATAAACAACAGCTCAACCTTCCCATGTCATATCTGTTAACGACTTAGGCTTTAGATTAAGTACTCTCCCCATAGTTCAGGTTTTGAGCAAATCTTAATTAATACCAGTCATGCCTAAACTTGAGAGAGATTTCAATTTTAAGAACTAGTCATTGGCAGAGCAACTATTCATCATTTCCATGTGAGAGCTTATCATTAGGGTTCATAGCAAACTTTATTTATTTATTTATTTAGCAAACTAAGCAAAGATATATATAAGCACAAAATCTTTATTTGGGTTTTTATGATTATGTATCTTTTTATTATTTGAGTAAAGTATAAACATGAGTAGAACACTTAGCTGGATAAATGGGGGTGCTCTCCCCCAAGCTGGATTTTGACGTAATTTCTCCTGATGTAGCTAGCAGGTGGCGGAGGTGTATTTGAATGTCAGCAGCACCCTGACACCGATTAGGATATCCTCCGTCTGCTAGTCTTCTTTGATCCTTGAATTCTATGGAGCTCAAATAGACAACAAAGCTCTTGGCAAGGCGTTCGGTGTTTTTAAGTCCTCCAAACGGGACTCTTGTATTCTCAATCATCCTGGGATTCGCTGGATGGCATAGTCGGTGGTTCTGGCGGCGCCTGCTCTTCATGTATAACTATCTTCTCTCTACACTCCTGACTTGGTGCTACGGTCTTCTCAGGACAATTTTGTTCAAGTTGTATGTCTTCAGACTGTACTACTTCCCCTTCATAGTCTGCCCATCCGTCCATGATGATTTGCCTCCTCTGGTTGCGGTTGCGTTGTCTTCTTCTTGTCCTGACCTGCTTAGAGTCGTCACTATATAGTTAGGGTCAGTAAAATAGTGGCGTACCTTCTCAGAGGGGAAGTGCATGTGGACTTCTCTGGTTCCAATGTAGATGATTGCTTTAACGGTGCTGAGGAACGGTCTCCCAATGATGATGAGTGGATCGTACTCGTCTTCTCCCATGATAATAACCTTCAACCTTTCGGAATGTCTGATCTGCCATCTGGAGCTGAATGTATGTTGGTTTTAGGGGCATGGTTCCGAACAGGAGCTGATAGATGACTGCGGCCATTATGTTGATGACAGATCCGATGTCGTAGAGTGTCTTCTGAAAAGGATATCCGTTGATTGTGCACTCGATGCTTGGAACACCAGGGTCGTCCTTCTTGGTCAGGAACGGTGACTTAAATCGACGATCTTGACCTCCTTGAACTGCAGTGATCATCTTAGCTGACTCGGTCCACACTTGCTTGTTCCTGTTCCTCCTGTTGGTCCTTTCCTTGGTTCTTGTCAGGATTGCTCTGAGATTTATGTAGTCTTGTTCTTGAAGGAAAACGTCTCCTTTCTCCCTTTGATGTAGAAACTGATCTTGGCAGCACTAGCGTAGATGACAGCTCCTGAGGTATTCAGGAATAGCCTGCCTAGGATGGGTGCCCTCTCATCAGTACCAGTCTCTATCACCACGAAGTCTGCTGGGGCATACAAGGTACCAACTCGGACGTAGAGGTTTGTTGACACCATTTTTGGGCACGTGTCCAGGATGGCAGGATAGGGTGGCAGTACAATGCGGGTTGCTGATGAGGATGGTTGCCGATGAGGGAGAGGTTGAATGTGACTAAGTCTACAGGCAGTAATATGGTGCCGATGACTGGGTAAAAAGGTCTGCCGATGACTATGGCAAGGGGATTGCCGATGACGCGAAGGAGGAGTCCGGAAGCTGCCAGTTGTCATCTGGAGGAGTTTCGGTTTGTCACGAAGGATAGTTTTATTATTTCCTTAGTTATTTGCATCGTTTTGTATACGGATTCCGTGTAATTTGGAATTCGAGTTCTAATCGTGTCTGGTCGTAGCTCTTTGAGCAGGGTATAAATATAAACCCTAGGACCTTGTAAAAAAAAAGAAATCAATCAAACACACGTTTTTACTCATATTCCAGCATCTACTTTTCGACGACTTCGTCATATTTTTTTTCCTTTTATTACGAGTTCTTAGGAATTCGTCGACTTAAGCTCGGCGTGTTCTCGAGTTCCGCGTGAGTACCTCTTAGCCGTGACATCCGGGCGCATCGCTGTTGTCAGGACTAAAGTATTCGAGTTATCACCTTTGCCGATAGCAAGGTCAAATCGGCTGGCACGCCATAACGTTTGAATCGGGTATTAGCCCTTTGTGTTTGCAGATCAGTTTTGCATCAACACATCTTTTGGCACGCCCAGTGGGACAGATTCAAGATCAAGATCAACATGTCGATCTCTGACCTCGATCAAGAGAACGTCATCCCCGTGACGGAGGCCAACCTCAAGGATGAGCAAAAGCAAGCTATTGCCCAAGCCATGGAAGAGTTCAAGCAGCAATGCCTGAGGTCTTTCAGCATAAACAGGAGCGGCGAAGTGGTCCAGAAAGATGCACTGCCGGCACCACGGCAGGTCACCTTTGACGCCAATCCTGGCAAGCTTCAAGATATGGTTGACAATGCCATCAATCGAGCGTTGATTAACCAAGCTGGTGTACTGTCTAATACGGTTTTCAACGCCGTGGCAAGAACTTTCAAGGAAGGACAAATTCCGCCAGATTATGTGGGGCCCTCCCATCATCAGCCAACGGCACCAGAGGTCACGGCTCCATCGGCTGCCTTGACGAATGCAAGTGCACAGTCTGCCGTCCCTCCAAGTACATTGGGGACTACTGACGCACTATCTATGCCGATGGCAACCAACCCACAAATTTCAGTTGATCAGCATAAACTGACAACAGATATGTTGGCATCGGCAATGTCAGGGTTAAATCTTCCTCCCAACTGGTGGGGTTATGGTATGCCTCCAGAGTTGACGCCGGGAACATCACAAATAACTGACATGAGGGGCAAAACTCCTATGACATCGACACCTCCCAATGCGCCGGTGAACCAGAGTCCTCGGTATACCACAACTACTACCGCACGGCCTTACACTGGGAATCCTCAAGATTCAATGTTCCAGATGCCCAACGCATCGGCAGAGTCAATGTTGATGCAACAGAGGTCTATGGCCCAGTCGGGGTATGTCAATTCAACGACGGTACCCAATTACCAATCATCGGCAGCACCTATGCCGATGAACGCTAATAATGGATGGCTTGGACAGCAAGCCTTTCCACAATCGCCCCAGCAAGGTTATCAGACTACGGGGTTCCAGCAAGGGCAGGTTTATCCCGGGTTCCAAGGTCAGGGAATTCCCAACCAGCCAATAAATTTTGGACAGCAACTCGGAGGACAGCCAATCGGTGGACAACAGTTTGGTAGTCCGCAGATTGGAGGACAGGTGACCAATACAATGTTCCATACAGGTCACGTCCCGAACAGACATGTGGAGGTTCGCCACCAAATGCCAGATCCGCAGCCGCCTCATCGGCAAGATGCCGATGCGTATTGGGCCGATAAGATTGCTGAAGTAATGAGGGAACAATTTGGGATAAAACCCAAAGTCAACACTTATTCTTATCGGACACCGTATCCTCCAGCGTATGATTTGATCCTGCTTCCACATCGGTACAAGGTACCAGATTTTACAAAGTTTTCCGGACAGGACGACACGTCAACCATGGAGCATGTCAACAGGTTCATTATTCAATGTGGAGAGGCTGGTAACAGGGACGAATTGAGGGTTCGTCTATTTTCATCATCATTGTCTGGATCGGCCTTTCCTTGGTTCATATCATTACCTCCCAACTCAGTAATTACTTGGGCCGATCTAGAGAAGCAATTCCACAGATACTTCTTCTCGGGGGTTCATGAGAAGAAGATCACCGACTTGGTCAAGTTGAGGCAACGTAATGCTATAGCCTGGTTCTGGATGATCGGCAGCTAGCCGATTTGGCTTTCCAAGGTTTGTTGCCACATATCAGGGATAAGTATGCCTCCCAGGAGTTCGAAAGTTTAAGTCATTTGGTGCAGAGGATATCTGATCAAGACATCAAGCCTTTCGAGCCTAAGAGGGCATGGAATAAGAAAGTGTCATTTGTTGACGAAGCAACAAGCTCAGATTCTGATGAGGAACCAGTAATTGGTTTGGCCGAGTGGGTAAAAAACAAGAAGCCGATGTCTTGTCCTTTTGGGCAGAAGGAACCAGAGAAGTTCGCCTTTGACACCGCCAAGGCCGATAGGATATTTGACTTTCTACTTCAGGAAGGTCAAATCAAACTGTCACCTAACCACGTGATCCCGTCGGCAGAAGAGTTGAAGAGGATGAGATATTGCAAGTGGCATAATGCAACTTCACATGACACCAACGAGTGCAAAGTATTCAGACAGCAGCTGCAATCGGCTATAGAGTCAGGGAGAATCAAGTTTGACAGTTCTAAAGCCCAGAAGCCGATGAAGATAGACCAACATCCTTTCCCGACAAACATGTTGGATGCTAAGGGGAAGGCTAAAGTCTTAACATCGGAGACAGCTGAGAAGAGTGCATCGGTAGATCCTCAGCATCAAGTTACTACTGCCGATGCAAGAAATAAGGGCTTGGTCCAGGAAGGAACTAGCTCAGGAAGGCCTCCTCGGTCTGGTATCGTCATAACTCAAGAACGGGAAGCTTCGGGTGTGCATTGATTTCAGGAATCTCAATAAAGCTACGCCGATGGATGGATACCCAATGCCTGTCGCCGATCTACTGGTTGATGCTGCGGCTGGCCATCGGGTTATCAGCTTCATGGATGGTAATGCGGGTTACAATCAAATATTCATGGCAGAGGAGGATATTCCAAAAACCGCATTCAGGTGTCCTGGTCATGTTGGACTATTTGAATGGATAGTCATGACTTTTGGGTTAAAGAATGCTGGTGCTACTTATCAAAGGGCCATGAATTTTATATTTCATGAGTTCATCGGCAAGTTCGTAGAAATTTATATCGATGATGTGGTGGTTAAGTCTGGAGATTTCTCAAAGCATCTTGCCGATTTACGAAAAGTGTTGGAGTGCACAAGGAAGCATGGATTGAAGATGAATCCCAACAAGTGTGCATTTGGCGTATCGGCAGGGCAGTTTCTTGGTTTCATGGTACATCAGAGGGGTATTGAAATTAGTCGAAGATCTATTGATGCCATCAATAAAATAGTGGCCCCTACCAATAAAACCGAGCTCCAATCCTTGATCGGCAAGGTGAATTTTATCAGAAGATTTATATCGAATTTATCTGGGAGGATTCGTGCTTTCAGTCCTCTTCTTAAATTGGAAGCCGATCAAGAGTTTGTTTGGGGAGAAGAACAGCAGTTGGCTCTAGATGAAATCAAGAAGTATCTGGTAAATCCTCCAGTTTTAATTCCACCTCAACAAGGGAAGCCCTTCAAATTGTATTTATCTACCGATGGATCGGTTATCGGTTCAGCTTTAGTTCAAGAATTTGAAGGGAAAGAGAGGGTAATTTATTATTTGAGTAGGAGGTTGATTGATGCTGAAACCAGGTATTCGGCCATTGAGAAGCTGTGCTTATGCTTATATTTTTCGTGTATCAAGCTGAGACATTACCTGTTGTCGGCCGAATGTGCTGTTGTTTGCAAAGATGACGTGGTCCGATACATGTTATCTATGCCGATTATGAGTGGTAGGATCGGTAAATGGATTTTAGCGCTGTCGGAGTTCGATTTGCGTTACGAATCGGCTAAGGCAGTCAAAGGGCAGATTATGGCCGATTTTGTGACTCAGCATTGCGGTCTAGTGGAAACCTTGGAAGTTGCACCATGGACGCTCTTCTTTGATGGATCTACCTATGACCGGGGAGCAGGCATCGGCATTGTATTAGTTTCTCCTAAGGGGAGGAAGTATGAGTTTTCCTTGCCGATTGTTGCTACATCAACAAATAATCAGGCTGAGTATCAAGCTCTGATCAAGGGATTGGAGTTGTTAAGAGAAGTTCGTGCTGACGCTGTTGAAATATTCGGGGATTCCATGTTGGTTATAAATCAATTGGCCGGAAGCTATGAATGCCGAAGTGAAGTTCTCATAACCTATTTCGAGAGAAGTATGCAACTGTTAAAGGAATTCAAGAACTTCCGATTGGAGCATGTTCCCCGATTGCATAATGAAGACGCTAATCGGTTAGCCCAGCATGCCTCAGGATATCAGCCAATGATTAATGCGACATCGGCAGTCAGTGCCGGTGATTGGAGGAAAGAAATTATCGACTATCTAGAAGATCCATCCAAAAAAGTTGAAAGACGGGTTCGATTTCAAGCGACCAAGTATGTGCTCCTTGAAAATGAATTGTATTATCGAACTATCGACGGAATTCTTCTCCGTTGCTTGGGTGATGATGAAGCCAGAAGTTTGATGGGGGAAATCCATGAAGGAGTGTGTGGAGCGCATCAGTCAGCTTTTAAGATGAAGTGGATGATTCGAAGGAATGGATATTTTTGGCCAACCATACTTGAAGATTGTTTTAAATATTTCAAGGGATGTCAAGGTTGTCAAAAGTTCGGTAATATCCAGAGAGCACCCGCATCGGCTATGAATCCTATAATAAAACCTTGGCCGTTCCGGGGGTGGGCCATCGATCTGATCGGCCAGATTTATCCACCATCTAGCAAAGGGCATAAGTTCATTCTAGTTGCCACTGACTATTTTACTAAGTGGGTCGAAGCTATTCCTTTGAAGAAAGTCACATCGGCCAATATGATTGATTTTGTGAAGGGGCATATTATTTACCGATTTGGGATTCCCCAAACGATTACTACCGATCAGGGCACCATGTTCACGTCGGGGGAGTTCGATGAATTCGCAATCGGTATGGGAATTAAAGTGTTGAATTCTTCTCCTTACTATGCTCAAGCCAACGGGCAGGCCGAAGCGTCTAACAAAGGAATTATCAAGCTTATTAAACGAAAGATTGAAGAAAATCCTAGGCGGTGGCATACATTGTTAAATGAAGCACTGTGGTCTTATCGGATGGCTTGTCATGGATCAACCAAGGTGTCACCCTATCAGTTGGTGTATGGACATGATGCAGTGTTGCCTTGGGAGATTAAGGCTGGATCTAGGCGATTATCTTTTCAAGATCAATTGGCTGCCGATGATTATGCCACTTTGATGACCGATGAGTTAGATGATTTAGCAGGGCATCGGTTAAAGGCTTTAATGAGTATAGAGGAAAATAAGAAGAGAGTTGCTAGATGGTATGATAAAAAAGTAAAGGCTAAGGAGTTTGCCGATGGGGATTTCGTATGGAAGTTGATTTTGCCAGTCGGGACTAAAAGTTCGAAGTTTGGGAAGTGGTCTCCTAATTGGGAAGGTCCTTATCGGATAAGACACTCAGCTCCTGGTAATGCCTATGTTCTAGAAACTCTCGAAGGAGTTGAATTTCCCAGAGCATTAAATGGCAAATATTTAAAAAAGTACTACCCCAGCATATGGGTCGACGCATAAAAGTTTAAGTGCCGATAACACTCCTATCGGCTGGATTTAAATGTTCAGGGGCAGACTTAATGTTTCAAAAGATGCCGATAACAGTCTTATCGGCTAGACTAAAAGCTAAAAGCGGAAAAACAAAGGTGTGTTGCCGATGAAAGCTTCAGATGTTCAGCAGCGCTTGGATTGCTGATATGGCGCGCAGCCGAATCTGATTGGCTGTCTCTATCTCTTTGATATCATCATCGGCAGAACCTTCTATCGGCTTCAGCTTCCTCTTTAGCTGCAGCGCTTTGCGACCATGGACGTTTCGTTCTTGTTCAAGGTGCTTGATGGTCTCCGGCAGTTGACTCTCTTCTTGCTGGGCTTGGGACAGAGCGTCCTCTACTTGCTTGAGTTCGGCCAGTAGAGCTTCTCTTTTTGCCGATAGATCAGACACTTTCTGCTTCAGTGCATCACCTGAGGACTTTAAGGTGCCGATGTTCTTATGTTTCTCATTGGCTAAGAGTTTTTCTTTCATCATCTCCTCAGAAAGCTGGATTTGAGCGGCTCTATCGGCAAGGCGTCGAGTGGCTCTCTGGTACTGTAGCTGGCGGCTTTCTAGGTGTGCAGCATGGAAGAGTGTTTCTTCAGCATCGGCAGGAATTTGGCCTCTAAGGGTCTTGAACAGGGCTTTGGCTGGGTCAGAATCATTGACCAGTTGAGTTGTGTCTTGATGAAGTATGGCCGATAGCTCTTCCAGCTTAGCTCTGGTTTCTGCCGATACAGTTCCAACTGCCCGAGAGGAGCTTGCTTCCTCGCCTTCTTCTTCGAAGATATCAATGGCGAAGGAGAATAAGCTATTGGGAGAATCTTGTTCCTGAAAATGAAGATGAAATAAGTCAGTTTTATGGTCAAAACTTCGGCAGACGATACTGGTGGAAAATTGGATGACTTACTTGCTTCAAGGCGATTTCTTGCCTTTGACTCAGAGATGCCGATGGAGCTACAGGTTGATCGGCAAATGTTGCCGATGGAACGATATCGCCTGAAAGAAGACAGGAAGGATTATGAGACTAAATGTGAATAAGTTTATCAGCGGAAGTATTGTTGAGATATGTTACCCGGAGGAGAAACAACAGCCGCCTGAATCGGGGAAACCGCCGATGATATAACTGGATCTGCCGGGCCAGTTGTTTGTTCACCTGCGTCAGCTGATGTACCTTCCGTTTGAGGTTCTTCCTGCTGGGGTTCTTCCATCTGTGGTGCTTCCTGTATTGGTTGGGGAGATGGTGCTTGCTGTGTCTGGACTTCTGGAGAAGAAGGGGAAGATTCCACCGGGATTGGAGACACCGGAGGAGGAGGAGGAGTTGCCACTTTCTGGCGCTTTGTTCCGGCCTTAGCACCTTGGATGCCCTTCCTCTTTGGCTGGCTAGACTGGGGGGCATCGGCACCTTGGCGTTTGGCTTTTGCCGATGCACCAGTTTGCTGCAACAACAAAAAGGAGTTTATGAGCACAGATAGCCGATACAAAGATAGTCAGCATAAATGAAAGAGGTTTTAACAGATTGCCTTGAAAGCTTGCGCCAGAGTGGAAGCGGTTACCGTTGGTGATGTCTGAGTTTTCCTGGTGGTAACTTTCTTGAGGCGCGCACCCCAGTGCACGATGGAAGCCAGAGTGGGAGCATTATGGCCGATTGAGGAGATCGGGCCTGATGGGAATAAGTCGATCGGCTTGCCACTCCTGCTAACCGATGGGGGGGTGTTGTCAATCTGCAAAAGGAATACAGGGGTAAGTTACCGATGGGAATGGTATTGGAAAATGAGACATCGGTTTAAAATACTTACAGTGTCATCAGGGACTTCGTATTCGGGGTCGATCATGCCGCGGTATGAGAGAGCCGATCTGCAGAATAGATTCTCTTTGCATTCTACCCACCATAGCTTGTATGCGTGAGTAATAAAGGCGGCTGGAACCCATTCTGACAGATCTACATCTGTATCGGCATTTGGTGGTAGCTGGGCTACTCGAGTCCACTCGAGGAGGTTGGCGATGGGTTCTCTGGGCTTTATTACATCGGCATAAGGAAGTGCAATCGGCAGCTGGCCGAAAGCTAGCTGGCGAGCTAATGCCGATGGATTATAAAATTCATAGGTTTGGGGAGAGGTTTTCGTGCTACCGAAGAGATTCACTGGTATGGCTCTGGGAGTCACAATTGCTATCATCACCTCATTGTCCCTGTCGAGAGCTTCATGAAATGGATTGAAGGTCAGAGGGAGCATGCTGTCTGGGTCGTCATAAGCCAGCCATGGTCGTTCATCTCTGGCCAGACCCTCATACAGAGTCTCGAAGAATCGGCCGATCTGATCCGGATTGTTCCCTGAACCGGGTAAGACTATAACGGCTTCGCCAAAGTTCAAGGGGGCACGCGTTGCCGATTCCTCTTCACCCAACACATGATTCTCGGCTATATCTCTTGGGAAGTGCTGTGAGAACAAGTTGAAATCAAGGCGCTTATGCAGGTGCAGATTGAGCCACATATTAATAAACCACCAGGGGCCTCCCAAGTTGCCGATGGATTGGCCAAGCAGGAGTTTCTGGGCTACCTGATGAAGAAGGTGGTAAACAGCGCCGAGCAAATATCGGCCGAGAGGAAATTGGCCGCCGCTAGCCAGTCTTTCTGCTGCCGATAGATAGACAGAAGTCGGTCCTGCCGATCGACCACAGAATACAAACTTGTCCAGCCACATGTTCAGAAAGGTGGTTTGCTCCTTTGTGGTGACAGGCCCTCTCCCGCGGTACTTCTGGATGTACCCTGACCAACCGCCAATAGCGCGAGTCTCCACTTTGGCACTGGGGGCGGTATCAAAAAAGTGGGTACTATCGGCAGAAGATATATCTAGCCCAGTAAGCATGGCTACATCGGCAAGGGTAGGAGAAGCAGGGCCGTGGCCAAAAACAAAAGCATTGAGAGTGTCTGACCAAAAGTAGGATGCAGCTATCAGCAATGACTCGTTCCTGTGCATATCGGCAATGGATAGCCTAATGCATTGAGCTAGCTTCCTCTCACCCCATTGAACTTCATAAGAATTGCTGACCCTCAAGAACCAATCTTTCCACCCTACAGTAGGGCTAGGCCAAGAGCGAAAGGTGTCTTTCCACAGATCTAAAGAAAAGTTTTCAGCTCTAAAGGGAATCCTGTTGGTTTCTGCATTGATAAGGTCGGTTGGATCTGGATCCCCTAGAGGGCCGAGGCACTGAAGGTGTGGTTGATCGGTAGGGATGACAATTTTGTTGGACAACTCCTAGTGTTTTGGGGAATAAAAATACAAAGAAAAAGGAAAAGGAAAATATTCGGTAAGATGAATCGCAGATGAATAGGAATGCGAGAAAAAGGTACAGCAGATGAGATGGAAGTCTGACCTCAGGGACGACGAAGCCAATGGCCATCTTGTCGTAAAGAGGACGTTGGAGAGCACCGGAGTTGATGAAGCGGAGTGGTTGTCGGAGATCTTGAGGGTTGTAGATGGCGCCGCCGCTGGAAAAGCAAAGTTGGATAGTAGAATGGTGTAATGAGGGAGGAGTACCCAAGAAGGAACTATTTATAGGACAAGATGGGCAAGGGCAAATCCGACTTATCTCTTTGCCGCATCCGAGAAGCCCGAGGGTACTCAGGTGGATATGGTAACTGTTCGCATGGTAATCCAGGGATTGTGCAGGTGATTTGACAGGAAGCGGTCATTATCTAAAGATATTTTACTATGCGCGATCTCCTGGTCGGTCCATCGGCGATATTCTATAACGGTCATCTTGCCGATGGGCGGATAGACGGGGGGTAACCGTTTTTTGCGAATATCCTGGTCAGAGCATCGGCAGATCTTTGTAACAGAATTGTTGCCGATGTACGACCAAGAAAGATGCCCGTTTAGGAAGTTGGGGATTTCGAGGAATCTGCGGAGGATTAGGATCAGAGTTGTCCAGATTGAGGTTGTCGGTTACCAGATTAGGAGCATTAATTGCGGATAAGGCATCATTACTGCAGAGAATTTCGGAGCATTAATAGTTTTATACTCCAAAACTGGGGGGCATGTGTTGACACCATTTTTGGGCACGTGTCCAGGATGGCAGGATAGGGTGGCAGTACAATGCGGGTTGCTGATGAGGATGGTTGCCGATGAGGGAGAGGTTGAATGTGACTAAGTCTACAGGCAGTAATATGGTGCCGATGACTGGGTAAAAAGGTCTGCCGATGACTATGGCAAGGGGATTGCCGATGACGCGAAGGAGGAGTCCGGAAGCTGCCAGTTGTCATCTGGAGGAGTTTCGGTTTGTCACGAAGGATAGTTTTATTATTTCCTTAGTTATTTGCATCGTTTTGTATACGGATTCCGTGTAATTTGGAATTCGAGTTCTAATCGTGTCTGGTCGTAGCTCTTTGAGCAGGGTATAAATATAAACCCTAGGACCTTGTAAAAAAAAAAAGAAATCAATCAAACACACGTTTTTACTCATATTCCAGCATCTACTTTTCGACGACTTCGTCATATTTTTTTTTCCTTTTATTACGAGTTCTTAGGAATTCGTCGACTTAAGCTCGGCGTGTTCTCGAGTTCCGCGTGAGTACCTCTTAGCCGTGACATCCGGGCGCATCGCTGTTGTCAGGACTAAAGTATTCGAGTTATCACCTTTGCCGATAGCAAGGTCAAATCGGCTGGCACGCCTTAACGTTTGAATCGGGTATTAGCCCTTTGTGTTTGCAGATCAGTTTTGCATCAACAAGGTTCTTCAATATTCCCTTTGGGAAACTTAGCGTACGATCTGCAAGCTGCAAACACATGGCTGTTTCTAATAAAGGATGTGTAAAGAATTTTTCATAGAGTACCC
This sequence comes from Sorghum bicolor, assembly GCF_000003195.3. Taxonomy (NCBI): domain Eukaryota; kingdom Viridiplantae; phylum Streptophyta; class Magnoliopsida; order Poales; family Poaceae; genus Sorghum; species Sorghum bicolor. The sequence continues at coordinate 28,357,065 of NC_012871.2, forward strand.
TGGGCATAATGTTGACGCTGGAGCCAAAGTCGCAGAGTGCTTCTGGGAAGTCCACCATGCCGATGGAGATCGAGATGACGGGGCGTCCTGGATCGCCTCTCTTGACTGGCAGAAGGCCAGTAATTACTTCCACAATGGGGTTACTCCAGTAGTTATGTCCTCAAGCATCTCAGGGCAGTGATTGCCTGAGTGTCCAGTATCTCCAGTGTGTTTGTGCTCGTAGATCTAGGTCATCACTTGGTGGAGTCTGGGAGTTGTAAAAGTCCTTCATAGTTTGCTTGAAGTGTACCTCCTCATAGAGACAAGGCAGAGATCAAGTGCATGGGCCCTGTTGGTGGAAAACACCAACAGAACCAAAAGTATATTTATTCTTCTCTATCCTTAAGCATAGTGAGCAAGACAAAGTTGATGGATAATACGATCATGAGTGTATCATTTAAAACATTCGTCAGATCAGATTACTCAACCTAATGGAAAGATAATCTATCTATACTTATCTTTTTTATATATCTTCCAAAGATTGCATGTGCAACATTTTAGCTTATATTAGGAGTATGGGATCACAAAGGTGGAAGGACTAAACATGTTGAATCGATTGGGTTGGTTTATCTAGAGTTGTAAATCATACATGTTTGTCTCTTTTATTCATGTGAACGCCAGAACCAAGGAGAAGCTTATAAAAGTGATAGTCAAGTACCTTAAGATGTTACCTTACTTGAAGAGTGATGGTACAGTATCACCTTGTGGAAGCTTTCCTTTCTTAGCGGTTGTGCATCATGTTTGTGGCACCCTTCATGGATCATCTCTTGTGAGCTATGCCTTCCTTGTGTAAATTGTTAAACTTCATGTGTCTCTCTCTTTGTCTCCAATGTGAGTTTATCTCAGGACTTCCCAGGTTGATATTGAAAGTTTTTCTGCAGGGGTTAGTCCAACAAAATATCCAATATCTACTATAGCATACTATCGGCTCAAAGATCAACCTAGACACCATGTCTAATTTGATTTAGGAGGGCATTTTAACCTAAGCACCATGCTTAATTTAAAAACCTTTGGAAGTAAGATCATCATTCCTAAACTAAGCACCATGCTTAATTAAGAGATAAATGAATCTACTCCAAACCTAGACATATACTAAAGCAAATAAAGGTAGCATGAAAGCATTTATAGAGATCTACTCAAGTGGAGATAAAGTAGTGTGATTAGTATTTAACAAATTGAGCATGTCTCAAAGGTAGGGACAACCAACATAGCAACATGGCAAAGGATGTTTTTATGTAAAGTACTCCCCCAAGCTTGAATTTTGCAAAATTCAAGTTTGGATGAATTTAATTCAATGTTGTATGATGATTGGTTGTACATACCTTGTGCTTGTCATTCATCCGATCTTCTTGCTCCAATCCTGGAAAGGTTAGTGACAAGAATACCCGAAGGAATTTTTTACAATTATACTTATATGCTCAACACACAAGGTAATGTTGCAAATAATTAAAAGCTCATGTTATGGTCTGATCAGTGCTTGTTTTAGGACACTAAGCTTGTCCGTGGGAAACCGTCTATTTATGTCAGTGAAGTGGTTTCCCCTCCAACGCTGACCTATATCAAGACCAACTCAACGAGATCTGCAATATTTCATATAGACATATGCATCGACAACCACCCTTTTAAAGTTTTTATAAATAGAAAGGAAGAGGGGGTTGGAGATCTCGAATGTGATGATGTTGGAGAGACCAATGGATTGTGAAGATGTTGCATATGATCATGGAGTAAATGAAGTGGCTATGAAATAAATTCCATGCTCATTAATGCTTAGAGTGAAATCCATGTGGTATGGTGAAAGTGATAAGGTGAGTATGGTAAAAAGGGAAACGAAAAAGGATACACGGACGACTTGGTTCGAAACTAGCACAGCTACCGTTCCCCGGCAACGGCGCCAGAAAGCTTGTTGGGTATTTTAAACGCAAACAGAAAAATCCACAAGCGCACGGATACCGATGTAGCCTTCACCCGGGAGTATTCCAGAGTATCGATTTTCCACAGGGAACGTGAGTATACTAATTAAGATCCAAGATCGCCCAAGGATAACTATATAATTGTTTTTGGTGGGAAGAGAGGAAGTTTCCTGAGAATTCTCTAGTTGATCTAAGAATCAAGAATTACTTCAAGATTATCTATATCGGGACATCAGAACACTAACCACAGAAAGAGATGAGAAGGGGGCTAGGAAGCTCCGACTACGGTCCTACAAACACCGATCCGAACGAGGTGGAATACGTCGACCGTTAGAGCTGTCACTACCCTAAGGCTACCACAACAATCCGCAGGATTGGGTGCAATTCCAGGTAATCGCAAGACTAAACACCACGTCTAATCTATTAATTACTACTCTAGTGTTATAAAGACTAGAGCACTTGATGCAAGCGGGAATCCAATAAATAACTTGAATGTAAATAAAAGTAATTAAAGAACTCAGGAATTATGAATTGAAGAACCTGGAGAACGATGAAGAACGAACCAGTTGCTGCAAAAGTATAATGTTGAGGAAGATCTGACAAATCCGGCTCCTCCTCCGCTCTCCTCTTCTCTCTCCCTATTTTCTAGATTACAACTAGAACTAACTAGAACTAGAACTAGAGGAACTAGAACTAGAACTAGATGAACTAGAACTAGATCTAGATGAACTAGAAGTAGAACTAGAAGAACTAGAGGGATCCTCTCTACTTGGATGATGAATTGAAACCCTAACTTTGATTCTGTAGAAGAGGTATGATTTCCAGGGGCCAGGGGGTCTGGTTTTATAGTCCCGTCAAGTGAATATGGGCCGTTGGATCAAACCGACATTAATCGCACGGTTTTCCTTGATCCTTTAGGTCGGTGGAGCGTTGTCCCAAAAGAGAGTCCTGATTGGGCACTGTAGCTGGGCGGGCGCCCAGGAGAGTAGGGCGGGCGCCCTGCCTCCGAGCCCGATTGCCTTCCCGTTCGTTCCCGTGGCTTCTGGAGTCTTCTAGATGGTAGAAAATTGCACATCACGTTAATATCTCTATGTAAACCCGACGTGTGGGCCTTTCTTTCATATTTCCTGATAACCCCCTGCAGAAATAGACAAACACCAAAACTCATGGAATTCTGTCAGATAAAACCCTAAGTCTAGGTGTTAGTTGCATTTGGATCCTTTTCCATGATTAATTGATGATTAAATATGAGCATTAAGGACCGTCAACAAGAGTATAGGCACCGATGATCAACTTGCTGATATATTCACCAAGCCACTTGATGAGAAGAGGATTTGCAAGCTAAGGAATGAATTGAACATACTTGACTTCTCAAATATGTGTTGATGACATGCCTCTCCTTCAAGCAAAGCAAGGTACAATTGATTGACATGTCATTCATCCTATGCTAAGGACTTGTTTAGTGCATCTAGTCATTCCTTACATGTCTTAGGCTCATTCATGAAAATCAAATGAATTTGATGCTTGTATGGTACCACTATTGCTTTTATGCTTGACTTGATCTAGTGGTAGCATATGACATGTTTGTGGGCTTGCAATCCTAGTGTTTGATCTAGAATATGAGCTATAAGTGTTTAACTCAACATGGTACAAGATAACCCTTATTTGGAGGTGTGAAGAAGCTTGTCCTTAGATCAAACCGAGTTAAATATCTTAGGCAAGTAATCTAGATTGGACCAATTTGGTAAAATGATCTCACTTCACATGGTTTCACACAAACCTATCTAAAATTTGAGCTCACCTTTTGTGGTCATTGATGACAAAGGGGGAGAAATTATAGGAGAAGTACAAAGATAGGGTGATAAAAGAAGGGGATCAATTAAAATTTGAAGCACACAAGTAGGGTGTGATCACATTTAGGATAGATAGCCGTACTATAAAGAGGAGAATTCTTTGGCTAAGCGGTTATCAAGTGCCACTAGGTGTCATTGTTCATGTGCATGCATTTAGAACCTAGTGAGCTAACTTAACTCCTTCAAAGAAAATGTTTGTGAAAATGCTAACACACGTGCACTTGTTGGTACACACTTTGTGGTGTTGGCACACTTTGAGAAGGGAGTTGAAGTTGAAGGGTAGAGAGAGGATGGGTTCCTCTCTCCCTCCCGCCGAGCTTGCTCGGCGGGATTCAGCGCTTTTCGAGAAAATGAAGTGCATATTTTCTATTGCGCCGGTGGGAAATTTGGAGAAGTCGCGGGAGTGTTTTTTGCTGAGAAAACACTCACCGGACGCTGCGTCTGAGCGTCCGGTGCAGACAGTGCCTCGCCCAGCTAGGGTAAGGCACCGGACGATAGGCACCGGACGTAGGCCTATGCGTCTGGTGGTTAGCGTCTGGTGTGCGGGCATTTTGTGACCCTCTCTGCGCATGGGTCCGGTGAGCACCGGACGCTACAGGTGCTTAGTGTCCGGTGACCTGCAGGTTTGCGGAACTCTCTGCGCATGAGTCCGGTGTGCACCGGACGCGTCCGGTGCTAACTTGCTCAGCGTCCGGTGCACTGCAGGTGACCGTTAGACTCTGACACGAGCGTTTCAAAAGACGACGCGTGGCTGACGTTGGAGCACCGGACGCTGGTGTTGAGTGTCCGGTGCCCCTTTAAGAGCGTCCGGTGACCCCGCAGTTTGCCCAGTGAAAGAGCCAACGGCTCTATTTTCTTGAGGGGCTATATATACGTGTTTGGCCAGCTTGGGGCTCACTCTCTTGGTATTCTAACATACTTGACATCCTTGTGAGCCTAGGCAAACTCCTCCCACTCATCTCCTTCATAGATTAAACATCTTTGTGAGATTGGGAGTGATTCCAAGTGCATTTGCTTGAGTGATTGCATCTAGTGGCACTTGGGGATCGATTTGGCTGTGGTTTTCTTGTTACTCTTGGTGGTTGCCGCCACCTAGACGGCTTGGAGCAGCGGAGGAGCATTGGCATGAGTTGGTGATTGTTCGTGGCCATCTCCCGGTGACTGTGAGAGGTTTGTGCCTACCTCGGCGGAGAGCCAAAGGCAACATTAGTGGATTGCTCGTGTCATTGAGCTACCTCACTTGTGGGTAGGTTCTTGTGGTGTCCTAGTGAGGACGAGGTTCGTGCTACACCTCTTAGGCACCGAACCACCAAGTGTTGGTCGACACAACGGGGACGTAGCATGCCGGCAAGCACGTGAACCTCGGGAGAAAAATCTTGTGTCTCCATTGTGTTTGTTGATTGGATTTCTCCCGGTGATTGGACTTCATAATATTTTGATTGGTTCATCCCCTCTACGTGGTGGTATAAAGATCAAACTCTCTCTCTTACTTTCTTGCAAACTAGAGTAGCTTACTTCTTGTATAGAAACTTTAGGTAGCTCTCTAGTGTAAGTAGAGACTTAGTTCTTGTGTGCATAGTGATCATAGCAACTAGAATTGTTGGGTAGGTGGCTTGCAAACACCCCATTAGAGCTAGAGCAAAAAGCTTCGCTTTGTTATTTACTAACCTCTTGCTCTAGTGTTTTTGTAGAATTTTTAAATAGGCTATTCACCCCCCCTCTAGCCATATTAGGACCTTTCAACAATATTGGTATTCATGACTTTTCCATTTGAGACCATCTAGGGTTTCGAAAACCGATGCGTGGCTATGAATTTTTTCAAAATTCAAAATTGAGTGGTCCAAATTTTTCCAAATAAAAAGTTGACCATTAGACCAAATGCAGAACTTGATGAGTGTAACAAACTTTGTATTCATGACTTTTCCATTTGGGACCATCTAGGGTTCGGTCAAAGTGTCTGTTTGTAAAAACCAATGCTTTGACTTTGGTCAAACCTGGTCAAATGACCCATTTGATGACTTGAAATGAAAAAAAATTGAATATAAATTTGTTAGAGATCATTAAGATCTACATTTGATATATTGTCCATTTTTCCATTTGGATAAATTTGAGCCAATCCTAAGCACATTTGTTTAAAATCCAAGACGAGTTTTGGTCAAACATGGTCAAATGACAAACTAAATTACTTAAAATGAAAAAATTTTTAATACCAATTAGTTAGATATCATCAAGATCTAAACTTTTTATATAGACATTTTTTCCATTTGAGAAAGTTTAAGTTAACAATACCCACAAAGTCTTGAATCTAACACAAACTATATGTAGCTATATGTGTCATTTGTGGATTTTCAACTACACCTTCCCAACACTTTGTCAAATGCAAAAATGGTCTATATATTAAATGTAGATTTTGATGAGTGGAACAATATTGGTATTCATGACTTTTCCATTCGAGACCATCTAGGGTTTCGAAAACAGATGCGTGGCTATGAATTCTTTTAAAATTCAAAATTGAGCGGTTCAAACTTTTCCAAATAAAAAGTTGGCCATTAGACCAAATGTAGCACTTGATGAGCGTAACAAACTTTGTATTCATGACTTTTCTATTTGGGACCATCTAGGGTTCGGTCAAAGTGTCTGTTTGTAATAACCAATGCTTTGACTTTGGTCAAACTTGGTCAAATGACCCATTTGATGACTTGAAATGAAAAAATATGAATATAAATTTGTTAGAGATCATTAAGATATACATTTGATATATTGTCTATTTTTCCATTTGGATAAATTTGAGCCCATCCTAAGCACATTTGTTTAAAATCCAAGATAGGTTTTGGTCAAACTTGGTCAAATGATAAACTAAATTACTTAAAATGAAAAATTTTGGATACCAAGTTGTTAGATATCATCAAGATCTAAACTTTTTATATAGACAATTTTTCCATTTGAGAAAAATTTAAGTTAACAATACCCATCAAATCTTGAATCTCACACAAACTATATGAAACTATATGTGTCAATTGTGGATTTTGAACTACACCTTCCCAACACTTTGTCAAATGCAAAAATGGTCTATATTTTAAATGTAGATTTTGATGAGTGGAACAATATTGGTATTCATGACTTTTCCATTCGAGACCATCTAGGGTTCTGAAAACCGATGCGTGGCTATGAATTCTTTCAAAATTCAAAATTGATTAGTTCAAACTTTTCTAAATAAAAAGTTGACCATTAGACCTAATGTAGAACTTGATGAGTGTAACAAACTTTGTATTCATGACTTTTCCATTTCGGACCATCTAGGGTTCGGTCAAAGTGTCTGTTTGTAAAAACCAATGCTTTGACTTTGGTCAAACCTGGTCAAATGACCCATTTGATGACTTGAAATGAAAAAAAATTGAATATAAAGTTGTTAGAGATCATTAAGATCTACATTTGATAAATTTGAGCCAATCCTAAGCACATTTGTTTAAAATCCAAGATAGGTTTTTTTCAAACTTGGTCAAATGACAAACTAAATTACTTAAAATGAAAAATTTTGTAACACCCTAGGTGTTAAGCATGCACTTAGCCTTATCAAAACATTCATAAGCATTCTTATCAAGCATAGCATCATGAGCATGTCATTTCATCCCAAAATGTGATTTTATGTGTTTTACTCCATGTGCTTTAAATATGTTAAAAATATGATGCTTGCTTCTAAAATTGTGGAATATTCAAGATAGGTTCATTTATGTGTAAGAATGTTTAAGAATATTTTTTGTGTAATTTTTGGAGCAGTAGAATTTGAGAAATGGAATTTATACAAAAATCCCAAAATGAATTTATTTGAAAACTTAGAACTAGTTTTAATCTGTAATTCAAATTCTATTGGGAATTTGGTCTTGCTTATTAAAACAAAGTTGTAGGGTTTTTGTTTTGGAACAACTTTATTGTTGGGGAAAAAAGGTGGAAATGATTTTAAAATGGTCCAAATAAATTTAGAAAAGGATTTGAGAAAAGAAATTCAAAAAAAAATGGAAAAGGGGGCATGCGCTGCTGGGCCAACCCCGCCTCCCTTTCGGCCGAGACAGCGGCCCGGCCTGCCTCCCCCTCCCCCTCTCTCCCGCGCGCGGACGCCCGCCTCATCCCAGCCAGCGACGGCCACGTGGCGGCCGTACGCCGGCGATGGGCGCGCCGCGGCCGACCGGCTTCACCTGGTCGGGACGCCGGCCCGAGCTCCCAGGCCGCTCCATTCGCTCTGTCTCCCGCGCCTCTCTCCCTCCTCCCTCCGCTCGCGAGCGCAACCGCAGCCGTAGGAGCTCCGCCGCAGCGCCATCGCCGGAGCAGCTCCGCTGCTCACCGCCGGCCACGCCAGTGCCCCAACCTCGACGCCAAAACCACCAGCGCACTCGCCGTCGTCGCGGTAAGCTCCTGCGAACGCTCTACCGAGGTGAGAGCCCGCCGAACGCCGTGAATCGCTCGTCGGAGTTGCTCCGACCTCGCCGGAGAGCTCCGCCGCGTCGAACCTCGCTCGTTTTCGCCTCGTTTCGCTTGCTTTTTAGCGCGTTAGATCCGTAGTTCGACGGGGAAGCTCGGGGGAGCCCTTGTGCATGTTCTACCGCACCGGAGCAGCCTGGCCACGGCGAGCAGCGCCACCGTGCCGCCATGCATGCTTGTCAGAGGGGCTCCGGCCATCCTCCGGCCAATCCGAGGGTACCGCTGGGTGCGCCTCGCTGCGGGGAGCACGATGGTGCTCACCCCGTGGCCGGGAACCTCACCGCCGGCGAGATCTGCTCGTCGGAGGTGCCCTCCCTCTCGGTCTCGCTGACCAGTGGGGTCTGCGGCCCACTGTCAGTCGCAGGGAGACCGCGTTGGGTGTAGATCTGGGTGGCTTTAGCGTTTTTTATCCCGATTTCGATTTGATTTTCAGAAAATGTTTTCCAGAAATCGATTTAAAACTTGTAAAATCCACATCTTGAGTTCTACAGCTCCAAATCTGATGAAATAAAGTTTGGTGTGCTCTCTAATTTCAGATCTACAGTTTGATGTCATTGCATGTCATGTTTGAACACTTTTTCTGTAAGAATATATTTAATCCATGCTTTTGCTAGACTTGGAAAATGCATAGTAATTAAAGTATGGCTCGGAAAAATGTGAAACTTGTTTTGTTGGCTCTGCATGTGTGTTAAATCACTGGGAAAATATTGCTACACATTATTTGGAGTATAAATGAATTTATAGTGATTTAAATGCTTGCATGGCAGTGGTTTATGATTTTTAATAATTATTTGGATCATGCAATTAATCTGAAAATTTTTGTGGGTGTTTCCTATGATATTAGGCAAATTATAAAAATATGAAATCTGCTGTTTGACACTTATACCATAGTACAATAATTGTAATTGCCCTTATTAATTAATCTTGTGATTTTTGTAGCTCAAAATGAGTATCGAAAAATTATGAAAAATTTATAGTAGACTTTATGCTTGACTGGTAGTCTCCTGTAATTTTTGTGGAATTTATTGATGAACAGAACTGCATGCAAATTTTGAGGGGTCTAAAAATGAATAAAGAAACTATGAATTGTTATATATGGGTTAAATAGGATAAAAAGGGGTTTGGTGTATCTTTGAAGCATCATGTGAGTTGCTGGTTACACTTGAAGGCAATTTATAGAAGAGAATGTAATATGTGTTTAATTCAATTGCATGATTCTTGGATGATGTTGACTACCTTGTAAATGCTCACATAAATCCTCCCTACATCATGTCATAGTCATCTGGTGTTCTATCGCATGAGCATTGTACCCCGGGCATCCCACACTCCACTCATGAGCACACATGCATCATACAGGCTCGCAGGAGAACGAGGTGGGACCCGAGGAGCCAGAGGAGATTTAGGAGCAGGAACCTCCGGAAGCACAGGAACCCGGAGAAGAGTTACAGGAGTGTCCGGATCACCGGCCCAGCACGTTTGAGAAAGGCAAGCCCCGGAGCATTCTAAGTCTCCCTATTCTCGCTAACTTACATGATATATTATGCTTGTTCTATGATATTGCATTTAAGTGATAGGAGTTGGTTGATACCGTTGATGCATTGGTACTCCTTGATATCCCCCCTCACTTATCTACCTTGTCCTATGTAGATAGGTACGGAGTCTATGCTTAGCTTGCTTAGTCCGGTAGATGTCGGGTGATTTCCTGTCACCTGCGAGATATAGGTGGATACCTGCTTGATTAAGCAGTGATTGCTTTGGGAAAAGAATAACCAAGTGTGAAATGGAATTGAAGACCGGGCAGGGTCTTATGGTGGGTTGACTATAGTGCCCCTGCCTGTGTCGATTAAGGACCGATCGTTGACGGCCCTCTTGTCATGTTGAACGCATGCCCCACACTTAGCTGGAAGGATAAGTCGTTCCGACCGCGAAGCCTGAACACTATCCGGGCCGGGAATCGAGCCGCCATGCGCTGTATTGGTGATGGTTGAGGAGAACGACGAGGGCGCGGCGCGCAACCTTGGTATACCTTGGATACCTCGGTCGCCGGAACGGTCCTCGGGTACTGGCGGTGCCTGCCGAACCCGCGAATTGGTCCTGGATAGTGTAATACGGTGATCTGTAGCTCACTTGATCAGGGAGTGTGGTTTGTGTGGGGAATACCTCGCCAGCTGGTTAGAAATCGATTCGAATCACCATCGCTCCTGGATAGTGAGGACCTGACACGAGCCCTGTTCTCGTAGTAAGGACTATGGAACACTTGGGTTATAATGATAAAGGGGTTCTATGAATGCTATGATGAGGTACCATCATATCACTATACTTACTTGTAATAGCGCAGGTGCAAACCTAGATAATAGGTAATGATACTGTCAACTTGAGCAAATTAAAAGAATAAAGATTTATGTAGGGCATGTTAATAGGATCTTGCAGTTATGCAAAAAGGTTGTCAGCTACCCCACTATATAGCCTTCATGATCCTTGAAGAGTCTTTATTTTAATTTATGACGGGTAAGTCTAGCTGAGTACATTCTCGTACTCAGGGTTCTACTCCCATGTTGTTTTGCAGATGGTCAAATGTACTATGGTTATTGCATCCTCTGTCTGTACCCAGCCATGGGTGATGACTAGACCAAGGGCGATGGTCACTCCGTCTTCTCTTTTGCTTTTGTGGGAATGACTGAATTATGGCACTGTATCAGACCAAGTGTGTGTATTGTATTTTCGAACTATGAAGCTTCCGCTACCTGAGAACTTGGTTTGTAATAACTTTCAGAACTCCGATGTATTTTATGAATGTTGTAATCCAGATGTATTTGTGGATGGCGACCGCTAAACTTATTACGATCTTGGCTGTATGTACGATATGTGGTTTGAAATCCTTCGAGATTTCATGGACTACCGGGATTATATGGGCTTAAGCTCGATGGTTTGAGTATGCAAATGGTCACTATTAGGCTTAATCTCTTATAATTTGGTCGGTTCTGTTACAGCTGGCATCGGAGCAAGGTTTAGCGAGTTACTGTTCATAAATATGTTCTAAACAAAAATCTAAACCGGACTAATAAAAGATTTTATTAATTAATAATGAACAAGGTGTTAAACTAAGTTTTGGAAAACTATCTAGTGTGCCATGGTCATATCCTTTATGCCCAGTTAAGGACTCTAAGGTGGCTAGTTAAGTACTGACTTGGGGGTTAATGCATCATATTTCTATTTCGTCGCTCATACGGCGTACAATAGTATGAGTACCATTCATTTGAATGGTAATGTATGGATCAATTTTTCCTCTACGCCACAGTAAGTGGGAGCTGTGAGAGCATGACCGGATACATTGCCGGTCTAGGGGAGTGTTGTTAGGTGCTGTGTCATGCACACATGTTTTGGTGTGTTTAGGAACAGTACCGCATGTTGGGAATTCTGTCCTGAGAGGCGATGCCGTCATTAGGGCCATGATGTGGGTAGCAACACGTCATATGCATGGACGGGTGTCTGTGTATGTGGGGTGTATAACTTTAAATTCTTGTTCTGCATAATCATACTGTGGGTGGGCTGAAATGAGTTTTCTGCAGGTACACTAACCACGTTCTCGCTTAGAACGCTAGTTACGTTATGAGAGAACGCTGTGTGCCACCGCATATACCGCTTAGTGTTAACCTTTGTTTCTAAGTTTGTGAGATTGTAAGTTCGTGCATGCATCATGATCATTTCATATCATTGCTTACTTTCCCCCTTAATTTAATCAGTCCCAATTCTAAATAAAATAATTAAAGGTATTCCTTGATCTTAACCAAGGTATTCCATTTGCAGCAGATGGCACGCACTAGGCTCACCGCTCGCAAGTCCACTGGTGGGCGGGCCCCTCGCCATCCGTTGGCAGCTAGGAGCTCACGACATAAGAGCAAGTTCCTAGAGGAGTTTGGGATGCCCACTTTGCTTTGGAGGGTGCTCAGTTCGATGGGGTATCCTGAAGGAAGGGAGCCTCGCTACTATTGGGATAAGGAGCCGCTTGGTGACGAGACACTGGTGGGGATCGAGGCAGTTGTCCCTACCAGTGGAGGTGACCCTGGTTGGGGCATCTGGGTGTATGAGTCCCGAGGTACCAGGCCTTTCCATGGTGCCAGCAGGACAGCTTTCGCAGTACTGAGAGACCTCATGGCGAGGTTTCCACAGGAGTTGGCCCACGCCTTCACTGGGTTGTTTCCCCGGGGTGACCCCTACACTTTGGTGTGGGATCAGTCCAAGGTGAACGCTCTAGAGAGGAGTGCGGATGAGGACCAGCACAGTGACAGCGCAGCTATGAGTGCTATGTACGCCTTGATGAAGACCTATGGAGGCCTGGAGCGTTGTTTGGGTCGCTTGTCCGGATCTCTTCTCACAGTCCAAGATGAGAAGCGCCAGTTGCAGCATGAGTTCGACATGGAGTTTGAGAGGCTGCAGTCAGAGTTGGCTCGCGTGACCCAAGAGAGGGACCAGGCAGTCTAGAAAAACAGTGAGCTGAGCCAGGACCTGCTTGCAGTGCGAGAGCAGAGAGACAGGGTGACTACTGCTCACAGGAACTGCGAGCACATGCTAGTCCACGTGCTTGGTCAGAGGAATGAAGCCTGGCACGAGGAGGACACTTTGAGGGCCCGACAGCTAGAGCTTGAGCAGCAGCTAGCTAATGCTGAGGAGTACAATGAGAACTTGCATGAGGAGATCCACCAGCTGCATAACCAGCTCCACCCTCACCACCTACCTGGAGCAGCTGAGCTAGACTCTGAGGATGAGATGGATGAGGATCCCGAGAAGGGAGCAGCTGCTAGTGGAGATGAGGACAAGGAGGGCTCCAGCATGGACAGTGACCATAGCGAGTAGATGCTAGAGCATAGAGCTAGTCCTTCTTCTTTTGTTGTTGTTGCATGGCATGTCTTGTACTGTGGGATCTGGGCTATGTAAAACTTTATGAGATGATGTTGAAAGTCCAGTGTATGTATGCTGGCGAGTTTGGATGTATGCAAACTTTGTTGCTTGAATGTTGAGTAAATTGTTAGCAATGTTGTGCGTAGATGATGAATTATTGTGCCTCTGTTTATTGTGCGAATTTATTCCCTCAGTAAATTCAGTGTGGCATAATTCTACACATGTCTACCGTTGATGACAACTCCTAACAATTGCTTATCATTGACGTATGCAGATGGTGCAAACACGTGGCGGGCGTAACAGCAACCCGGGTCTTGGAGCGAGTACGTCCGGAGGTGGGGCTCAACGGAATGAGGACAGAGCACCATCACCGCCACCACCACCTCCTCCGTACACTGCGGACGTGTTTTTCACGCAGTTTCTGGGGAGCCAACGCAACATGGAACAGATGCAACGCAACATGGAAGAAGCTCTGTGAAACATAGCTGACAACACCCGTCGTGGGGATAACCAGGGCGGCCGTGAAGTCAATCAGTATAGCTCTTTCAAGGACTTCATGGATACCAAGCCACCAGTCTTCAAGGAGGCTTTGGAACCGCTTGAAGCTGATGAGTGGATCAACACTATGGAGCAGAAGTTCCATCTTCTTCGGATGACAGAAGAACTCAAGGCTGAGTATGCGGCACACCAGTTGCAAGGACCTGCTGGGATTTGGTGGTCCCATCATCGTACTACCTACCCAGAGGGGACCCCAATCACTTGGAACCGCTTCACCACCGCATTTCGGGGAAATTATATTCCTCCGGGTGTGGTGGAAATGAAGGTTGGGGAGTTCATGAGGCTGTCCCAGGGGACAAAATCTGTGAAGGAGTATCTGCACGCTTTCAACAATCTCGCTCGCTATGCCCCCGAGTTTGTAAACACGGAGGCCAAAAAGATTGCTAGTTTCCAGAGAGGCTTGAATCCAAAGATGCTGAAAACCATGGGTACAGGAACCCAGGCTACCTTCAATGCTTACATCAGTGACTGTCTAACCCAGGAAAACAATAACAACAACTATAGTGCATCCAAGTCTCGTAAGAGGGCTTTCGAAGCCGGGTCGTCCCAGTCCAGGGCACCAGTGGCAGGGCGACAGCAGTATCGTCCTCCTGCCCCAGGTGCTAGGTTCAGACCACCGCAGAGGAGGAACACCGGGCATCCAACGCAGCAAAAGCCGTACAAGGCGGCGATAGCTCCTGCCAAGCCAAAGGCGATTCAAGCTGCAGCACCTGCCGCCAACAATGCGACCAAGGGTCCGTGCTACAACTGCCACAAGATGGGGCACTTTGCTAAGGAATGTCCCTACCCCAAGAGGCAACAACCAACTTATCCAGCTCGTGTGCATCATACCTCGATCGAGGAAATTCCGGAAGGAGAACCGGTAATAGCTAGTATGTTTCCTGTCAACCAACATCTTGCAGTTGTTTTGTTTGATTCTGGATCATCGCATTCATTCATGAGCCAAACATTTGCACAAAAGCATAATCAACCAGTTACAGATCTGGTTTATGGCTACCGCATCAGCTCAGCAGGGGTAGATGTGTTGACCAATAGAGTGGTTCGAGGGGCAACCCTAGATGTAAGTGGCTGAGTTTTTCGAGTGAATCTAGTGGTCATGCCTAGGCTAGTTTTGGATGTTATCATGGGCATGAACTGGATGAGAGAATGAGATGCCGTCATAGATACCGGGAAGAGGATGTTATCTCTCAGAGAACCACAGGGCAGTAGCTCTTTTCAAGTACCTCTGCCCCGTCGTCTTGACTTTGCAAGCATCTCTTGTGCTACGCACGTGGTTCCATTGCCACAGATCCCAGTAGTCTGTGAGTTCCCTGATGTTTTTCCCGAGGAATTACCAGGACTTCCCCAGATAGGGAGGTAGAGTTTGCAATCGAGTTGATACCAGGTACAGCACCAATATCTAGAAGGCCGTACCGGATGCCACCAAACAAACTCGCTGAGTTGAAGAATCAACTAAAGGAGTTACCGGATAAAGGGTTTATCCAGCCAAGTTCGTCAGAATGGGGTTGTCCCGCGTTGTTCGTGAAAAAGAAGGATCAGTCATTGCGCATGTGCGTGGACTATCGTCCGCTCAATGCAGTGACAATCAAAAATAAGTATCCTTTGCCGAGGATTGATATCTTATTTGATCAGTTGTCCAAGGCAAAAGTGTTTTCCAAGATAGATTTGAGGTCTGGGTATCACCAAATCAAGATTCGTCCGCAAGATATCCCAAAGACTGCTTTTTCCACCAGATATGGGTTGTATGAGTATCTTGTCATGTCCTTTGGATTGACGAATGCTCCTGCATACTTCATGTATCTCATGAATTCAGTCTTTATGCCAGAATTAGATAAGTTTGTGGTAGTGTTTATCGATGATATTCTAGTTTATTCAGAAAATGAGCAAGATCACGCCGAGCATCTGAGAATTGTGCTAACACGATTACGAGAGCATCAATTATATGCCAAGTTCAGCAAGTGTGAGTTCTGGTTGAAGAAAGTTCCTTTCCTTGGGCACATTCTGTCTGAAGAAGGGATTGCTGTGGATCCGTCAAAAGTGCAGGAAGTCATGGACTGGAAGGCACCAACTTCTGTCTCGGAAGTTAGAAGTTTTCTTGGTCTGGCCGGGTATTACCGTCGTTTCATACCTGACTTCTCCACGATTGCTAAGCCGATGACTAGTTTGCTACAAAAAGATCATAAGTTTGTCTAGACGGAGGGGTGTGAGCTAGCCTTCCGCACCTTGCGAATGTTGCTGACCACCGCTCCTGTTCTGGCGCAACCCAATATTGAGAAGCCTTTTGATGTGTTTTGCGACGCGTCGAAAAGTGGCTTGGGGTGTGTGTTGATGCAAGATGGTAGAGTGATAGCTTATGCTTCACGACAGTTGAGAAAGCACGAAGTCAACTACCCAACTCACGACCTCGAGTTTGCAGCAGTAGTGCACGCTTTGAAGATTTGGAGACACTATTTGCTGGGAAATAAGTGTCATATCTATACTGATCATAAGAGCTTGAAGTACATCTTCACTCAGTCCGAGCTGAATATGAGGCAACGACGGTGGTTAGAGTTAATCAAGGACAATGATCTGGAAGTTCACTATCATCCAGGCAAAGCTAATGTAGTAGCAGACGCTTTCAGTCGTAAACCGCATTATCAAGTGGTTCAGCCGTTGTTTGAAGATGGGTTCAATCTCATGCATCCTGAAGTCTTATGTCACATACAACTCAGTTGTTCACTCAAGAGTCAAGTCATTGAAGGTCAGAAAACAGACGAGGGTATTTTCCACATCAAAGAAAAGATCAAGGATGACCCAAAAACTCAATTTCGAGTTGATGAGAAAGGGGTACTGTGGTTTCAACATCGGTTAGTAGTCCCGAAAGATCGTGAATTGAAGAATCGTATCATGGATGAAGCCCATCTCTCTAAGCTTTCTATTCATCCTGGCAGTAGTAAAATGTATCAAGACCTGATACCCCACTTTTGGTGGACCAAGATGAAGAAAGAAATAGCCGCATATGTGGCCCATTGTGACACGTGTTGCAGAGTCAAGGCTATACATATGAAACCTGCAGGTCTGTTGCAACCGTTATCAGTTCCAGAGTGGAAATGGGAAGAGGTCAGTATGGACTTTATCACAGGTTTACCAACGACAAGGAAGGGGAATGACTCGATTTGGGTAATCATAGATCGATTGACCAAATCGGCTCATTTCGTTCCTGTGAAGACGCGTTACCGACCTCCTGAGTATGCTGATATTTATATCGCAGAGATCGTGAAGTTACATGGCATTCCCAAAACCATCATATCGGATAGAGGACCATAGTTCACCGCTCACTTTTGGGAGCGAATGCATAAGAGTTTGGGGACCAGTCTAATAAGAAGCACCGCGTATCATCCCCAGACCTCAGGTCAAACTGAGAGGCTAAATCAAGTGTTAGAAGATATGCTGAGGGCCTGTGTGCTATCGTCCAAGGGATCATGGGAATCATGGTTACCTCTGGCTGAATTCTCATACAATAATAGTTATCAAGAGAGTATCAAGATGGCTCCGTTCGAAGTCTTGTATGGTCAAAGATGTAGAACTCCGTTAAACTGGGTTGAACCTGGTTAAAGAAGATACTATGGTATTGACTTTGTGAACGAAGCAGAGAAAAAGGTACAAATCATACAGCAGCATATGCAAGCGGCACAATCACGACAAAAGAGTTATGCTGATAAGAGGAGAAGGCCACTTGAATTCAATATAGGTGACTATGTGTACCTCAAGGTTACGCCAATGAAGAAAGTTCAACGTTTCCGAGTTCGAAGCAAGCTTGCGCCCAGATATGTGGGACCGTATCAAGTGCTAGAGAGGAAAGGCCCAGTGGCCTACAAGATTCAGTTGCCTGAAGAGTTGAGTTCGGTCTTTCCGGTCTTCCATGTGTCGCAACTACGGAAAAGTTTGAAAGTGCCTGAGCAAAGGATTGAACCTAGAGGGATCAAAATAAAAGCAGACTTGGAGTATAAAGAGCAGCCAGTGGGGACCGTGGATACCAAGGAATGGGTAACCCGAAACAGAATTGTCAAAACATACAAGATGGTGTGGAGTCATCATGACGATCGGGATGCTGTTGACGGTCCTTAAGTATCAAATTTAATTATCAAATAAATAAATAAAAGGATCCAAATGAAATCAAGATCTAGACTTAGGGTTTTATCTGACAGAATTCCACGAGTTTTGGTGTTTGTCTATTTCTGCAGGGAGTTATCAGGAAATATGGAAGAAAGGCCCACATGTCAGGATTACGTAAAGATATTAACGTGCTACGCAATTATCTTACATCTAGAAGACTCCAGAAGCCACGAGACCGAAGCGGAGGCGAAACGGGGCCAGACCCTGGGCGGCCGCCCAGTTGGTCAGGGCGCCCGCCCACCTCTGGAGTCCAATCAGGACTCTGCTTTGCGGGAAGTCTCCACCGACCTAAAGGATGAATCTAAACCATACAATCTATGTCGGTTTGATCCAAGGGCCCATATTCACTTGAAGGGACTATAAAACCAGACCCCCTGGCCCCTGGAGGAGGGAGCCTCTCAACCCTAATTCATTGTTCCATCAAGGGAGAAGACGCCTCTGATCAAGATTAGAGCCACCACATCAATTAGATATCTAGATTAGCATAGCTACATAGGATTAGAACTAGAAGGAGTCAATCTTCGATTGGTTTCCGGATCTGTCAGGAGGATTCTTGGTAATCTTCTAATTGTGCTTCTAATTGCTTTCTAATTATCTTTGTTCTTCAATATTATGAATATGACTTTGTTCTACTTCAATATATTGCTTATGACTTTGCTCTACTTGCTTATATTCAAGATTATATTGTTCTTAGTTTATCATAGTTATGTACTTGGCTTAGTTAGATACGATCTATATACATGCTTAGGATCGTATAGCGTTTATCCATCGGATCCATGGGTAAATGATAGATATTGTGTAGGCGTGGTGCTTATACCGTATTTATCTGCGATTGTACCCAATATG
This sequence comes from Sorghum bicolor, assembly GCF_000003195.3. NCBI lineage: Eukaryota > Viridiplantae > Streptophyta > Magnoliopsida > Poales > Poaceae > Sorghum > Sorghum bicolor. The sequence goes on from NC_012871.2 coordinate 28,375,801, forward strand.
CCAGATCGTGGGGTAGTTCGTGATAGTGACACCTTCATTGATTCTTATATAGTCCCCCTCTCGTGTATTGGGGTGGCAGAGCAACATTATTACAGGGGAGTGATTGCTATGTTTCTCATATTCCTTGCTAATATCACTATGCATGGGCGTAGTCTTGTCTCGCAATGATTGCTAAGTTTGCTTGCACTAACTATGATATGCTAGACTATATAGTTGAGAATAACTTAGGGAATATTCTTGTAGTTCGTTCTAATACCATGCTAATGACTTTCTAGAGTATCTAATTGAGGTGCTTATCATATTTATTATGTGGCTAGATCAGATTAGTTATCCTTGACACTATTATCATTTCATATATCTTTTATGTGACACTTATCCCTGTATGATGAGTTAGATATAATGTTCTCAATTATACATGCAATGATAGATGCTCAATCTCATATTCTATTCTGTAATCAATAGTGATGATTGACTAATCCCTTCCCAGTGGTAAAAATATAAATAACGATACCTGGAATACTTCCCGGTTAAAATGCTGCATCGGTATTAATCTGTGCGCTTGCAGATCCCATTCATTATTTATTTAGAAGAGCAATTGCATATTTCAATACTGCGTCTGTTATATCATGCTGGGGATGACAACTTGGCTTAAGTGGTGTGAGGGATAGGTTTGGCATTTTTGGCACCGTTGCTAGATTGAGAACTTAGTCTACTTTTAGTAATGATGTTAAGAATACCCAACAAGCATTTTTGGCGCCGTTGCCGGAGAAGGTTGATTACCAATCAGGAATGGAATAAAAGATTTTGAGTTATCATTCGCATCACTAATATGATTGAGCTTATCTATTCTCTCATACAGTTTTACCCCGATATTTTTCTATTTTATCTTATGCAGGGGAATGTATGAATAGAAGACATCTTCCAGGAAATTTTGTTGACAATCCCAAAGCATTATTCAAGAAGACGAGAGCCAAGCTAAAGAAATCATCAACACTTCAGCAAGAAGCTTCATCCAATCAAGAAGATCACCGGAACTTGTCTTCAGAGTTCGAAGCCATGGCGAACAAATCAATCTGCGAGTTCTCAGCTCCCACTACGGACAACATCCGCACTGGACCTGCTGCAGAGATCGATGGCAACTTTGAGCTCAAGCCTGGACTTATCAACATGGTGCAATCCAACCAGTTCTGTGGGAAGGCACACGAAGATGCTAGTGCTCATTTACAACACTTCCTGGAGATTTGCAACACATTCACCATAGCAGGAGTTTCCAAAGACGCTATACTACTTCGCCTCTTCCCATTCTCACTGTTAGGAAGAGCGAAGCAGTGGTTCTACGCTACAAAGGAGAAGAATACTACGTGGGCACTCTGCTCAACAAACTTCCTGGCTAAGTTCTTTCCCATGGGCAAGACCAATGCTCTCCGTGGGAAGATTACAAGTTTTCAGCAACAAAATGATGAATCTGTTCCAGAAGCATGGGAGCGCTTTCAAGACTACATCCTAGAATGTCCCAATCATGGAATGGAGAGTTGGCTATTGATGCAGACATTCTATCATGGGCTCAGCAACAGTGCCCGAGAGACTATGGATGCTGCAGCTGGAGGAGCATTCTTATCACTTACTATACCACAAGCCACAGCTCTTGTGGAGAAGATGGCGTCCAATCAAAGCTGGAATGAAGAGAGGACCCAGACACGCAAGAGAGGTGGAGGTATGCATCAGCTGAAGGAGGTAGACATGCTGTCTGCAAAGCTAGACCTGCTCATGAAGAAGCTCGACGATAGAGCTGGAGACAAGAAAGAAGTTATGCACATCTACGACTCTCACATGACTTGTGAGGAGTGTGGAGACACTGGACACTCAGGCAACCACTGCCCTGAGATACTTGAGGATGTGAACTACATCAACAACAACAATAACTACTACAACCGTCCTCAACAAAATCAAGGTTGGAATCAACAGAGGCCTAACTACTCAGGTAATTATCAAGGTAACAATTCTTACAACAACAATAATAATTTTCCACCTTTGAGAGAGTTAGTGTCTAATCAAGGAAAGCTAATGGATAATCTATCTAAGAAATTGGCATCTAATGATAAAATGCTAGAAAATATAAATAATAGAATGGATAATTTCTCTACTGCCATCAAGAATCAAAATAGCTTTAATAAAATGATTGAATCTCAGTTAAATCAAATAGCTGCTGCGGTTCCTACTACTAACCCCGGTATACCATCACAACCGGAAGGATTAGAATCTGCAAATCTTGTAGACGTGTTTGATGCAGGTAATTGGAGTAACCCCGTCACTGAATTTTCTACTGACCGTCTGCCGGTCAAGAGAGGCGATCCAGGACGCCCCGTCATCCCGATCTCCATCGGCATGGTGGATGTCCCAGAAGCACTCTGCGACTTTGGCTCCAGTGTCAGCATTATACCCAGGGTACTCTATGAGAAATTCTTTACATATCCTTTATTAGAGACAACCATGTGTTTGCAGTTTGCAGATCAGACGATAACTTTTCCAAAAGGAATAGTGACGAACCTTTGTGTCCGAGTTGGTACCTTGTATGCACCAGCAGACTTCGTAGTGGTAGAGACCGGAAATGATGAGAGAGCACCTATCATCCTAGGGAGGCCATTTTTGAACACCACGGGAGCTATCATCTACGCCAGTGCTGCTAAGATCAGTTTCTACGTCAAAGGGAAGAAGGAGATATTTTTCTTCAAGAACAAGACTACACAAATTCAAGATCAATCGAGACGTAAATCAAGGAAGAGGACCAACAGGAGAAACAGGAACAAGCAAGTGTGGACCGAGTCAGCTAAGATGGTCACTGCAATTCATGGAGGCCAAGATCATCAACTTAAGTCACTGTGTTTGACTAAGAAGGACGACCTAGGCATGCCAAGCATTTACTGCTCCATAAATGGATACAACTTCTACAAGACGATTTGCGACACCGGATCAGGCGTCAACATAATGGCCGCAGTCACCTATCGGCTCTTGTTCGGAACCATGCCACTAAGACCAACATACATTCAACTCCAGATGGCAGATCAGACATTTCGAGAAGTTAAAGGAATAGTATCTGATGTCCCAGTCAAAATAGACGATCACTTTGTCTACACAGACTTTCAAGTTGTTGACATGGGAGAAGATGAATATGATCCACCCATCATCCTTGGAAGACCGTTCCTCAACACCGTTAAAGCAATTATCTATATTGGAACCGGAGAAGTCCATATGCACTTCCCCTCAGAGAAGGTACGCCGTTATTTTACTGACCCTGACTATATCGTTGAAGAATCTAAGCAGGTCAGAAAGAGACGCAACCGCAACCAGAGGAGGCAGATCATCAAGGACGGATGGGCAGACTATGAAGGAGAAGTTGTAAGGTCAGAAGACGTAGAGTTTAAACAGAATTATCCAGAGGAGATTGAAGCACCGAGTCAGGTATGGAAAATGAAGATAACTATACAAGAAGAGGAGGCGCTGCCGGAAGTACCGACTACGCCACCCAACGAACCTCAGGACGATTAAGAAATTGGAGAGTCCCGTTCGGAGGACTTAAAAACACCGAACGCCTTGCCAAGAGGTAAACTTGGTAGTTATCCTTTCTACTTAGTTAAACATGCTCATACTGTCTTAAAAAGAAAATAAAAATGTGAAAAATAGTAAGCCCCATGTGAATAGACGAGTGGCATAAAACCCATACGTACATTCACTGTGGTGGCATAAAAATAAAATAAATATTTTTCTGCTTTATAAAATAAAAATATAAAAACAGGGAGTAATAATTATTAAGGAGTCTCAAGATGATAAAGGTTAGATATTTATGCTAACACTTAATCAGTTCCACAAGCTTTGTTGTCTATTTGAGCTCCACAGAATTTAAGAATTCAAGAAGACTAGCAGACGGAGGATATTCTAATCGCTGTCAGAATGCTGCTGACTTTCAACTACACCTCTGCCACCTGCTAGCTACATCGAGAGAAATTACGTCAAAATTCAGCTTGGGGGAGAGCACCCCCATTTATTCCGATAAGTATTTTTATCTATCTTTATACTTATATTATTTTAGAATATTAATACACATAAACTATGGGAAAACCAAATAAAGATTTTATGCTTATATATATATATATTACTTAGTGTGTTTAATTAATAAATAAAGTGGCTATGCTAATCTGTATCTAATAAAACTTAAGCATGGATATGATGAATAGTTGCTCTGCCTAATTTGCACATTTTAAGTTCTCTCTCAAGTTTAGACATAACTGTTATAATTTAAAGCTTGCTCTAGACCTAAACTTGTGGGATGAAAACTTGATCTGAAGTCTAAGTTGTTAACGGATACGATATGGGAAGGTTGAGCTGCTGTTTATCGGTTCCTAGAGATGCTAGAATTCTGAAGAATTTATCTTTGAAAATCTTTAAAATGTTGCATGATGAGTTCCTGTATGATGAGAGTTTAAATTCCTACCACAGCCATATATACATGCTTGCTAGACCTTGAGCCACACATTTACTATTTACTGCTTATGAGCATTGAGTATGGTCAAGCTGTGTAGACCCTTAGGAGCTTGTCATGTGGTTAAATCAAGATTTCACTTGCACTCATATATGCTACTTCTACTCCGGAAGTACCATCCACATATATCCACCCATTCCATCTCCAGAACCACCTAAAAATATTCTACTCCTAATCCGGGAGAGAATAACCAAAAATATTTCTGTTTTCCCTTGTGAAATAAATGCTCAAGTTATCTTGTTACTACCACTTGCTATATTATCTCAAGAGATGAGTGCTCTAAAAAAAAGAGAGAGAAAATAATACGAGGAAATAAAAAGGAGCAAGTGCTCGGAACCTCGAAAGAAAAGAAAAAGTGAGACGAGAGGTAAAAATGGACAAGTGTCCGACAGTAGAATTAGGGTTGCAAGATACCCACCTGAGAGAAAAGAAAAAGAAGAGCATCTTATTCTCCTCATAAAGTTTCAAAAGCAAGGAAGGTATGTATCCCCTCAAAAGAGCAAAGTAGAATTAGACTTTCACCACCATTGTTTTCACCATTGTTTTCACCATTGTTTTCACCATTGTTATCACTATCACCACCATACATCATTCATTCACCACACATGCACATCTTGATTAGGCTTATTGATTTGTTTCTTTGGATCCACGGTTTGACTATGCAATAAATGTCTTGTAAGTATGTATATTTTATCTCCCACCTATGAGCTCCAGATATTAAAGCCTTATTAGAATAGAGTGAGAGAGAAGACAATGTCACTATGCCTTATACCCCAAATACCACATATCTTGAGAGAAGGCATATACCATCAATGCCTTGGTAAGGATCCAAAAATACCACAAAAGAGAGACCTGAGAGAATCATACAAGGAATCTCTGAGTTTTATTTGAAAATCTGCAAAAACCCCAGAGCTATAGCTGATCAAGAATAAGAGACATGGCACTTGGCTAGACTGTTCTATCTTTTAACCACTCAAGACCGAAGTGACAATTACAAGTCCCATGGTGAAGGTAAAGTAAGTAAGTTTTAAGTCTTGACAGTTTACTCTTACTCAGAGATGAGATCTTATTTAAAAGCATGTGTACCGTCAAATTTTTAAAGATATTGCAACTACTTATGATCCATAGCTGAGTCTATCCTTGCTCAGGGACGAGCAAGAGGTAAGCTTGGGGGAGTTTGTTGACGGTCCTTAAGTATCAAATTTAATTATCAAATAAATAAAGAAAAGGATCCAAATGAAATCAAGATCTAGACTTAGGGTTTTATCTGACAGAATTCCACGAGTTTTGGTGTTTGTCTATTTCTGCAGGGAGTTATCAGGAAATATGGAAGAAAGGCCCACATGTCAGGATTACGTAAAGATATTAACGTGCTGCGCAATTATCTTACATCTAGAAGACTTCAGAAGCCACGAGACCGAAGCGGAGGCGAAACGGGGCCAGACCCTGGGCGGCCGCCCAGTTGGTCAGGGCGCCCGCCCACCTCTGGAGTCCAATCACGACTCTGCTTTGCGGGAAGTCTCCACCGACCTAAAGGATGAATCTAAACCATACAATCTATGTCGGTTTGATCCAAGGGCCCATATTCACTTGAAGGGACTATAAAACCAGACCCCCTGGCCCCTGGAGGAGGGAGCCTCTCAACCCTAATTCATTGTTCCATCAAGGGAGAAGAAGCCTCTGATCAAGATTAGAGCCACCACATCAATTAGATATCTAGATTAGCATAGCTACATAGGATTAGAACTAGAAGGAGTCAATCTTCGATTGGTTTCTGGATCTGTCAGGAGGATTCTTGGTAATCTTCTAATTGTGCTTCTAATTGCTTTCTAATTATCTTTGTTCTTCAATATTATGAATATGACTTTGTTCTACTTCAATATATTGCTTATGACTTTGCTCTACTTGCTTATATTCAAGATTATATTGTTCTTAGTTTATCATAGTTATGTACTTGGCTTAGTTAGATACGATCTATATACATGCTTAGGATCGTATAGCGTTTATCCATCGGATCCATGGGTAAATGATAGATATTGTGTAGGCGTGGTGCTTATACCGTATTTATCTCCGATTGTACCCAATATGCCAGATCGTGGGGTAGTTCGTGATAGTGACAGCTTCATTGATTCTTATATAGTCCCCCTCTCGTGTATTGGGCTGGCAGAGCAACATTATTACAGGGGAGTGATTGCTATGTTTCTCATATTCCTTGCTAATATCACTATGCATGGGCGTAGTCTTGTCTCGCAATGATTGCTAAGTATGCTTGCACTAACTATGATATGCTAGACTATATAGTTGAGAATAACATAGGGAATATTCTTGTAGTTCGTTCTAATACCATGCTAATGACTTTCTAGAGTATCTAATTGAGGTGCTTATCATATTTATTATGTGGCTAGATCAGATTAGTTATCCTTGTCACTATTATCATTTCATATATCTTTTATGTGACACTTATCCCTGTATGATGAGTTAGATATAATGTTCTCAATTATACATGCAATGATAGATGCTCAATCTCATATTCTATTCTGTAATCAATAGTGATGATTGACTAATCCCTTCCCAGTGGTAAAAATATAAATAACGATACCTGGAATACTTCCCGGTTAAAATGCTGCATCGGTATTAACCTGTGCGCTTGGAGATCCCATTCATTATTTATTTAGAAGAGCAATTGCATATTTCAATACTGCGTCTCTTATATCATGCTGGGGATGACAACTTGGCTTAAGTGGTGTGAGGGATAGGTTTGGCATTTTTGGCACTGTTGCTAGATTTAGAACTTAGTCTACTTTTAGTAATGATGTTAAGAATACCCAACAGATGCCACCTGGGAAACTGAGGATTATCTAAAAACAGTTTATCCAAAATTTCATAAGAAATGGTTAGTAACCCAAATCTCGGGATGAGATTTCCCTAAGGGGGGAAGGGCTGTAACACCCTAGGTGTTAAGCATGCACTTAGCCTTATCAAAACATTCATAACCATTCTCATCAAGCATAGCATCATGAGCATGTTAATCCATGTGCTTTAAATATGTTAAAAATATGATGCTTGCTTCTAAAATTGTGGAATATTCAAGATAGGTTGATTTATGTGTAAGAAGGTTTAAGAACATTTTTGTGCAATTTTTGGAGCAGTAGAATTTGAGAAATGGAATTTATACAAAAATCCTAAAATGAATTTATTTGAAAACCTAGAACTAGTTTTAATCTGTAATTCAAATTCTATTGGGAATTTGGTCTTGCTTATGAAAACAAAGTTGTAGGGTTTTTGTTTTGGAACAACTTTGTTGTTGGGGGAAAAAGGTGGAAATGACTTTGAAATGGTCCAAATGAATTTAGAAAAGGATTTGAGAAAAGAAATTCAAAAAAAATGGAAAAGGGGGCAGGCGCTGCTGGGCCAACCCCGCCTCCCTTTCGGCCCAGACAGCGGCCCGGCCTGCCTCCCCCTCCACCTCTCTCCCGCGCGCGGACGCCCGCCTCGTCCCAGCCAGCGACGGCCACGTGGCGGCCGTACGCCGGCGATGGGCGCGCCGCGGCCGACCGGCTTCACCTGGTCGGGACGCCGGCCCGAGCTCCCAGGACACTCCATTCGCTCTGTCTCCCGTGCCTCTCTCCCTCCTCCCTCCGCTCGCGAGCGCAACCGCAGCGGTAGGAGCTCCGCCGCAGCGCCATCGCCGGAGCAGCTCCGCTGCTCACCGACGGCCACGCCAGTGCCCCAACCTCGACGCCAAAACCACCAACGCACTCACCGTCGTCGCGGTAAGCTCCTGCGAACGCTCTACCGAGGTGAGAGCCCGCCGAACGCCGTGAATCGCTCGTCGGAGTTGCTCCGACCTCGCCGGAGAGCTCCGCCGCATCGAACCTCGCTCGTTTTCGCCTCGTTTCGCTTGCTTTTTAGCACGTTAGATCCGTAGCTCGACGGGGAAGCTCGGGGGAGCCCTTGCGCATGTTCTACCGCACCGGAGCAGCCTGGCCACGGCGAGCAGCGCCGCCGTGCCACCATGCATGCTCGTCAGAGGTGCTCCGGCCATCCTCCGGCCAATCCGAGGGTACCGCTGGGTGCGCCTCGCTGCGGGGAGCACGATGGTGCTCACCCCGTGGCCGGGAACCTCACCGCCGGCGAGATCTGCTCGTCGGAGGTGCCCTCCCTCTCGGTCTCGCTGACCAGTGGGGTCTGCGGCCCACTGTCAGTCGCAGGGAGACCGCGTTGGGTGTAGATCTGGGTGGCTTTAGCGTTTTTTATCCCGATTTCGATTTGATTTTCAGAAAATGTTTTCCACAAATTGATTTAAAACTTGTAAAATCCACATCTTGAGTTCTACAGCTCCAAATCTGATGAAATAAAGTTTGGTGTGCTCTCTAATTTCAGATCTACAGTTTGATGTAATTGCATGTCATGTTTGAACACTTTTTCTGTAAGAATATATTTAATCCATGCTTTTGCTAGACTTGGAAAATGCATAGTAATTAAAGTATGGCTCAGAAAAATGTGAAACTTGTTTTGTTGGCTCTGCATGTGTGTTAAATCACTGGGAAAATATTGCTACACATTATTTGGAGTATAAATGAATTTATAGTGATTTAAATGCTTGCATGGCAGTGGTTTATGATTTTTAATAATTATTTGGTCATGCAATTAATCTGGAAATTTTTGTGGGTGTTTCCTATGATATTAGGCAAATTATAAAAATATGAAATCTGTTGTTTGACACTTATACCACAGTACAGTAATTGTAATTGCCCTTATTAATTAATCTTGTGATTTTTGTAGCTCAAAATGAGTATCCAAAAATTATGAAAAATTTATAGTAGACTTTATGCTTGACTGGTAGTCTCCTGTAATTTTTATGGAATTTATTGATGAACAGAACTGCATGCAAATTTTGAGGGGTCTAAAAATGAATAAAGAAACTATGAATTGTTATATATGGGTTAAATAGGATAAAAAGGGGTTTGGTGTATCTTTGAAGCATCATGTGAGTTGCTGGTTACACTTGAAGGCAATTTATAGAAGAGAATGCAATATGTGTTTAATTCAATTGCATGATTCTTGGATGATGTTGACTACCTTGTAAATTCTCACATAAATCCTCCCTACATCATGTCATAGTCATCTGGTGTTCTATCGTATGAGCATTGTACCCCGGGCATCCCGCACTCCACTCATGAGCACACATGCATCATACAGGCCCACAGGAGAAGGAGGTGGGACCCGAGGAGCCAGAGGAGATTTAGGAGCAGGAACCTCCGGAAGCACAGGAAGCCGGAGAAGAGTTAAAGGAGTGTCCGGATCACCGGCCCAGCACGTTTGAGAAAGGCAAGCCCCGGAGCATTCTAAGTCTCCCTATTCTCGCTAACTTACATGATATATTATGCTTGTTCTATGATATTGCATTTAAGTGATAGGAGTTGGTTGATACCGTTGATGCATTGGTACTCCTTGATATCACCCCTCACTTATCTACCTTGTCCTATGTAGATAGGTACGAAGTCTATGCTTAGCTTGCTTAGTCCGGTAGAAGTCGGGTGATTTCTTGTCACCTGCGAGATATAGGTGGATACCTGCTTGATTAAGCAGTGATTGCTTTGGTAAAAGAATAACCAAGTGTGAAATGGAATTGAAGACCGGACAGGGTCTTATGGTGGGTTGACTATAGTGCCCCTGCCTGTGTCGATTAAGGACCGATCGTTGACGGCCCTCTTGTCATGTTGAACGCATGCCCCACACTTAGCTGGAAGGATAAGTCGTTCCGACCGCGAAGCCTGAACACTATCCGGGCCGGGAATCGAGCCGCCATGCGCTGTATTGGTGATGGTTGAGGAGAACGACGAGGGCGCGGCGCGCAATCTTGGTATACCTTGGATACCTCGGTCGCCAGAAGGGTCCTCGGGTACTGGAAGTGCCTGCCGAACCCACGAATTGGTCCTGGATAGTGTAATACGGTGATCTGTAGCTCACTTGATCAGTGAGTGTGGTTTGTGTGGGGAATACCTCGCCAACTGGTTAGAAATCGATTCGAATCACCATCGCTCCTGGATAGTGAGCACTTGACACGAGCCCTGTCCTCGTAGTAAGGACTATGGAACACTTGGGTTATAATGATAAAGGGGTTCTATGAATGCTATGATGAGGTACCATCATATCACTATACTTGCTTGTAATAGCGCAGGTGCAAACCTAGATAATAGGTAATGATACTGTCAACTTGAGCAAATTAAAAGAATAAAGATTTATGTAGGGCATGTTAATAGGATCTTGCAGTTATGCAAAAAGGTTGTCAGCTACCCCACTATATAGCCTTCATGATCCTTGAAGAGTCTTTATTTTAATTTATGATGGGTAAGTCTAGCTGAGTACATTCTCGTACTCAGGGTTCTACTCCCATGTTGTTTTGCAGATGGTCAAATGTACTAAGGTTATTGCATCCTCTGTCTGTACCCAGCCATGGGTGATGACTAGACCAAGGGCGATGGTCACTCCGTCTTCTCTTTTGCTTTTGTGGGAATGACTGAATTATGGCACTGTATCAGACCAAGTGTGTGTATTGTATTTTCGAACAATGAAGCTTCCTCTACCTGAGAACTTGGTTTGTAATAACTTTCAGAACTCCGATGTATTTTATGAATGTTGTAATCCGGATGTATTTGTGGATGGCGACCGCTAAACTTATTACGATCTTGGCTGTATGTACGATATGTGGTTTGACATCCTTCGAGATTTCATGGACTACCGGGATTATATGGGCTTAAGCTCGATGGTTTGACTATGCAAATGGTCACTATTAGGCTTAATCTCTTATAATTTGGTCGGTTCTGTTACAAATTTTAGATACCAAGTTGATAGATATCATCAAGATCTAAACTTTTTATATAGACAATTTTTCCATTCGAGACCATCTAGGGTTCCGAAAACTGATGCGTGGCTATAAATTCTTTCAAAATTCAAAATTGAGCGGTTCAAACTTTTCCAAATAAAAAGTTGACCATTAGACCAAATGTAGAACTTGATGAGTGTACAAACTTTGTATTCATGACTTTTCCATTTGGGACCATCTAGGGTTCGGTCAAAGTGTCTGTTTGTAAAAACCAATGCTTTGACTTTTGTCAAACCTGGTCAAATGACCCATTTGATGACTTGAAATGAAAAAAATTTGAATATAAATTTGTTAGAGATCATTAAGATCTACATTTGATATATTGTCTATTTTTCCATTTGGATAAATTTGAGCCAATCCTAAGCACATTTGTTTAAAATCCAAGATAGGTTTTGGTCAAACTTGGTCAAATGACAAACTAAATTACTTAAAATGAAAAATTTTGGATACCAAGTAGTTAGATATCATCAAGATCTAAACTTTTTATATAGACAATTTTTCCATTTGAGAAAAATTTAAGTTAACAATACCCACCAAATCTTGATTCTCACACAAACTATATGAAACTATATGTGTCAATTGTGGATTTTAAACTACACCTTCCCGACACTTTGTCAAATGTAAAAATAGTCTATATTTTAAATGTAGATTTTGATGAGTGGAACAATATTGGTATTCATGACTTTTCCATTCGAGACCATCTAGGGTTCCGAAAACCGATGCGTGGCTATAAATTCTTTCAAAATTCAAAATTGAGCGGTTCGAACTTTTCCAAATAAAAAGTTGACCATTAGACCAAATGTAGAAATTGATGAGTGTAACAAACTTTGTATTCATGACTTTTTCATTTGGGACCATCTAGGGTTCGGTCAAAGTGTCTGTTTGTAAAAACCAATGCTTTGACTTTGGTCAAACCTGGTCAAATGACCCATTTGATGATTTGAAATGAAAAAAATTTGAAGATAAAGTTGTTAGAGATCATTAAGATCTACATTTGATATATTGTCCATTTTTCCATTTGGATAAATTTGAGCCAATCCAAAGCACATTTGTTCAAAATCCAAGACGAGTTTTGGTCAAACATGGTCAAATGACAAACTAAATTACTTATAATAAAAAATTTTTGAATACCAATTTATTAGATATCATCAAGATCTAAACTTTTTATATAGATATTTTTCCCTTTGAGAAAGTTTAAGTTAACAATACCCACCAAATCTTGAATCTAACACAAACTATATGAAACTATATGTGTCATTTGTGGATTTTCAACTACACCTTCCCAACACTTTGTCAAATGCAAAAATGGTATATATATTAAATGTAGATTTTGATGAGTGGAACAATATTTGTATTCATGACTTTTCCATTCGAGACCATCTAGGGTTTCGAAAACCGATGCGTGGCTATGAATTCTTTTAAAATTCAAAATTGAGCGGTTCAAACTTTTCCAAATAAAAAGTTGACCATTAGACCAAATGTAGCACTTGATGAGTGTAACAAACTTTGTATTCATGACTTTTCCATTTGAGACCATCTAGGGTTCGGTCAAAGTGTCTGTTTGTACTAACCAATGCTTTGACTTTGGTAAAACTTGGTCAAATGACCCATTTCACGACTTGAAATGAAACAAATTTGAATATAAAGTTGTTAGAGATCTTTAAGATCTACATTTGATATATTGTCTATTTTTCCATTTCGATAAATTTGAGCCCATCCTAAGCACATTTGTTTAAAATCCAAGATAGGTTTTGGTCAAACTTGGTCAACTGACAAACTAAATTACTTAAAATGAAAAATTTTAGATACCAAGTTGTTAGATCTCATCAAGATCTAAACTTTTTATATAGACAATTTTTCCATTTGAGAAAAATTTAAGTTAACAATACCCACCAAATCTTGAATCTCACACAAACTATATGAAACTATATGTGTCAGTTGTGGATTTTAAACTACACCTTCCCAACACTTTGTCAAATGAAAAAATGGTCTATATTTTAAATGTAGATTTTGATGAGTGGAACAATATTGGTATTCATGACTTTTCCATTTGAGACCATCTAGGGTTCCGAAAACCGATGCGTGGCTATAAATTCTTTCAAAATTCAAAATTGAGCGGTTCAAACTTTTCCAAATAAAAAGTTGACCATTAGACCAAATGTAGAACTTGATGAGTGTAACAAACTTTGTATTCATGACTTTTCCATTTGGGACCATCTAGGGTACGGTCAAAGTGTCTATTTGTAAAAACCAATGCTTTGTATTTGGTCAAACCTGGTCAAATGACCCATTTGATGACTTGAAATGAAAAAAAATTGAATATAAAGTTGTTATAGATCATTAAGATCTACATTTGATATATTGTTCATTTTTCCATTTCGATAAATTTGAGCCAATCCTAAGCACATTTGTTTAAAATCCAAGACGAGTTTTGGTCAAACTTGGTCAAATGACAAACTAAATTACTTAAAATAAAAAATTTTTGAATACCAAGTTGATAGATATCATCAAGATCTAAACTTTTTATATAGACATTTTTTTCCATTTGGAAAAGTTTAAGTTAACAATACCCACCAAATCTTTAATCTAACACAAACTATATGAAACTATATGTGTCATTTGTGGATTTTCAACTACACCTTCCCAACACTTTGTTAAATCCAAAAATGGTTTATATATTAAATGTAGATTTTGATGAGTGGAACAATATTGGTATTCATGACTTTTCCATTCGAGACCATCTAGGGTTTCGAAAACCGATGCGTGGCTATGAATTATTTCAAAATTCAAAATTGAGTGGTTCGAACATTTCCAAATGAAAAGTTGACCATCAGACCAAATGTAGAACTTGATGAGTGTAACAAACTTTGTATTCATGAATTTTCCATTTGGGACCATCTAGGATTCGGTCAAAGTGTGTGTTTGTAAAAACCAATGCTTTGACTTTGGTCAAACTTGGTCAAATGACCCATTTGATGACTTGAAATGAAAAAAATTTGAATATAAAGTTGTTAGAGATCATTAAGATCTACATTTGATATATTGTCCATTTTTCCATTTCGATAAATTTGAGCCAATCCTAAGCACATTTGTTTAAAATCCAAGATAGGTTTTGGTCAAACTTGGTCAAATGACAAACTAGATTACTTAAAATGAAAAAGTTTGGATACCAAGTTGATAGATATCATAAAGATCTAATCTTTTTATATAGACAATTTTTCCATTTGAGAAAGTTTAAGTTAACAACACCCACCAAATCTTGAATCTCACACAAACTATATGAAACTATATGTGTCAATTGTGGATTTTCAACTATACCTTCCCAACACTTTGTCAAATGCAAAAAATGGTCTATATATTAAATGTAGATTTTGATGAGTGAAACAATATTGGTATTCATGACTTTTCCATTCGAGACCATCTAGGGTTCCGAAAACCGATGCGTGGCTATGAATTCTTTCAAAATTCAAAATTGAGTGGTTCAAACTTTTCCAAATAAAAAGTTGACCATTAGACCAAATGCAGAACTTGATGAGTGTAACAAACTTTGTATTCATGCCTTTTCCATTTGCGACCATATAGGGTTCGGTCAAAGTGTGTGTTTGTAACAACCAATGCTTTGACTTTGGTCAAACCAAGTCAAATTACCCATTTGATGACTTGAAATGAAAAAAATTTGAATATAAAGTTGTTAGAGATCACTAAGATCTACATTTGATATATTGTCCATTTTTCCATTTGGATAAATTTGGGCCAATCCTAAGCACATTTGTTTAAAATCCAAGATAGGTTTTGGTCAAACTTGGTCAAATGACAAACTAAATTACTTAAAATGAAAATTTTTGTATACCAAGTTGTTAGATATCATCAAGATCTAAACTTTTTATATAGACAATTTTTCCATTTGAGAAAAATTTAAGTTAACAATACCCACCAAATCTTGAATCTCACACAAACTATATGAAACTATATGTGTCAATTGTGGATTTTAAACTACACCTTCCCAACACTTTGTCAAATGCAAAAATGGTCTATATTTTAAATGTAGATTTTGATGAGTGGAACAATATTGGTATTCATGACTTTTTCATTCGATACCATCTAGGGTTCCGAAAATCGATGCGTGGCTATAAATTCTTTCAAAATTCAAAATTGAGCGGTTCAAACTTTTCCAAATAAAAAGTTGACCATTAGACCAAATGTAGAACTTGATGAGTGTAACAAACTTTGTATTCATGACTTTTCCATTTGGGACCATCTAGGGTTCGGTCAAAGTGTATGTTTGTAAAAACCGTTGCTTTGACTTTTGTCAAACCTGGTCAAATGACCCATTTGATGACTTGAAATGAAAAAAATTTGAATATAAATTTGTTAGAGATCATTAAGATCTACATTTGATATATTGTCTATTTTTCCATTTGGATAAATTTGAGCCAATCCTAAGCACATTTGTTTAAAATCCAAGACACGTTTTGGTCAAACTTCGTCAAATGACAAACTAAATTACTTAAAATGAAAAATTTTGGATACCAAGTTGTTAGATATCATCAAGATCTAAACTTTTTATATAGACAATTTTTCCATTTGAGAAAAATTTATGTTAACAATACCCACCAAATCTTGAATCTCACACAAACTATATGAAACTATATGTGTCAATTGTGGATTTTAAACTACACCTTCCCAACACTTTGTCAAATGTAAAAATAGTTTATATTTTAAATGTAGATTTTGATAAGTGGAACAATATTGGTATTCATGACTTTTCCATTTGAGACCATCTAGGGTTCCGAAAACCGATGCGTGGCTATAAATTCTTTCAAAATTCAAAATTGAGCGGTTCAAACTTTTCCAAATAAAAAGTTGACCATTAGACCAAATGTAGAACTTGATGAGTGTAACAAACTTTGTATTCATGACTTTTCCATTTGGGACCATCTAGGGTACGGTCAAAGTGTCTATTTGTAAAAACCAATGCTTTGTATTTGGTCAAACCTGGTCAAATGACCCATTTGATGACTTGAAATGAAAAAAAATTGAATATAAAGTTGTTAGAGATCATTAAGATCTACATTTGATATATTGTTCATTTTTCCATTGCGATAAATTTGAGCCAATCCTAAGCACATTTGTTTAAAATCCAAGACGAGTTTTGGTCAAACTTGGTCAAATGACAAACTAAATTACTTAAAATAAAAATTTTTTGAATACCAAGTTGATAGATATCATCAAGATCTAAACTTTTTATATAGACATTTTTTCCATTTGGAAAAGTTTAAGTTAACAATACCCACCAAATCTTGAATCTAACACAAACTATATGAAACTATATGTGTCATTTGTGGATTTTCAACTACACCTTCCCAACACTTTGTCAAATGCAAAAATGGTTTATATATTAAATGTAGATTTTGATGAGTGGAACCATATTGGTATTCATGACTTTTCCATTCGAGACCATCTAGGGTTTCGAAAACCGATGCGTGGCTATGAATTATTTCAAAATTCAAAATTGAGTGGTTCGAACATTTCCAAATGAAAAGTTGACCATTAGACCAAATGTAGAACTTGATGAGTGTAACAAACTTTGTATTCATGAATTTTCCATTTGGGACAATCTAGGATTCGGTCAAAGTGTGTGTTTGTAAAAACCAATGCTTTGACTTTGGTCAAACTTGGTCAAATGACCCATTTGATGACTTGAAATGAAAAAAAATTGAATACAAATTTGTTAGAGATCATTAAGATATACATTTGATATATTGTCTATTTTTCCATTTCGATAAATTTGAGCCAATCCTAAGCACATTTGCTTAAAATCCAAGACAAGTTTTGGTCAAACTTGGTGAAATGACAAACTAAATTACTTAAAACGAAACATTTTGGATACCAAGTTGTTAGATATCATCAAGATCTAAACTTTTTATATAGACAATTTTTCCATTTGAGAAAGTTTAAGTTAACAAGACCCACCAAATCCTGAATCTCACACAAACTATGTGAAACTATATGTGTCAATTGCGGATTTTCAACTATACCTTCCCAACACTTTGTCAAATGCAAAAAATGGTCTATATATTAAATGTAGATTTTGATGAGTGAAACAATATTGGTATTCATGACTTTTCCATTCGAGACCATGTAGGGTTTCGAAAACCGATGCGTGGCTATGAATTCTTTCAAAATTCAAAATTGAGTGGTTCAAACTTTTCCAAATAAAAAGTTGACCATTAGAACAAATGCTGAACTTGATGAGTGTAACAAACTTTGTATTCATGACTTTTCCATTTGGGACCATCTAGGGTTCGGTCAAAGTGTCTGTTTGTAAAAACCAATGCTTTGACTTTGGTCAAACTTGGTCAAATGACCCATTTGATGACTTGAAATGAAAAAAATTTGAATATAAAGTTGTTAGAGATCATTAAGATCTACATTTGATATATTGTCCATTTTTCCATTTCGATAAATTTGAGCCAATCCTAAGCACATTTGTTTAAAATCCAAGATAGATTTTGGTCAAACTTGGTCAAATGACAAACTAGATTACTTAAAATGAAAAAGTTTGGATACCAAGTTGATAGATATCATAAAGATCTAATCTTTTTATATAGACAATTTTTCCATTTGAGAAAATTTAAGTTAACAACACCCACCAAATCTTGAATCTCACACAAACTATATGAAACTATATGTGTCAATTGTGGATTTTCAACTATACCTTCCCAACACTTTGTCAAATGCAAAAAATGGTCTATATATTAAACGTAGAATTTGATGAGTGAAACAATATTGGTATTCATGACTTTTCCATTCGAGACCATCTAGGGTTCCGAAAACCGATGCGTGGCTATGAATTGTTTCAAAATTCAAAATTGAGTGGTTCAAACTTTTCCAAATAAAAAGTTGACCATTAGACCAAATGCAGAACTTGATGAGTGTAACAAACTTTGTATTCATGCCTTTTCCATTTGCGACCATATAGGGTTCGGTCAAAGTGTGTGTTTGTAACAACCAATGCTTTGACTTTGGTCAAACCTAGTCAAATGACCCATTTGATGACTTGAAATGAAAAAAATTTGAATATAAAGTTGTTAGAGATCACTAAGATCTACATTTGATATATTGTCCATTTTTCCATTTGGATAAATTTGGGCCAATCCTAAGCACATTTGTTTAAAATCCAAGATAGGTTTTGGTCAAACTTGGTCAAATGACAAACTAAATTACTTAAAATGAAAATTTTTGTATACCAAGTTGTTAGATATCATCAAGATCTAAACTTTTTATATAGACAATTTTTCCATTTGAGAAAAATTTAAGTTAACAATACCCACCAAATCCTAAATCTCACACAAACTATATGAAACTATATGTGTCAATTGTGGATTTTAAACTACACCTTCCCAACACTTCGTCAAATACAAAAATGGTCTATATATTAAATGTAGATTTTGATGAGTGAAACAATATTGGTATTCATGACTTTTCCATTCGAGACCATCTAGGGTTCTGAAAACCGATGCGTGGCTATGAATTATTTTAAAATTCAAAATTGAGTGGTTCAAACTTTTCCAAATGAAAAGTTGACCATTAGACTAAATGTAGAACTTGATGAATGTAACAAACTTTGTATTCATGAATTTTCCATTTGGGACCATCTAGGGTTCGGTCAAAGTGTGTGTTTGAAAAAACCAATGCTTTGACTTTGGTCAAACTTGGTCAAATGACCCATTTGATGACTTGAAATGAAAAAATTGAATACAAAGTTGTTAGAGATCATTAAGATCTACATTTGATATATTGTCCATTTTTCCATTTCGATAAATTTGAGCCAATCCTAAGCACATTTGCTTAAAATCCAAGACATGTTTTAGTCAAACTTGGTCAAATGACAAACTAAATTACTTAAAATGAAAAATTTTGGATACCAAGTTGTTAGATATCATCAAGATCTAAACTTTTTATATAGACAATTTTTCCATTTGAGAAAGTTTAAGTTAACAATACCCACCAAATCTTGCATCTCACATAAACTATATGAAACTATTTGTCAATTGTGGATTTTCAACTATACCTTTCCAACACTTTGTCAAATGCAAAAAATGGTCTATATAATAAATGTAGATTTTGATGAGTGAAACAATATTGGTATTCATGACTTTTCCATTCGAGACCATCTAGGTTTTCGAAAACCGATGCGTGGCTATGAATTCTTTCAAAATTCAAAATTGAGTGGTTCAAACTTTTCCAAATAAAAAGTTGATCACTAGACCAAATGTAGAACTTGATGAGTGTAACAAACTTTGTATTCATGACTTTTCCATTTGGGACCATCTAGGGTTCGGTCAACGTGTCTGTTTGTAATAACCAATGCTTTGACTTTCGTCAAATGACCCATTTGATGACTTGAAATGAAAAAAATTGAATATAAAGTTGTTAGAGATCATTAAGATCTACATTTGATATATTGTCCATTTTTCCATTTCGATAAATTTGAGCCAATCCTAAGCACATTTGTTTAAAATCCAAGATAGGTTTTGGTCAAACTTGGTCAAATGACAAACTAAATTACTTAAAATAAAAATTTTGGATACCAAGTTGATAGATATCATCAAGATCTAAACTTTTTATATAGACAATTTTTCCATTTGAGAAAATTTAAGTTAACAATACCCACCAATCTTGAATCTCACACAAACTATATGAAACTATATGTGTCAATTGTGGATTTTCAACTACTTTTCTCAAAACTTTGTCAAATGCAAAAATGGTCTATATATTAAATGTAGATTTTGATGAGTGAAACAATATTGGTATTCATGACTTTTCCATTCGAGACCATCTAGGGTTCCGAAAACCGATGCGTGGCTATGAATTCTTTCAAAATTCAAAATTGAGTGGTTCGAACTTTTCCAAATGAAAAGTTGACCATTAGACCAAATGTAGAACTTGATGAGTGTAACAAACTTTGTATTCATGACTGTTCCATTTGCGACCATCTAGGGTTCGGTCAAAGTGTGTGTTTGTAAAAACCAATGCTTTGGCTTTGGTCAAACCTAGTCAAATGACCCATTTGATGACTTGAAATGAAACAAATTTGAATATGAAGTTGTTAGAGATCATTAAGGTCTACATTTGACATATTGTCCATTTCTCCATTTGGATAAATTTGAGCCAATCCTAAGCACATTTGTTTAAAATCCAAGATGGGTTTTGGTCAAACTTGGTTAACTGACAAACTAAATTACTCAAAATGAAAAAAATTTGCATACCAAGTTGTTAGATATCATCAAGATCTGAACTTTTTATATAGACATTTTTTCCATTTGAGAAAGTTTAAGTTAACTATACCCACCAAATCTTGAATCTCACACAAACTATATGAAACTATATGTGTCAATTGTGGATTTTCAACTATACCTTCCCAACACTTTATCAAATGCAAAAATGGTCTATATTTTAAATGTAGATTTTGATGAGTGGAACAATATTGGTATTCATGACTTTTCCATTCGAGACCATCTAGGGTTTTGAAAACCGATGCGTGGCTATGAATTCTTTCAAAATTCAAAATTGAGCGGTTCAAACTTTTCCAAATAAAAAGTTGACCATTAGACCAAATGTAGCACTTGATGAGTGTAACAAACTTTGTATTCATGACTTTTCCATTTGGAACCATCTAGGGTTCGGTCAATGTGTCTGTTTGTAATAACCAATGCTTTGACTTTGGTCAAGCTTGGTCAAATGACCCATTTGATGACTTGAAATGAAAAAAAATTGAATATAAAGTTGTTAGAGATCATAAAGATCTACATTTGATATATTGTCTATTTTTCCATTTGGATAAATTTGAGCCAATCCTAAGCACATTTGTTTAAAATCCAAGATAGGTTTTGGTCAAACTTGGTCAAATGACAAACTAAATTACTTAAAATAAAAATTTTGGATACCAAGTTGATAGATATCATCAAGATCTAAACTTTTTATATAGACAATTTTTCCATTTGAGAAAATTTATGTTAACAATACCCACCAATCTTGAATCTCACACAAACTATATGAAACTATATGTGTCAATTGTGGATTTTCAACTACTTTTCTCAAAACTTTGTCAAATGCAAAAATGGTCTATATATTAAATGTAGATTTTTATGAGTGAAACAATATTGGTATTCATGACTTTTCCATTCGAGACCATCTAGGGTTCTGAAAACCGATGCGTGGCTATGAATTCTTTCAAAATTCAAAATCGAGTGGTTCGAACTTTTCCAAATGAAAAGTTGACCATTAGACCAAATGTAGAACTTGATGAGTGTAACAAACTTTGTATTCATGACTGTTCCATTTGCGACCATCTAGGGTTCGGTCAAAGTGTGTGTTTGTAAAAACCAATGCTTTGGCTTTGGTCAAACCTAGTCAAATGACCCATTTGATGACTTGAAATGAAACAAATTTGAATGTAAGGTTGTTAGAGATCACTAAGATCTACATTTGATATATTGTCCATTTTTCCATTTGGATAAATTTGAGCCAATCCTAAGCACGTTTGTTTAAATTCCAAGACGGGTTTTGGTCAAACTTGGTCAAATGACAAACTAAATTACTTAAAATGAAAAATTTTGGATACCAAGTTGTTAGATATCATCAAGATCTAAACTTTTTATATAGACAATTTTTCCATTTGAGAAAAATTTAAGTTAACAATACCCACCAAATCTTGAATCTCACACAAACTATATGAAACTATATGTGTCAATTGTGGATTTTAAACTACACCTTCCCAACACTTTGTCAAATGCAAAAATGGTCTATATATTAAATGTAGATTTTTATGAGTGAAACAATATTGGTATTCATGACTTTTCCATTCGAGACCATCTAGGGTTCTGAAAACCGATGCGTGGCTATGAATTATTTAAAAATTCAAAATTGAGCGGTTCAAACTTTTCCAAATGAAAAGTTGACCATTAGACTAAATGTAGAACTTGATGAGTGTAACAAATTTTGTATTCATGAATTTTCCATTTGGGACCATCTAGGGTTCGGTCAAAGTGTGTGTTTGTAAAAACCAATGCTTGGACTTTGATCAAACCTGGTCAAATGACCCATTTGATGACTTGAAATGAAACAAATTTGAATGTAAGGTTGTTAGAGATCACTAAGATCTACATTTGATATATTGTCCATTTTTCCATTTCGATAAATTTGAGCCAATCCTAAGCACGTTTGTTTAAAATCCAAGACGGGTTTTGGTCAAACTTGGTCAAATGACAAACTAAATTACTTAAAATGAAAACTTTTGGATACCAAGTTGTTAGATATCATCAAGATCTAAACTTTTTATATAGACAATTTTTCCATTTGAGAAAAATTTAAGTTAATAATACCCACCAAATCTTGAATCTCACACAAACTATATGAAACTATCTGTGTCAATTGTGGATTTTAAACTACACCTTCCCAACACTTTGTCAAATGCAAAAATGGTCTATATTTTACATGTAGATTTTGATGAGTGGAACAATATTGGTATTCATGACTTTTCCATCCGAGACCATCTAGGGTTCCGAAAACCGATGCGTGGCTATAAATTCTTTAAAAATTCAAAATTGAGCGGTTCAAACTTTTCCAAATGAAAAGTTGACCATTAGACCAAATGTAGAACTTGATGAGTGTAACAAACTTTGTATTCATGACTTTTCCATTTGGGACCATCTAGGGTTAGGTCAAAGTGTGTTTGTAAAAACCAATGCTTTGACTTTGGTCAAACCTGGTCAAATGACCCATTTGATGACTTGAAATGAAAAAAATTTGAATATAATGTTGTTAGAGATCATTAAGATCTACATTTGATATATTGTCCATTTTTTCATTTGGATAAATTTGAGGCAATCCTAAGCACATTTGTTTAAAATCCAAAATAGGTTTTGGTCAAACTTGGTCAAATGACAAACTAAATTACTTAAAATAAAAAAATTTTGAATACCAAGTGTTGACGGTCCTTAAGTATCAAATTTAGTTATTAAATATACAAAGAAAAGGATCCAAATGAAATCAACATCCAGATTTAGGGTTTTATCAGACAAAATTCCACGAGTTTTGGTGTTTGTCTATTTCTGCAGGGGGTTATCAGGAAATATGGAAGAATGGCCCACACGTCGGGATTACATAGAGATATCAACGTGCCGCGCAATTACCTTACATCTAGAAGACTCCAGAAGCCACGGGAAGGAAGCGGAGGCCGAACGGGGCCAGGCACTGGGCGCCCGCCCCCTGTTGGAGTCCAATCAGGACACTCTTTCGGGAAAGATCTCCACCAACCTAAAGGATCAAAGATAACCGTTCAATCTATGTCGGTTTGATCCAACGACCCATATTCACTTGAAGGGACTATACAACCAGACCCCTGGCCCCTGGAGGAGAGAGCCGCTCAACCAAAATTCATTATTCCTCAAGGGAGAAGAAGCCTCTGATCAAGATTAGAGCCACCACATCAATTAGATATCTAGATTAGCATAGCTACATTGGTAATGCTCTAATTGTGCTTCTAATCATCTTTGTTCTTCAATATTATGAATATGACTTTGTTCTACTTCAACATATTGCTTATGGCTTTACTCTACTTGTTTATATTCAAGATTATATTGTTCTTAGTTTATCATAGTTATGTACTTGGCTTAGTTAGATTGGATCTATATACATGCTTAGGATCGTATAGCGTTTATCCATCGGATCCATGGGTAAATGATAGATATTATGTAGGCGTGGTGCTTATACCGTATTTATCTGCGATTGTACCCAATATGCCAGATCGTGGGGTAGTTCGTGATAGTGACAGCTTCATTGATTCTTATATAGTCCCCCTCTCGTGTATTGGGCTGGCAGAGCAACATTATTACAGGTGAGTGATTGCTATGTTTCTCATTTACCTTGCTAATATCACTATGCATGGGCGTAGTCTTCTCTCACAATGATTGCTAAGTATGCTTGCACTAACTATGATAATGCTAGACTATATAGTTGAGAATAACTTAGGAAATATTCTTGTAGTTCGTTCTAATTCTATGCTAATGACTTTCTAGAGTATCTAATTGAGGTGCTTATCATATTTATATGTGGCTAAGTTATGCTGATCAGATTAATTATCTTTGTCACTATTTATTACTTCATATATCTTTTATGTGACACTTACCACTATAAAGAATTATATAAATGTTCTCAATTATACATGCAATGATAGATACTCAATCTCATATTCCATTCTGTAATCAATATTGATGATTGCTAATCCCTTCCCAGTGGTAAAAATATAAATAACGATACCTGGAATACTTTCCGATTAAAATGCTACATCGGTATTAATCTGTGTGCTTGCAGATCCCATTCATTATTTATTTAGAAGAGCAATTGCATATTTCAATACCGCGTCTCTCATGTTATGCTGGGGATGACAACTTGGCTTAAGTGGTATGAGGGATAGGTTTGGCATTTTTGGCACCGTTATCAGAATTAGAAAACTAAGTCTACTTTCGGTAATGATGTTAAGAATACCCAACACCAAGTTGTTAGATACATCAAGATATAAACTTTTTATATAGACAATTTTTGCATTTGAGAAAGTTTAAGTTAACAATACCCACCAAATCTTGAATCTCACACAAACTATATGAAACTATATGTGTCAATTGTGGATTTTCAACTACACCTTCCCAACACTTTATCAAATGCAAAAATGGTCTATATATTAAATGTAGATTTTGATGAGTGGAACAATATTGGTATTCATGACTTTTCCATTCGAGACCATCTAGGGTTCCGAAAACCGATGCGTGGCTATGAATTCTTTTAAAATTCAAAATAGAGTGGTTCAAACATTTCCAAATGAAAATTTGACCATTAGACCAAATGTAGAACTTGATGAGTGTAACAAACTTTGTATTCATGACTTTTCCATTTGGGACCATCTAGGGTTTGGTCAAAGTGTGTGTTTGTAAAAACCAATGCTTTGACTTTGGTCAAACTTGGTCAAATGACCCATTTGATGACTTGAAATGAAAAAAATTTGAATATAAAGTTGTTAGAGATCATTAAGATCTACATTTGATATATTGTCTATTTTTCCATTTGGAAAAATTTGAGCCAATCCTAAGCACATTTGTTTAAAATCCATAACGGGTTTTGGTCAAACTTGGTCAAATGACAAACTAAATTACTTAAAATGAAAAAAATTTGAATACCAAGTTGTTAGATATCATCAAGATCTAAACTTTTTATATAGACAATTTTTGCATTTGACAAAGTTTAAGTTAACAATACCCACCAAATCTTGAATCTCACACAAACTATATCAAACTAAATGTGTCAATTGTGGATTTTCAAATACACCTTCTCAACACTTTGTGAAATGAAAAGATGGTCTATATATTAAATGCAGATTTTGATGAGTGGAACAATATTGGTATTCATGACTTTTCCATTCGAGACCATCTAGGGTTCCGAAAACCAATGTGTGGCTATAAATTCTTTTAAAATTCAAAATTGAGTAGTTGAAACTTTTCCAAATGAAAACTTGACCATTAGACCAAATGTAGAACTTGATGAGTGTAACAAACTTTGTATTCATGACTTTTTCCATTTGGGACCATCTAGGTTTCGGTCAAAGTGTGTGTTTGTAATAACTAATGCTTTGACTTTCGTCAAACTTGGTCAAATGACCCATTTGATGACTTGAAATGAAACAATTTGAATATAAAGTTGTTGGAGATCATTAAGATCTATATTTGATATATTGTCCATTTTTCCATTTGGATAAATTTGAGCCAATCCTAAACACATTTGTTTAAAATCCAAGATGGATTTTGGTCAAACTTGGTCAAATAACAAACTAAATTGCTTAAAATGAAAACTTTTGGATACCAAGTTGTTAGATATCATCAAGATCTAAACTTTTATATAGACAATTTTCCATTTGAGAAAGTTTAAGTTAACAATACCCACCAAATCTTGAATCTCACACAAACTATATGAAACTATATGTGTCAATTGTGGATTTTCAACTACACCTTCCCAACACTTTGTCAAATACAAAAATGGTCTATATGTTAAATATAGATTTTGATGAGTGAAACAATATCGGTATTGTTGACTTTTCCATTCAAGACCATCTAGGGTTCCGAAAACCGATGCTTGGCTATAAATTCTTTCAAAATTCAAAATTGAGTGGTTCAAACTTTTCCAAATGAAAATATTATGCAAAATATTTAATTTACTATACAATTAATAATGTATAGTGTATATATAAACACTTTAAAAAGCTGAAACTAAAAAAACAGGCCCTTTAGCACCGACCCATGGTTGGAACCGGTGCTAAAGGGTCCTGAAAATTTCACGACCCTGCGTGAGCCCGTCTAAGGACCCTTTAGCACCAGCCCGTGGCTGAAACCGGTGCTAAAGGGTCCCTTTAGCACCGGCTGGTGTTACGAGCCGATGCTAAAGGGTCACCCTTTAACACCGACTCATGTTACAAGCCGGTGTTAAAGACCCTTTAGCACCGGTTCCAGCTACAGACCGGTGCTAAAGGGTCCGCCCCTATATAAGCGCACAGGTGCCCTAGATCTGAAGCATCGTCTTCGTCTTCGTCGAGCAGCTCTAGTCTCCAGCGGCGCCGGCCGTTCGTCTACTCCAGCGCCGCACGACTGTTGGCGGTTTTTAGTGACATATTTACCCCGCCAACATAGTCCATGCAAAGGAAGAAAAGCATGTATTTTACTCACATATACTTATTAAATGCTTACCAAGTTCCACATGTAGTGCAAGTTGTGTTTTGCAGATCATATACAGGCATACAGGTGGAAAGCAAATAAAAAGGCGCAATCCGACACGTCAAAAAATGCGCAAATAAACAAGTACCCAAAAGCCCAATATAGAAGTGCATCAATTTGCAGGTGGATCTGGACTCAGGGGCCCGAGAGGAAGGCAACGGGCTTCGGGTCGGGGCCAGAGGGGCCCACTAGGGGGCGGCCGCCCCCTAGGGTCGGCCGACCCTAACCCAGCCCATCTCGGCACCGCCTTTCGCAGAGGCGGTGCTGAGCCTATCCTCCCGCAGTCCGCGCGTGCAAATTGCAGTTTACACCCTGGGGAACCGACCTTCCCCACCTATTTAAGGAGGGGGAGAGGGAGGCTCCATTCATCTCATTACATTCACAATCAACACTCCACCTTCAAGGCATTTGGGCACTACCTCCTCTTAGTTTTTTTCCTTTTAGCTTTTAGAGAGAGAGTTGGGTGAGCTATCAAGGAGGGCTTGGCTCCTTGGAGAGAAACTTGGGTATGAATAAAGAATATCTTTACTCCAAGTCCATGCCTTATCATGTCCGATATAGTTCTTCATATGAACTAGAGTATAGTTCTTATGCTATGGTATATGACATAGATCATAGGCCCTGTTTTATGATGCTAGCATATGAACTAGAATATAGTTCTAGTGAAAATGATATGACATACATTTTAGTATATAGTTCTTATAGTATAATGCTACCCTAGGGCTAGTAGTGTATTATATGAACTAGTGCTAAGTGTATGTTGTATTATTCTCACTTAGGACTTTAGTCTAATTGCTTCATGTTAATTAATTGCCTAGAAATAGCTTTATGTGAAGATGTGGGGTTTATCATGCTCTTTTGAGTAGGCTCAGGCTTCTTACCTGTCGATCCGTAGGGTCGGGGACCCGGGGGAGTCCGCGTAGGTTCTTTGCATGTAAGCATGGTGCTTGGGTGTAAAGGTCGGGTAAATGCATTGTCCTAGTCCACGGTTGACGGGATGGCGGCAGGTGGTGACAACCCTGTCCGTCCTTGGCATTCCCCCACGTTCGGCTACGGTGTAGGAGTCTAAATAGTTGCGAGGTTGCTGGCAGACCAATACTCGCGTAACCTACCAAACCATCTAAACACAGGACTAGATCTAAGTAGTATAATTACATGATTAACTTGTTCTATGACATGATCTGTATCTAGGACCACACCTGCTCCAATAGGTTGTTTGTTTATTCTTTGATTTAATTCATTCTTTTAGTCTCTTTTTATTCCTTAGCCCATATGCCATGCCTAGATTGTGATGGTTCACTATTCTACATATAAATGTTTATCACCTGCTATAACTTTTGATTCCATTATTGCTATCATAATTACTTTGATCTATGCTTATCTTAGAATCCTTAACATATTAAGCCTTCCTTAGAGCGAACCTATAAATACGACACTCGGTAAATCCCCGGGTTGAAATGCTACACGATAATTCCCGTCCGCTTGCGGTACTTAAACTCCAAACCTAAGGAACTATCACCCCGGTATATACTTAACACTATTGCTAGACATGCACCGAGCTAGTGACTTGTTAAGGAATACCAACATGGCAATCCTAGTGCCACTACCATGATTAAGAACTGGAACCCTACCCTAACGGTAATAAGGCGCCGTTATCGGGAAGGTAGATCTAGCTTCCTATTCAAGGTGGTGATGCTACGGATCTGCCAATATAACACTGCCAATGTCATTATCATGAGTAGACCAGAACCGTATTCTAGGTAGCGACGCTAAGAAATGCTAACAAGCATTTCTGGCACCGTTGCTTAGGATAGATTTATACTCTAATCTTGGTGATTGCATTAGTAAGTGTTATCACGACATTTCTGACATCGTTGCTGAGGACGGATTAAACCCTGTTCTTAGTGACGACGTTAAGAAATGCCAACAAGCATTTCTGGCGCCGTTGCCGGGGAAGGCTAATATGAAAATGATTCTAGATAAATATAATCAAGTAATCTGATGTGCGTAATGAGTCAATTGTTATGCAGGATAACTCTGCCTGTTTTCTCCCTATTGTGGATGAAACAGGAGGAATAGTGTATGCCTGGTTTCTCTTAGCCGGAAAACTACATCTCCGATCCCGAGGCACTCCTAAGGACTAGACGGTCTCGAACCGTTTCGTCTTCTGCTACTCCACCGACAAGTGAACCAGCCGGTACCGCACCAACCCCGAACGAACTCATGGCCGCCGAGAAGACACTCCGCGAGTTCTCCGTGCCCGCTGTCACCAACGTGGCCACTGGCCCCGCTGTTGACACAGCCGGCAAGAACTTCGAGCTACGCACCGGCCTAATCACCATGGTGCAGGCGAGCCCATTCTGTGGCTTGCCAAGCAAGGATGCGAATGCACACCTTCAACACTTCCTGGAGCTATGTGACACAATTGTCATCAAGGACATCACTCCTGATGTCATTTGGCTCCGCCTCTTTCCTTTCTCCCTCGTGGGGAAGGCGAAGAGGTGGTTCTATCAAGATAAGGAAGTTGTCACCACGTGGGCAAAATGCTCCGCGGCATTCCTCACCAAGTTCTTCCCCATAAGCAAAACCAATGCTTTGATGGGAAGGATTGCCAGTTTTCAATAAAATGCTAGCAAAACAATCCCTGAAGCATGGGAGTGGCTACAAGAGTACATCCTAAGCTGTCCCCATCACGGCATGGAGAACTGGATGGTGCTCCAGAACTTCTACAATGGGCTCACGCCCATGTCGAAGGGACTCCTAGACGCCACTGCTGGAGGCACGTTCCTATCACTTACCACCGCCGGGGCCAAGGCCCTGATCGAGAAGATGGTAGAACACCAGAGCTGGGGGGAGGACAGAACTCAACCACCAGTTGCCAAAACACAAAAAGGCATGCATACCGTGAAGGAGACGGATATGCTTGCCGCAAAAATAGATTTATTGATGAAGCAACTCACCGAGAGGAACCAAGAGAACCCCTCAAACTCGGTGAAGGCCATAGACTCGCACATGACGTGCGAGGTCTGTGGAGAAGTTGGCCATTGGGGAATGATTGCCTCGAAACCCGTGAAGACGCTGCCTACATCAACAACGGGTTCCGCCAACAAGGAGGCGCCAACCAAGGTAATGGTTGGAATAATCAGTCACGCTCTTCATTCCAAGGTAATTCGAGTTTTAATTCGAACCAACCTTCATTAAAAGACTTAGTTCTTTTACAGGCTAAAATAAATGAAAGCTTAACCAAAAAGATGCTGTCCAACGACAAAATTTTAGAAAACGTAAATACGAAATTAGAAAACTTGACTTCTTCTGTTCATAATCAACTGAGCTTTAATAAGATGCTTGAAACACAAATAGCTCAGATAGCTGCTGCCCTTCCTACTGAATATAAAAATAATTCTAAAAATGTAAAAGTGGTGACCACGAGGGGTGGTAAGACCACTCGTGATCCACCGAACCCTAACGCTGATGCAGGGAAGGACAAAGAGCAACAGGAGATAACAAAGAAAACCCAAAAAGATGTCAGACTAGAAGAAGAGGAAATGGCACCAAAAGACCCATTGGGGTACACGGACACCACGTACCTGCCATTTCCCACAAGAAATAGAAAACAAGCTGTGGATGAACAATTCACTCGCTTTGTTGAGATGATCGAGAAGATACATGTAAGCGTTCCTTTGATGGACGTTCTACATGTACCTTCTTATGCCAAGTACATCAAGGATATCATCAACAACAAGCACCCACTGCCATCCACTGAAACAATTAAGCTGACGGAAGAGTGTAGCGCTGCTATACTCAACCGTCTCCCGGAGAAGTGGAAGGACCCAGGGTGCCCTACAATCACATGCTCAATCGGAACTCAGCGCTTTGATCATGCGCTATGTGATTTAGGTGCAAGCGTAAGTATGATGCCTAAAGTTGTCTTTGACCAGCTCAACTTCACTCAACTCAAGCCAACCACGATGACTCTCCAACTGGCCGACTCATCGGTCAGGCATCCAACGGGAATAGCCGAAGATGTACCAGTACAAATCAGAGGACAGTTTGTTCCCGTGGACTTTGTGGTGCTTGATATGGAGTTAACAAAGGAATCACCATTGATCCTTGGGAGACCCTTCTTGAGCACCGCAAGAGCATAGATTGATGTGAAGGAAGGAAAGATCAGTTTACACATCAATGGGAAGGAGGAGAAGTTTGAGTTCAAACCAAGGCTTCAAGAGCAATGCTCAATGATCCGGGTTAGATATGGACCAAATAAACAGATAAAAGAGGTGCAGATACAGCCTGAAATTATTTATAGCATCTCTAAATCAGTAAAAAGACCTACACAAAAGCCAGAGCAAAAGAAAAAGGCAGCTCCCAAAAAGAAACATGAGGAGCAAAATGAAACTTGTAAGCAAAACAAGGCTCCGAAACAAAAAGAGAGTCCTCTTCAACCAAAGAAGGTATGGAAGGAGATCCAAAAGGACACCACACCACCAAAAACCAATCAGATGAAGTGGAGGCCAAAGAAGGAACAAGCATCTCCGTCCACTTCTCCCGGACAAGGAGATCCATCACCAAGCACGGGAGAAAAAGGTCTTGCTCACCAGACCTAAAAAGGTAAGCCCTGAAAAAAATAAAACAATAATAAACACTGGCCAGAAGCTAGCTTGGGGGAAGACCCCCAATCCCGAGGTTATCTGCATTGCATATTTATGCATCCTTAATTTTAAATTAGCATGTTTACTTTATGAAAATTCCATTAGTTAAATTCATAATTTAATTATTGCATATAAAAAAATGAAAAATGCTAAAAAGACAAAAATATAATTCCACTCTTATATGTGATGTAAGATATATGCTTCTTCCTTGTTGAAATGATGAATAGTTGCTCTCTCGTAATTTCTTTTCAGTATCTAGTTTCAACCTTGAATTTTCCAAATTAATAAAATGATTAAATGCGTGGGTTGCAAAATGCTCTATCTAAAGTCTAAAGTAATTAATGGATATATTTGTGATGATCTGAGCTGCTAGTATCCTGTTCTAAACAACGCTAGAGTTCTGGAGTTTTTACAAAAATAAAATAATCACATTGAGTTAGATTAAGCTTTGTTGACCCTTTAAGAGGTTGTCATACCATTGAAAACAAAAATATTTCATTATGTTATCATCTTAAAAGTTTGTTAGAAGGCATATGGCTATGAAAAAGAAAAAAAAAGCATCCGAGGAAATAAAAAGGGACATGTGTCCGAAACCTCAAAAAGAAAGATCACGAGGAAATAAAAAGGGACATGTGTCCGGAACCTCAAAAAAAAATATGGGCTAGTGCCCAAGAGTAGAATTAGCCACATAGCCATGTGTCTCTAATAGACAAAAAGAGAATGATAGAAAAGAAAAAGTTTTCAAAAATTCAATGGTATGATTAACTTTCTCTTTGGATCCATTGTTTAATTTGACAAATAAATGTGCTAAGTTTTCAAAATAAAAAAAAACTCCGGAACAAAAGTAAAGTAAAGAACTAGGGATATAGCGCTCGATCTGATCAAATCCATCCTGCAAATGCTTAAGGACTCGAGGTATGAGCAATAAGCCCCATGACATATCTGTTCAAAATTCAAAGGAGAATTCTTGTTTGAAGGTATGTACTGGATAGAAGTGAAAATATTGTAGCAACTCCTGATCAACAACCAAGATCTTAGCTTCTTGCTCGAGGACGAGCAAGGGGTAAGCTTGGGGGAGTTTGTTGGCGGTTCTTAATGACATATTTACCCCGCCAACATAGTCCATGCAAAGGAAGAAAAGCATGTATTTTACTCACATATACTTATTAAATGCTTACCAAGTTCCACATGTAGTGCAAGTTGTGTTTTGCAGATCATATACAGGCATACAGGTGGAAAGCAAATAAAAAGGCGCAATCCGACACGTAAAAAATGCTCAAATAAACAAGTACCCAAAAGCCCAATATAGAAGTGCATCAATTTGCAGGTGGATCTGGACTCAGGGGCCCAAGAGGAAGGCAACAGGCTTCGGGCCGGGGACAGCGGGGCCCACCAGGGGGCGGCCGCCCCCTAGGGTCGGCCGACCCTGACCGAGCCCATCGCGGCACCGCCTTTCGCAGAGGCGGTGCTGAGCCTATCCTCCCGCAGTCCCCGCGTGCAAATTGCAGTTTACACCCTAGGGAACCGACCTTCCCCACCTATTTAAGGTGGGGGAGAGGGAGGCTCCATTCATCTCATCACATTCACAATCAACACTCCACCTTCAAGGCATTTGAGCACTACCTCTTCTTAGTTTTTTTCCTTTTAGCTTTTAGAGAGAGAGTTGGGTGAGCTATCAAGGAGGGCTTGGCTCCTTGGAGAGAAACTTGGGTATGAATAAAGAATATCTTTACTCCAAGTCCATGGCTTATCATGTCTGATATAGTTCTTCATATGAACTAGAGTATAGTTCTTATGCTATGGTATATGACATAGATCATAGGCCCTGTTTTATGATGCTAGCATATGAACTAGAATATAGTTCTAGTGAAAATGATATGACATACATTTTAGTATATAGTTCTTATAGTATAATGCTACCCTAGGGCTAGTAGTGTATTATATGAACTAGTGCTAAGTGTATGTTGTATTATTCTCACTTAGGACTTTAGTCTAATTGCTTCATGTTAATTAATTGCCTAGAAATAGCTTTGCGTGAAGATGGGGGGTTTATCATGCTCTTTTGAGTAGGCTCGGGCTTCTTACATGTCGATCCGTAGGGTCGGGGACCCGAGGGAGTCCGAGTAGGTTCTTTGCATGTAAGCATGGTGCTTGGGTGTAAAGGCCGGGTAAATGCATTGTCCTAGTCCACGGTTGAGGGGATGGCGGCAGGTGGTGACAGCCCTGTCCGTCCTTGGCATTCCCCCACGTTCGGCTAGGGTGTAGGAGTCTAAATAGTTGCGGAGGTTGCTGGCAGACCAGTACTCGCGTAACCTCCCAAACCATCTAAACACAGGACTAGATCTAAGTAGTATAATTAC
Source organism: Sorghum bicolor (assembly GCF_000003195.3). NCBI lineage: Eukaryota > Viridiplantae > Streptophyta > Magnoliopsida > Poales > Poaceae > Sorghum > Sorghum bicolor. The sequence goes on from NC_012871.2 coordinate 28,410,057, forward strand.
ATGATTAACTTGTTCTATGACATGATCTGTATCTAGGACCACACCAGCTCCAATAGGTTGTTTGTTTATTCTTTGATTCAATTCATTCTTTTAGTCTCTTTTTATTCCTTAGCCCATATGCCATGCCTAGATTGTGATGGATCACTATTCTACATATAAATGTTTATCACCTTCTATGAATTTTGATTCCATTACTGCTTTCATAATTACTTTGATCTATGCTTATCTTAGAATCCTTAACATATTAAGCCTTCCTTAGAGCGAACCTATAAATACGACACTCGGTAAATCCTCGGGTTGAAATGCTACACGATAATTCCCGTCCGCTTGCGGTACTTAAACTCCAAACCTAAGGAACTATCACCCCGGTATATACTTAACACTGTTGCTAGACATGCGCTGAGCTAGTGACTTGTTAAGGAATACCAACATGGTAATCCTAGTGCCACTACCATGATTAAGAACTAGAACCCTACCCTAATGGTAATAAGGCGCCGTTATCGGGAAGGTAGATCTAGCTTCCTATTCAAGGTGGTGATGCTACGGATCTGCCAATATAACACTGCCAATGTCATTATCATGAGTAGAGCAGAACCCTATTCTAGGTAGCGACGCTAAGAAACGCTAACAAGCATTTCTGGCACCGTTGCTTAGGATAGATTTATACTCTAATCTTGGTGATTGCATTAGTAAGTGTTATCACGACATTTCTGACATCGCTGCTGAGGACGGATTAAACCCTGTTCTTATTGATGACGTTAAGAAATGCCAACAGCGACCTCGTCTCCAGCGCCGCGCGACCTGGTTAGGAGAGAGGAGTAACTACTCCCTCGGAGTAGGAAAAATTTACCCTATATATATAGGAGAGAGGAGTAACTACTCCCTTGGAGTAGGAAAAATTTACCATATATATATACTAAAAATACATGTATATTATAAATTGTAGTGTTTTGATTTGTATATATATTCAAGTATATATAGACACTAAAAAAATAATACATGCTAGTATATTATTCTAGTATTACTTTTTAGTACATTATTCTAGTATGCATGTAGTCTTTAATATATATTTTAATTTCTAGTGTTTTGTATATATTATTGTTTGTACTATTATACTAGTATTATTTTTTAGTATTATTTTTAGTATATTATTCTAGTGTATTACTTGGCTTAAAAGACTTTTTAGTATATTATTCTAGTATATTATGAATTGTAGTGTTTTGAATTGTTGTGAAATATTGTGCTAGTATATTATTCTAGTATTATTTTTAGTATATTATTTTAGTACATAATTAATTCTAGTGTTTTGTATATTTTATTATTTGTACTATTATTCTAGTATTATTTATTATTATTATTATTATTTAGTATATTATTCTAGTGTATTACTTGGCTTAAAAGACTTTTTAGTATATTATTCTAGTATATTATGAATTGTAGTGTTTTGAATTGTTATAAAATATATTGTGCTATTATATTATTCTAGTATTATTTTTTAGTATTACTTTTTAGTATATTATTCTAGTGTATTACTTGGCTAAAAAGATTCTAGTATTATTTTTTAGTTTAGAGCACTCTAGCACTTATATTATTCTAGTGTATTTCTTATCTTATCTTATTTATATATATATATATATATATAGTTGCAGACATAGAAATGGCCGACCGTCCTCACAATGATCCTGATTATATGGAAGATGTCATTCAAAATATGATCGACGATGGTAGTCAGTATTTTATGGATTACTACGAGATCATGCAAGACAATCCGACTGAGCAACAAGAGGGCAATGCCCCTGAGCAACAAGAGGGCAATGCGCCTGAGCAACAACTTATCATGCAACAAGAAGGAAATACCAGCGAGGTACGTGAATGTAAACATATATAATGCATCTCTTACATTAGGTTTTAGACTTACTTAGTTATTAATTTAGTATTTTTGTTTCTATATCTACGTGTAGCCTTCTAGATCCACCTCTACGGGGAGAAGCGTACCTCCACGAGGGCCAAAGAAGCCGTTGGAGGGCCGCTACATAATATCCGAGTTTGAGATACCTACAGGCAGACCACTTGGTGAACATGCAAATAAATATGTTGGTCACTATGGATACCTTGTGAGAGACCAAATACTGATTAGTGCTCATGATAGAGAGAGAAGCGAGGTGCTCTTGAAATCAGTTTTGTCTCTGATCGTGACAAGGAGTTAGTTTGGAAAGCCGTTATGGCGGTTTTCACCTTCGACACCAACGATGAAGAGTTGAAGGTGCGAATTTATGACTAGACTATGAAGAAGATGGCGGTACTGTTCTAGAATTGGAAGAAGTCTTTGTACAATAAATTTGTCAAGAAAAATGAGACTCTAAATTTCAACCTTAAGCAATATGTAAAGCTAAGGGCCTTCTGGGATGACTTCGTGCAGTACAAAACATCAGAAGAGGGCGAGGAACGAGCCATTAGGAACAAAGAGAATGCAAGTAAAAAGTCATACCACCATCATATGGGATCAAGTGGTTATAAGAGTGTTGTTCCTAAGTGGGACCAAATGGAACAGGAGATGCTTGCTAGGGGGTCACACCCGAGACAATAACAAAGAATTAGAGCAAGCGCTCAAAGCATTGGTTCTATGGTCATGGGAGAAGTGTAGACCCAGACACCAGCGCACTAGTTTGGGCCAAGAAATCTCTAGAGCAGTAGAGAGACTAGTCCGTGCACGAGAGGCGGTTCAGTCTGGTGAGTTCAGGCCTAACAGGGAGAAGGATGAACTCATGTATGCGCTTGAAAATCTTGAGCACGTGGGCGTACGGGAGGCTATGGGGGTAGTTTTATGGCTGCATTCATTCCAAGCTGATCAAGAAACCTACAGAAACCGCCAGAGAAAGAAGGACGAGGAGGCAGAGTGGATCCGTCGGCTGGAAGCTTTTGTTATGCAGTCACAAGAGCGCGAGAAATCTCGTGAAGAATGGATGCAGGCGGAGATTAAAAGGCAAGTACAAGAAGCACTTAGTCAAATGACGAAAGGGCAAGGTACATCACAGCCTGAGGTCAACATTAGCCCCCAGGCCAGTTGAAAAGCTGTTGCGCATCCATGGAAGTACCAACCATTCAGGATGACACGAAGCTACACTTCCCCATGGATGATGTCATAGAGTCTTTTACTACTTGTGAGCTGCATGTACGAGATGGGAATGCAACAAAAAAGGTGGCTATCGGTGTTGTCAACCCTATCGACCAAACGGGAACTCCAAGAATCCATAATCGACCAGTACCAGCTGGATATGCTAGCATCTCGGTTGATAGAGTTGAGAAAGGTTGTGGCAGTGTGCCTCTAGAAATAGAAGGGGGAGACGAAGAGAAGACCTTAGGTAAAGCTGAGAAGACGTTTATTTGTTAGCGCAAGCGCTTTATAATTATTCCAGGAATATCACTGTCGCCTCTTCCTCGCCATAGGTTTGTGCATGATTTTACTTCTTATATTATTTATTATGTATTGCATTTAAATAAAGTTTGCTCACAGAACTTGTTATTGTTTTCTCTGCAGGGACTCCTCCAACCTAAGTCCAGTTCTTTCCCCAGCGCATCATAGTGCTACGGGCGGTGACAATGCTGGATCTCCTCCAACACCTGCGGCGGCAACACCGATCTGCCACCGCATCCACCACGGTCTTCACCTCCTCCACCGAGGTCACCAACTCCTCCACCGCATTCTCCAACACCAAAAAGATCGGCCCCACCACCTCCACCTCCTACACCGCCCTCTCCAAAGAGTACACGATCGGTCCCATCGCCTCCAAAGCGAGGTAGTCAGAAGCGATCCGCCCTAGAACGACCGAAGTCATCGGTCCCACCTCTAAAGAAGAAGGCTACCTCAGCAAAGAAAGCTAAGACACTAGAGAAATTATCTTATGAAAAAAGTAAAGAGGAGGTAATTGCTACATCCAAAGCTGAGGTAAAACATTTTTTCGATAAATTGCAGCAGGAAAGGAAAGAGCGGCAAAACCCAGAAAAGCTATACTTTTATGTAAAGCCAGAGGAACTGAGGAAGAAGGTGGCAGACCAGCAAAAGAAGCAGCGGGAAGCTCAAAAAAGCCAGCACTTTCAGACTATGATCACTCTCTGGTCAAGTCTTTACAGCCTAGAAAGAGAGTAGGAAAGGGGGTCCCACAGCTCGGGGAAGTATCAAAACTGGTGCCCCCGTTGATTGTGCCAAATCAACATGGCTCAAATGAGGACTTGATGCCAAAGAAATTTTTAATCTTGTCTGAGCTAGATTTGCTTGAGCATTACTTTGGACAGAGCGGTCTAAATATTGAAGACATTGCCGCCATTGTTGGATGTCAAACTTTTGAAAAGGCTGAGGTAGTTGATCAATGGAGGGCAAGATATGAACCAGGCAGGAGTCTAATGAACCCTCAACATTTACATGAGCTCGAAACACAAATGTTTGCAATAAACAAGTGGTGCATGGAGGCATCTAAAAGGGGAGATAATTGGATTTCTGTTCGTATTCAACAACATCACTACTTCCATGGAGATGACCTCATACGTCCAGTTTGAAGAATTGCACCAATTATGTCACCTCGACGCTCTCGACAAATCTCTTGTCAGCTGCTTTTGTCTGTAAGTATTTCTTTCTTTTTATTAAACTTCTACCTTCTTTAATTATATGTATATAATCCTTACACACTTATGATTTGTATGTGTATATGCAGGCACCAAATGAGAGAGCTCACAAGCAAAAATGACAATAGTATTGGGTTTGTTGACTCTTATATTGTTTTCAAGGCTACGCAGGCAGTGTGGACAACATCTCATGAGACAGAAGTCTACACCAATCTTATGAGGTTCTTTGTGAACCAAAAAGAAAAACAAAAAATACTCTTCCCCTACAACTTCGAGTGAGTTATATAGTTATTAAGTGCATGCACATTTTATTTTACTTATTATTACTTGATTCGAGTTTTATATAGTTATAGGCCTCTATATATATATGTGTGTGTAAATAGCTTTCACAGGATACTCATGGTGATTGAAATTCCCAAGAACCGATTGATAATCTATGACTCAATGAGAAAACCACAAGAAAATTACCAACAAATGGTAAACATTATTCAAAGGTACGTAATGTTGATCTCAGCTAGAAGAATATCATGATATGACTCTGCAATTATTAGCTAATGATCCACAATGGCTGTGTGTAGGGTTTGGGAAAGATTTATTGACCGTGAACATCTCATTGGTTGTAAAGCACCGCTTAATATAATTCATCCACAAGAGAGTTGTACTAGCTAGCAAACTTTTGCTAACTTTTAGCTTTCTTATTGTCGTGGTTGTGAATCTTTTTTATATATATCGTACAGTGGTGTTTAAGACAAGAAGGGGGGAACAACCTATGTGGATATTATGTGTGCAAATTCATGATGGTACAAGTCAATCAAACACCCACAGAGACGCACAGAGTACGATACATGTCTCTTTTCATTATCTCCTGAATTATATTGAATAACTTAGATAACTAATACCTTTTTTATTTTATTTCAAATTGAAGACGGAATGGTTGAGGGAAAAGGTCATGCAAAAAGACCGTATCAAAGCTATTCAAGAGACGATAGCAGGATTTCTCCGCGAGCAAGTGATCAATCCAAACGATGAGTTTCACTTCAACAACAACGAAACTCTTATTCTAAACAACGATGATCATTTATGTCAGCTTTAGAGATTGGAAAAAAAAAACTCTATGTATATATATGTTACGAATTTTGTACTTATAAAACTATATATAAAGCGTTTTACATATCCATCTATTTAATTATTGATGTGGCCTATTCCTTTTATTACAGGCAAAGCTTAATTATAAAGCTAAGCCTATAATTTCCATTTATATATGCTTAACATGTGTGTAATATATATATATTATTATATCCACATAAAATATGTATTGACAAACCTATCATTATTATATTAAAACAATAAACAGAATCGAAGAAATGAACCGGAAAAAGAAAAAAGTAACCCTTTAAAACCGATTGGTAATACCAACCGGTCTTAAAGGGTCCTGCAATGTGGCAACCCTGGTAGGACCCTTTAACACTGGTTGGTATAACCAACCGGTGTTAAAGGGGGGGCTTTAGCCCCGGTTCTCTGAACTAGGACTAAAGGGTGGTCCTTTAGTCGCAGCACTGGCTCGAGAACCAGCGCAACAGGCCCTTCCCGACCAGTGCTAATGCCCGAACGTGCAGCAGTGTGGGCTATCAGCCCATTAATCATAAGATCTCTCTCTGCCTAGACAAACAACTCGCCCTCGAGCCATAAGTCGGGATAGAGGACCAAGGGAACTGTTGTAGCGACTCCCATGTAGCATGGCCTTTCAAAGCCTCGTGAAAGGCCGTTCATGTGTATGGCTACTTCGAAGTGGTCGCAGCAAACACCGGTGGAGGCATTCTCACGATTGTTGGCAGTGGAATGCAGCAGTGCTACGCGGTGTGCTCCCACCGATGACACCGTGCCTTCTCTCCACCGGATGACTGTCGGTCTGCACCACACAGAGAAGAGCGTAGGGCTTCCAACCATCGACATTGAAGATTTTGAGTTCACCGCCCATGTGGAAAACATACCCACCGTCGATGGAGAAAATCGTTAGCCGAAGTTCCTCGATGCAGCGGACAAAATCAAAGTCCTCCATGTGGCATAGTGCAACTTTGAGGAACTTTGGAGGGGTGTAGAGCTTAATCTACCACAGATCATGCATCTCCCGCACCCACTGACATGCAAGGAGGCCACGTAAAGCAGCTTGCAGCTGCACTACCACCGACACCTGGTGGGTAAGCATCTTGCCCACGGGCTCTGTTGCGATGGCTATCGGCTGCTCAATCTGTTGTGACTTCTCGTCCTTGTCCTAGATCTGCTTGACCTGGTGTCCCTATAGAAGATTGTTGACACCTGTTAACTTACAAAATTTGTTAGCATTTATTTCTCCACCAGAAATGAATATCTACTAGAATAGGGTTATCACTGACAATTTTCACGAATTTTGTATATTCTTTGTTTTCCATAGATTATTTCAGAAAGTGCTAAAAAGAGGGATTTATGTGCTAATCGGCCACAAAACTTATCCGCGATGGAAGGATGACACCAGAGGATTCAGGAACACTCGAGAAGACACCCGACGCGAGGGGGGAGCCAACAGCCGCCAGGTAGGGTCGACCGGCCCCACCCTAGCTTCTGTTGACGGTCCTTAAGTACTAAATTTAGCCATCAACTAAACATGGAAAAGGATCAATATGCACAAAACACCTAGAATTAGGGTTTTATCTGACAGAATTCCACGAGCTTTGGTGTTTCTCTATTTCTGCAGGGGGTTATCAAAAAATATGGAGAGAAGGCCCACATGTCATGTTTACAACGAGATAATTACGTGCCGCGCAATTTTCCTTAATCTAGAAGAGTCCAGAAGCCACGGGAACGAACGGGAGACCGGACGGGCTCAGGGGCAGGGCGCCCGCCCTAGCCTCGGGGCCAATCACAACCAATCTCCTGGATCGTGCTCCACCGCCTTTGAGGATGAATCTAAACCATGCAAGCAAGGTCGGTTTGATCCAACGGCCCAAATTCACTTGAGGGGACTATATAAGCAAGGCCTCTCCACCCCAGGGGAGAGAGGAGAAATCATTATCAGAGGAAGCCATCAAAGTTAGGGTTTTAGAACTTCTCTCCCACAGAGAATTAGAATTAGCTACTCCGTAATCCTTCAAATTTAGAGGATTGATTAGATAGAATTGGAGAAGTAGAGCCTAGCGCTCTGGATTCGGATCTTCGTTAATAAGATTGGTATTATTTCATATCTTTCTCCATTACTTTATTCTAATTGCATTATGTCTCTATTTATTATGATCTTAATTTACTCTAGTTCTATATTTGATATAGTTATGATTGATAATGAGTTTATGTATAAGTTTGCAAAGCGCTTAGCTCTTGACGCGCGAGAGTTAAGTGGTAGATCACATGTGGGCGTGGTGCTTAGATGTTATTTACATGCAAATGTATCCTATTGGCCAGGTCATGTGGTAGTTCACGATAGTGATAGCTTCATTGATTCTTATATAGTCCACCCTCCTTTGATAGGACTGGCAGAATTTGTATTGCGGAGTAATTCTTGCGATGCTCTGATTTACTTTAGCAATGTTCCTTATACATGAATGAAGAGTCTTTTATACTATACATGATCTTGTAGATAACTAGAGTAGATTGTGACTTAGTAGATAGTAGATAACTTAGAATCCATTCTCTAGCTAATCCGACGTCACCTTACATATATGAGGAGTAGTCTATTTTCTAATCGCTGTGTTATTTACCCATGAGCTTATATTTCATTATCATTATTGTTATAGCTTACCCCCTGCTAAAATAAGTGACTGTGTGACGAGTTCCTCATTAGTAATCATGTTCTTGCAAGTTTATCTCTAGTCTATGCCTTGATAGATTTTATCCTTATCTTCATTTCCACTGTCCTCTTAAGCAAAATTATAAATAACGATACCTAGAATACTTTCCTAGTGAAATGCTACAATGAGGTATTTTATCTGTGCGCTTGCGGACAGAATAGATTATTTTCTAGAGAGCCTTTACATTCATAAATACCTTTGTACACTCTGGCACCATGCTGGGGATGACAACCTAGTATCTAAGTGGTGTTAGTCAGTGTCAACAAGCATTTCTGGTGCCGTTGCCGGGGAACAAAAGGGAAACACATAGGAAGTGTAAGGAAAGTCAGGAAGTCAGTCAAGGTTATTCACATAAAATATTAGACTAGACTAAGGAGAAATAATTGCATAAAACAGCTACTAGTCTCTGCTATACAGAGTATATCAGGATTGACTTTGGTACATTCAACTCTTCATCATCAGAACCAAAGCGATCAAGAACGGAAGAAGAAGCTAGCTACCAATTGCTGAAGCTATGGCACAAAAGACCTTGCAAGAATTCTCTGCTCCAAGTCTTGAGAACATTCCAACTGGTCGAAGGTTTGCAGTAGAAGAAGGAGCACCCGAGTTTGAGCTTAAGTCAAGCCTCATCAATTTGGTACAAGCTACACAATTCAGTGGAAAGGCACATGAAGATGCTAGTGCACACTTGCAGAATTTCTTAGAGATTGGAAGCACAATCCGCATCAACGGAGTTGACAAAGACGTCATACTGCTTCGCCTCTTTCCATTCTCACTAGAAGGGAAAGAAAGGAAGTGGTTCTACACTCATCAAGATAACATCAACAACTGGACGAACTTGTCAGATGCCTTTCTATCAAAGTTTTTACCTATAGGCAAGACAGCTGCCTTAAGAGGAAATATTGTCAGTTTCCAACAGCAGAAGACTGAAACCATTTCAGAAGCATGGGAGCATTTTCAAGGATATATATCAGATTGTCCTCACCATGGAATGGCCAGATGGTTACTTATGCAGACCTTCGACCATGGATTAACCCAGAAGGCTCGTGAGTGCCTAGATGCATCTGCTAAAGGATCATTCTTGGAGCTTACAATTAGAAAAGCAGAGATACTTTTGGATAAGATAGCAGAAAATCAAAGCTGGTTCCAAGATAAAGCTCAACAATGTCATCAAACTGAAGAAATACCAGAAGAAGTAAATGCATTATCAACCAAGATGGAAAATTTGCTCCATTGGATTGACCAGAGGGCCAAGTTCAAAGAAGATCAAAGGGCCATTAAGACAGCATACAAATATCAACCCACTTCGAGTCAACCTAATAGCAAAGGTATGAATTCAGGTAACACTTTCAAGCAACTTTTATTAAAAGAGATAATTGCTCAACAAACCAAAACTAATGATGAAGTTAAACAAAGGCTAGATACAAATGAATCATATCTAAAAGATATACACAATAAAATGGATTTTCTATTAACTGCCTTTGATCAGCAAAACACTCTCAATAAAAGGGTAGAACTTAAATTAATAAAGCTAGCTGTTGCATTGCCTGTTGCCACTAACATTGAGTAGGTAAAGAACATAACTACTAGAGGAGGCAAAGCCACCAGGGATCCCCCATACCCAAAAGAGAAACAGAGAACAACAGCGCCAGTGCAACCAGCAGTGATAGAAGAAGAAAGCCCAGTTGAAGCAGAAGATCTGCTACAACCACCAAGAACTATAGAAATGAGGAAAGATTTTAACGACACCAACTATTTGCCATTTCCCATAAGAAATAGAGGACTGCAGTCAGATGAGCAGTTTGGTAAGTTTGTAGAGGTCATTCAGAAATTATATGTCAACATACCTCTACTTGATGCCATACAAGTACCCACATATGCAAAGTACATCAGAGATATCCATAACAAGAAGAGACCACTGCCCACCACTGAGGTTGTCAAGCTGACAGAAGAATGTAGTGCGACCATCCTCAATAAACCACCAAGGAAGAAGAAGGATCCCGGATGTCCCACCATAGATTGCTCGATCGGAAACCAACACTTCAACAATGCACTTTGTGACCTCGGAGCAAGTGTCAGTGTGATGCCAGCATCAGTCTACGAGAAGCTTGAGCATACGACCCTAGAACCAAAATCAATGTGCCTACATCTAGCAGATCAATCAGTTCGACACCAGTTGGGCATCGCCGAAAACATCCCAGTCAAGATCAGAGATTTCCTTGTACTAGTAGACTTCATGGTACTGGACATGAGTCCCGACTCAAAAGTGTCTATCATCCTTGGAAGGCCATTTCTGAGCACTGCCAATGCCCACATCGATGTTGGAAAGGGAGAAATCAAGTTCAACATAAACGGAAAAGAAGAACACTTCACATTCAAGCCCAGACAAGAGAGAGATTCTATAGTGAAGGAAGTTCATAAAGAAGAACCACTGGAGACACCATCTCCAGAGGAAGGTAATTTAGAAGATTAAAAGATTTGGAGGTCCAGCTTGGGGGACCTAAAAATCCCAAACCCTCGCCGGGAGGTAAATCGGTATTTATCCGCATCATTAATTCTCTCATATTTAATTCCTGCATTATCCATATTTATTCATAGCATTATTATAATAATCAAAAGCCCCATGTAAATAATATTTATGGTGTGTAACAACCCATATTTATTAATTATTGTGGAGGTACAAAAAATATTGTCCATTATCATTTCAATAAGTTTCAATTCTCATAGATTTTCCTGCAGTATATTTAATGATAGCAACCTTCTAGAAGCATGACCCACACCTTGGGTCCCACATGTCATACACCACACCTCACATACATCCCATCACATTATTTGATCCACCAACATATCTCCACTCATCAGCACTTTTCCACCGACCAACCACCACCCATGAATTATTATTCTACGTAAGAGCCAAGCAAAGGAGGGATTAGAAAAGTTGCAGCCAGGATGGCCACCAAAGGTGGGCGCCCGCCCTGTCCCCCCTTCAGCCTATAAATTGCCACCTCCTGCCTCCAACTTCTTCACACAAGCATTCCAGAAAACCACGCAAGTTTCAGTTTCCAAAGAAGGAGTTCTTGTAGTGAAGTGAGAAGGAGAGTAGAGAGGAAGAGAAGAGTGGAAGAGAGGTTGGTAGTCTTTGAGTGAGAGAGTAAGGTTCACCTAGTAAGTAGTGATCCCGCTGTCCAGAGCGGAAGTAAAAATTGTTTAGGGGGAGGTGCTGCTAAAATAAAAATTTGTCTTGAACGACTAACCCCTGGACTACTGACATTTCGGACAGCTGACCACTAACATTTTCTCTCACATTTTCCACTAGTTGTGTGTGTGTCAACTTTTGTTTGTAGGATGTTCAAAAAGGAGAAGAACGCAGGAAAGGTCCTCAAGAACATAGGTACGAGGAGCTCATCCCGACACTCCTCGCACCAGTCAGAGATGAGCATTGACCCAACGCCCCCACAAGCTCCATCATCTTCATCTGATCAGCAAGTCAAGGTCCTCCTCAAGATAGGAGACCTTGGACTGAAGACCCGCAGGGAAAAAGAAGTTTACCAGCCGCTATAGAATAAGGATTTCATTCACACCCCCACTCTTGATCCTATCTTGCTACAAGAAACAGGTATGGATACTGAATTCGATTTGATTTTTCAGATGGTGGGATGGACAAATTTTTGGAACATAAATGAGCTAGGTTCCCGTCTTCTCACCCTTGAATTTCTTTGCACTTTACAAAATTATGAGGGGGAATCGCTTTTCGGATGTTCAAACAGGACATTATGTTGTCTTGGAGAGAACTGAGCGACCATCTCGGTTTCTCTTCAAGATGCATCCTGGACATTGACTCTGACTTACCCAATTTTGAGAGACACCAGTTCTGGAGAGAGATATCTAGAGATGAGTTTTATAGCCAAGCCCGAACCAGCGACATAGAACACCCCACTCTTAGGATGTTCCACAAATGGCTTGGGTACAATCATTTCCATCGTGATGATATTAGAAAAATAGGAGATTTACAACTTCTATATGCTGCTATAAATAAAGTACCCACTTCACCTGTTACACTTTTGGTTTCTCATTGGCTTAGTATACCTAGTCTTCAGGGACCTGTCCGTTGTACTTCACTCGTCACTCGTCTAGCCTCTAATCTTAATTTGCTAGAAAACTCATCATTGGAATTTATTGACGAGTTACGAATTTATCATGGCTATGACACATTTAGGCAAGCTCGAATGTTGAAAAAAGAGGGGAACGTAATGTATTTGTTATACGATAATAAAGGCAAGATTCGGTTACCTAACCCGAACCTTGGCCTCTATGTTGTTCAAAAATATTTGATTGAGATTGCAGTGACACGAGTAAACCAGAGAGCTCCACAACGAGTGGCATCTAAAAGGATGACCACCCATCAAGAACGCACCTGATATGGAGCTGATCCCGAGCCAGAGGAAGCAGCGCACCTGCATTATTGCGACTACAACCCCTGAGTCCTTCGGGACCCATGGGTTCGACATGTGTTGACGGTCCTTAATGCTCACATTTAACCGTCAACTAATCATGGAAAAGGATCCAAATGCAACCAACCCTAGACTTAGGGTTTTGTCTGACAGAATTCCATGAGTTTTGGTGTTTGTCTATTTCTGCAGGGGGTTATCAGGAAATATGGAAGAAAGGCCCACATGTCGGGATTACATAGAGATATTAACGTGCCGTGCAATTTTCTACCATCTAGAAGACTCCAGAAGCCACGGGAACGAACGGGAAGGCGATCGGGCTCGGAGGCAGGGCGCAAGAAATAGAAAACAAGCTGTGGATGAACAATTCACTCGCTTTGTTGAGATGATCGAGAAGATACATGTAAGCGTTCCTTTGATGGATGTTCTACATGTACCTTCTTATGCCAAGTACATCAAGGATATCATCAACAACAAGCGCCCACTGCCATCCACTGAAACAATTAAGCTGACGGAAGAGTGTAGCGCTGCTATACTCAACCGTCTCCCGGAGAAGTGGAAGGACCCAGGGTGCCCTACAATCACATGCTCAATCGGAACTCAGCGCTTTGATCATGCGCTATGTGATTTAGGTGCAAGCGTAAGTGTGATGCCTAAAGTTGTCTTTGACCAGCTCAACTTCACTCAACTCAAGCCAACCACGATGACTCTCCAACTGGCCGACTCATCGGTCAGGCATCCAATGGGAATAGCCGAAGATGTACCAGTACAAATCAGAGGACAGTTTGTTCTCGTGGACTTTGTGGTGCTTGATATGGAGTTAACCAAGGAATCACCATTGATCCTTGGGAGACCCTTCTTGAGCACCGCAGGAGCATAGAAGGATGTGAAGGAAGGAAAGATCAGTTTACACATCAATGGGAAGGAGGAGAAGTTTGAGTTCAAACCAAGGCATCAAGAGCAATGCTCAATGATCCGGGTTAGATATGGACCAAATAAACAGATAAAAGAGGTGCAGATACAGCCTGAAATTATTTATAGCATCTCTAAATCAGTAAAAAGACCTACACAAAAGCCGGAGCAAAAGAAAAAGGCAGCTCCCAAAAAGAAACATGAGGAGCAAAATGAAACTTGTAAGCAAAACAAGGCTCCGAAACAAAAAGAGAGTCCCCTTCAACCAAAGAAGGTATGGAAGGAGATCCAAAAGGACACCACACCACCAAAAACCAATCAGATGAAGTGGAGGCCAAAGAAGGAACAAGCATCTCCGTCCACTTCTCCCGGACAAGGAGATCCATCACCAAGCACGGGAGAAAAAGGTCTTGCTCACCAGACCTAAAAAGGTAAGCCCTGAAAAAAATAAAACAATAATAAACACTGGCCAGAAGCTAGCTTGGGGGAAGACCCCCAATCCTGAGGTTATCTGCATTGCATATTTATGCATCCTTAATTTTAAATTAGCATGTTTACTTTATGAAAATTCCATTAGTTAAATTCATGATTTAATTATTGCATATAAAAAAATGAAAAATGCTAAAAAGACAAAAATATAATTCCACTCTTATATGTGATGTAAGATATATGCTTCTTCCTTGTTGAAATGATGAATAGTTGCTCTCTCGTAATTTCTTTTCAGTATCTAGTTTCAACCTTGAATTTTCCAAATTAATAAAATGATTAAATGCGTGGGTTGCAAAATGCTCTATCTAAAGTCTAAAGTAATTAATGGATATATTTGTGATGATCTGAGCTGCTAGTATCCTGTTCTAAACAACGCTAGAGTTCTGGAGTTTTTACAAAAATAAAATAATCACATTGAGTTAGATTAAGCTTTGTTGACCCTTTAAGAGGTTGTCATACCATTGAAAACAAAAATATTTCATTATGTTATCATCTTAAAAGTTTGTTAGAAGGCATATGGCTATGAAAAAGAAAAAAAAAAGCATCCGAGGAAATAAAAAGGGACATGTGTCCGAAACCTCAAAAAGAAAGATCACGAGGAAATAAAAAGGGACATGTGTCCGGAACCTCAAAAAAAATATGGGCTAGTGCCCAAGAGTAGAATTAGCCACATAGCCATGTGTCTCTAATAGACAAAAAGAGAATGATAGAAAAGAAAAAGTTTTCAAAAATTCAATGGTATGATTAACTTTCTCTTTGGATCCATTGTTTAATTTGACAAATAAATGTGCTAAGTTTTCAAAATAAAAAAAAACTCTGGAACAAAAGTGAAGTAAAGAACTAGGGATATAGCGCTCGATCTGATCAAATCCATCCTGCAAATGCTTAAGGACTCGAGGTATGAGCAATAAGCCCATGACATATCTGTTCAAAATTCAAAGGAGAATTCTTGTTTGAAGGTATGTACTGGATAGAAGTGAAAATATTGTAGCAACTCCTGATCAACAACCAAGATCTTAGCTTCTTGCTCGAGGACGACCAAGGGGTAAGCTTGGGGGAGTCCCCGCGTGCACCGCCTTTCGCAGAGGCGGTGCTGAGCCTATCCTCCCGCAGTCCCCGCGTGCAAATTGCAGTTTACACCCTAGGGAACCGACCTTCCCCACCTATTTAAGGTGGGGGAGAGGGAGGCTCCATTCATCTCATCACATTCACAATCAACACTCCACCTTCAAGGCATTTGAGCACTACCTCTTCTTAGTTTTTTTCCTTTTAGCTTTTAGAGAGAGAGTTGGGTGAGCTATCAAGGAGGGCTTGGCTCCTTGGAGAGAAACTTGGGTATGAATAAAGAATATCTTTACTCCAAGTCCATGCCTTATCATGTCTGATATAGTTCTTCATATGAACTAGAGTATAGTTCTTATGCTATGGTATATGACATAGATCATAGGCCCTGTTTTATGATGCTAGCATATGAACTAGAATATAGTTCTAGTGAAAATGATATGACATACATTTTAGTATATAGTTCTTATAGTATAATGCTACCCTAGGGCTAGTAGTGTATTATATGAACTAGTGCTAAGTGTATGTTGTATTATTCTCACTTAGGACTTTAGTCTAATTGCTTCATGTTAATTAATTGCCTAGAAATAGCTTTGCGTGAAGATGGGGGGTTTATCATGCTCTTTTGAGTAGGCTCGGGCTTCTTACATGTCGATCCGTAGGGTCGGGGACCCGAGGGAGTCCGAGTAGGTTCTTTGCATGTAAGCATGGTGCTTGGGTGTAAAGGCCGGGTAAATGCATTGTCCTAGTCCACGGTTGAGGGGATGGCGGCAGGTGGTGACAGCCCTGTCCGTCCTTGGCATTCCCCCACGTTCGGCTAGGGTGTAGGAGTCTAAATAGTTGCGGAGGTTGCTGGCAGACCAGTACTCGCGTAACCTCCCAAACCATCTAAACACAGGACTAGATCTAAGTAGTATAATTACATGATTAACTTGTTCTATGACATGATCTGTATCTAGGACCACACCAGCTCCAATAGGTTGTTTGTTTATTCTTTGATTCAATTCATTCTTTTAGTCTCTTTTTATTCCTTAGCCCATATGCCATGCCTAGATTGTGATGGATCACTATTCTACATATAAATGTTTATCACCTTCTATGAATTTTGATTCCATTACTGCTTTCATAATTACTTTGATCTATGCTTATCTTAGAATCCTTAACATATTAAGCCTTCCTTAGAGCGAACCTATAAATACGACACTCGGTAAATCCTCGGGTTGAAATGCTACACGATAATTCCCGTCCGCTTGCGGTACTTAAACTCCAAACCTAAGGAACTATCACCCCGGTATATACTTAACACTGTTGCTAGACATGCGCTGAGCTAGTGACTTGTTAAGGAATACCAACATGGTAATCCTAGTGCCACTACCATGATTAAGAACTAGAACCCTACCCTAATGGTAATAAGGCGCCGTTATCGGGAAGGTAGATCTAGCTTCCTATTCAAGGTGGTGATGCTACGGATCTGCCAATATAACACTGCCAATGTCATTATCATGAGTAGAGCAGAACCCTATTCTAGGTAGCGACGCTAAGAAACGCTAACAAGCATTTCTGGCACCGTTGCTTAGGATAGATTTATACTCTAATCTTGGTGATTGCATTAGTAAGTGTTATCACGACATTTCTGACATCGTTGCTCAGGACGGATTAAACCCTGTTCTTATTGATGACGTTAAGAAATGCCAACAGCGACCTCGTCTCCAGCGCCGCGCGACCTGGTTAGGAGAGAGGAGTAACTACTCCCTCGGAGTAGGAAAAATTTACCCTATATATATAGGAGAGAGGAGTAACTACTCCCTTGGAGTAGGAAAAATTTATCCTATATATATACTAAAAATACATGTATATTATAAATTGTAGTGTTTTGATTTGTATATATATTTAAGTATATATAGACACTAAAAAAATAATACATGCTAGTATATTATTCTAGTATTACTTTTTAGTATATTATTCTAGTATGCATGTAGTCTTTAATATATATTTTAATTTCTAGTGTTTTGTATATATTATTGTTTGTACTATTATACTAGTATTATTTTTTAGTATTACTTTTAGTATATTATTCTAGTGTATTACTTGGCTTAAAAGACTTTTTAGTATATTATTCTAGTATATTATGAATTGTAGTGTTTTGAATTGTTGTGAAATATTGTGCTAGTATATTATTCTAGTATTATTTTTAGTATATTATTTTAGTACATAATTAATTCTAGTGTTTTGTATATTTTATTATTTGTACTATTATTCTAGTATTATTTATTATTATTATTATTATTATTTAGTATATTATTCTAGTGTATTACTTGGCTTAAAAGACTTTTTAGTATATTATTCTAGTATATTATGAATTGTAGTGTTTTGAATTGTTATAAAACATATTGTGCTATTATATTATTCTAGTATTATTTTTTAGTATATTAGTCTAGTGTATTACTTGGCTAAAAAGATTCTAGTATTATTTTTTAGTTTAGAGCACTCTAGCACTTATATTATTCTAGTGTATTTCTTATCTTATATATATATATATATATATATATATATATATATATATATATATATATATATATATATATATATATATATATGGTTGCAGACATAGAAATGGCCGACCGTCCTCACAATGATCCTGATTATATGGAAGATGTCATTCAAAATATGATCGACGATGGTAGTCAGTATTTTATGGATTACTACGAGATCATGCAAGACAATCCGACTGAGCAACAAGAGGGCAATGCCCCTGAGCAACAAGAGGGCAATGCGCCTGAGCAACAACTTATCATGCAACAAGAAGGAAATACCAGCGAGGTACGTGAATGTAAACATATATAATGCATCTCTTACATTAGGTTTTAGACTTACTTAGTTATTAATTTAGTATTTTTGTTTCTATATCTACGTGTAGCCTTCTAGATCCACCTCTACGGGGAGAAGCGTACCTCCACGAGGGCCAAAGAAGTCGTTGGAGGGCCGCTACATAATATCCGAGTTTGAGATACCTACAGGCAGACCACTTGGTGAACATGCAAATAAATATGTTGGTCACTATGGATACCTTGTGAGAGACCAAATACTGATTAGTGCTCATGATAGAGAGAGAAGCGAGGTGCTCTTGAAATCAGTTTTGTCTCTGATCGTGACAAGGAGTTAGTTTGGAAAGCCGTTATGGCGGTTTTCACCTTCGACACCAACGATGAAGAGTTGAAGGTGCGAATTTATGACTAGACTATAAAGAAGATGGCGGTACTGTTCTAGAATTGGAAGAAGTCTTTGTACAATAAATTTGTCAAGAAAAATGAGACTCTAAATTTCAACCTTAAGCAATATGTAAAGCTAAGGGCCTTCTGGGATGACTTCGTGCAGTACAAAACATCAGAAGAGGGCGAGGAACGAGCCATTAGGAACAAAGAGAATGCAAGTAAGAAGTCATACCACCATCATATGGGATCAAGTGGTTATAAGAGTGTTGTTCCTAAGTGGGACCAAATGGAACAGGAGATGCTTGCTAGGGGGTCACACCCGAGACAATAACAAAGAATTAGAGTAAGCGCTCCAAGCATTGGTTCTATGGTCATGGGAGAAGTGTAGACCCAGACACTAGGGCACTAGTTTGGGCCAAGAAATCTCTAGAGCAGTAGAGAGACTAGTCCGTGCACGAGAGGCGGTTCAGTCTGGTGAGTTCAGGCCTAACAGGGAGAAGGATGAACTCATGTATGCGCTTGAAAATCTTGAGCACGTGGGCGTACGGGAGGCTATGGGGGTAGTTTTATGGCTGCATTCATTCCAAGCTGATCAAGAAACCTACAGAAGCCGCCAGAGAAAGAAGGACGAGGAGGCAGAGTGGATCCATCGGCTGGAAGCTTTTGTTATGCAGTCACAAGAGCGCGAGAAATCTCGTGAAGAATGGATGCAGGCGGAGATTAAAAGGCAAGTACAAGAAGCACTTAGTCAAATGACGAAAGGGCAAGGTACATCACAGCCTGAGGTCAACATTAGCCCCCAGGCCAGTTGAAAAGCTGTTGCGCATCCATGGAAGTACCAACCATTCAGGATGACACGAAGCTACACTTCCCCATGGATGATGTCATAGAGTCTTTTACTACTTGTGAGCTGCATGTACCAGATGGGAATGCAACAAAAAAGGTGGCTATCGATGTTGTCAACCCTATCGACCAAACGGGAACTCCAAGAATCCATAATCGACCAGTACCAGCTGGATATGCTAGCATCTCGGTTGATAGAGTTGAGAAAGGTTGTGGCAGTGTGCCTCTAGAAATAGAAGGGGGAGACGAAGAGAAGACCTTAGGTAAAGCTGAGAAGACGTTTATTTGTTGGCGCAAGCGCTTTATAATTATTCCAGGAATATCACTGTGGCCTCTTCCTCGCCATATGTTTGTGCATGATTTTACTTCTTATATTATTTATTATGTATTGCATTTAAATAAAGTTTGCTCACAGAACTTGTTATTGTTTTCTCTGCAGGGACTCCTCCAACCTAAGTCCAGTTCTTTCCCCAGCGCATCATAGTGCTACGGGCGGTGACAATGCTGGATCTCCTCCAACACCTGCGGCGGCAACACCGATCTGCCACCGCCTCCACCACGGTCTTCACCTCCTCCACCGAGGTCTCCAACTCCTCCACCGCATTCTCCAACACCAAAAAGATCGGCCCCACCACCTCCACCTCCTACACCGCCCTCTCCAAAGAGTACACGATCGGTCCCATCGCCTCCAAAGCGAGGTAGTCAGAAGCGATCCGCCCTAGAACGACCGAAGTCATCGGTCCCACCTCTAAAGAAGAAGGCTACCTCAGCAAAGAAAGCTAAGACACTAGAGAAATTATCTTATGAAAAAAGTAAAGAGGAGGTAATTCCTACATCCAAAGCTGAGGTAAAACATTTTTTCGATAAATTGCAGCAGGAAAGAAAAGAGCGGCAAAACCCAGAAAAGCTATACTTTTATGTAAAGCCAGAGGAACTGAGGAAGAAGGTGGCAGACCAGCAAAAGAAGCAGCGGGAAGCTCAAAAAAAGCCAGCACTTTCAGACTATGATCACTCTCTGGTCAAGTCTTTACAGCCCAGAAAGAGAGTAGGAAAGGGGGTCCCACAGCTCGGGGAAGTATCAAAACTGGTGCCCCCGTTGATTGTGCCAAATCAACATGGCTCAAATGAGGACTTGATGCCAAAGAAATTTTTAATCTTGTCTGAGCTAGATTTGCTTGAGCATTACTTTGGACAGAGCGGTCTAAATATTGAAGACATTGCCGCCATTGTTGGATGTCAAACTTTTGAAAAGGCTGAGGTAGTTGATCAATGGAGGGCAAGATATGAACCAGGCAGGAGTCTAATGAACCCTCAACATTTACATGAGCTCGGAACACAAATGTTTGCAATAAACAAGTGGTGCATGGAGGCATCTAAAAGGGGAGATAATTGGATTTCTGTTCGTATTCAACAACATCACTACTTCCATGGAGATGACCTCATACGTCCAGTTTGAAGAATTGCACCAATTATGTCACCTCGACGCTCTCGACAAATCTCTTGTCAGCTGCTTTTGTCTGTAAGTATTTCTTTCTTTTTATTAAACTTCTACCTTCTTTAATTATATGTATATAATCCTTACACACTTATGATTTGTATGTGTATATGCAGGCACCAAATGAGAGAGCTCACAAGCAAAAATGACAATAGTATTGGGTTTGTTGACTCTTATATTGTTTTCAAGGCTACGCAGGCAGTGTGGACAACATCTCATGAGACAGAAGTCTACACCAATCTTATGAGGTTCTTTGTGAACCAAAAAGAAAAACAAAAAATACTCTTCCCCTACAACTTCGAGTGAGTTATATAGTTATTAAGTGCATGCACATTTTATTTTACTTATTATTACTTGATTCGAGTTTTATATAGTTATAGGCCTCTATATATATATGTGTGTGTAAATAGCTTTCACAGGATACTCATGGTGATTGAAATTCCCAAGAACCGATTGATAATCTATGACTCAATGAGAAAACCACAAGAAAATTACCAACAAATGGTAAACATTATTCAAAGGTACGTAATGTTGATCTCAGCTAGAAGAATATCATGATATGACTCTGCAATTATAAGCTAATGATCCACAATGGCTGTGTGTAGGGTTTGGGAAAGATTTATTGACCGTGAACATCTCATTGGTTGTAAAGCACCGCTTAATATAATTCATCCACAAGAGAGTTGTACTAGCTAGCAAACTTTTGCTAACTTTTAGCTTTCTTATTGTCGTGGTTGTGAATCTTTTTTATATATATCGTACAGTGGTGTTTAAGACAAGAAGGGGGGAACAACCTATGTGGATATTATGTGTGCAAATTCATGATGGTACAAGTCAATCAAACACCCACAGAGACGCACAGAGTACGATACATGTCTCTTTTCATTATCTCCTGAATTATATTGAATAACTTAGATAACTAATACCTTTTTTATTTTATTTCAAATTAAAGACGGAATGGTTGAGGGAAAAGGTCATGCAAAAAGACCGTATCAAAGCTATTCAAGAGACGATAGCAGGATTTCTCCGCGAGCAAGTGATCAATCCAAACGATGAGTTTCACTTCAACAACAACGAAACTCTTATTCTAAACAACGATGATCATTTATGTCAGCTTTAGAGATTGGGAAAAAAAACTCTATGTATATATATGTTACGAATTTTGTACTTATAAAACTATATATAAAGCGTTTTACATATCCATCTATTTAATTATTGATGTGGCCTATTCATTTTATTACAGGCAAAGCTTAATTATAAAGCTAAGCCTATAATTTCCATTTATATATGCTTAACATGTGTGTAATATATATATATTATTATATCCACATAAAATATGTATTGACAAACCTATCATTATTATATTAAAACAATAAACAGAACCGAAGAAATGAACCGGAAAAAGAAAAAAGTAACCCTTTAAAACCGATTGGTAATACCAACCGGTCTTAAAGGGTCCTCCAATGTGGCAACCCTGGTAGGACCCTTTAACACCGGTTGGTATAACCAACCGGTGTTAAAGGGGGGGCTTTAGCCCCGGTTCTCTGAACTAGGACTAAAGGGTGGTCCTTTAGTCGCAGCACTGGCTCGAGAACCAGCGCAACAGGCCCTTCCCGGCCAGTGCTAATGCCCGAACGTGCAGCAGTGTGGGCTATCAGCCCATTAATCATAAGATCTCTCTCTGCCTAGACAAACAACTCGCCCTCGAGCCATAAGTCGGGATAGAGGACCAAGGGAACTGTTGTAGCGACTCCCATGTAGCATGGCCTTTCAGAGCCTCGTGAAAGGCCGTTCATGTGTATGGCTACTTCGAAGTGGTCGCAGCAAACACCGGTGGAGGCATTCTCACGATTGTTGGCAGTGGAATGCAGCAGTGCTACGCGGTGTGCTCCCACCGATGACACCGTGCCTTCTCTCCACCGGATGACTGTCGGTCTGCACCACACAGAGAAGAGCGTAGGGCTTCCAACCATCGACATTGAAGATTTTGAGTTCACCGCCCATGTGGAAAACATACCCACCGTCGATGGAGAAAATCGTTAGCCGAAGTTCCTCGATGCAGCGGACAAAATCAAAGTCCTCCATGTGGCATAGTGCAACTTTGAGGAACTTTGGAGGGGTGTAGAGCTTAATCTACCACAGATCATGCATCTCCCGCACCCAGTGACATGCAAGGAGGCCACGTAAAGCAGCTTGCAGCTGCACTACCACCGACACCGTGGGTAAGCATCTTGCCCACGGGCTCTGTTGCGATGGCTATCGGCTGCTCAATCTGTTGTGACTTCTCGTCCTTGTCCTAGATCTGCTTGACCTGGTGTCCCTATAGAAGATTGTTGACACCTGTTAACTTACAAAATTTGTTAGCATTTATTTCTCCACCAGAAATGAATATCTACTAGAATAGGGTTATCACTGACAATTTTCACGAATTTTGTATATTCATTGTTTTCCATAGATTATTTCAGAAAGTGCTAAAAAGAGGGATTTAAGTGCTAATCGGCCACAAAACTTATCCGCGATGGAAGGATGACACCAGAGGATTCAGGAACACTCGAGAAGACACCCGACGCGAGGGGGGAGCCAACAGCCGCCAGGTAGGGTCGACCGGCCCCACCCTAGCTTCTGTTGACGGTCCTTAAGTACTAAATTTAGCCATCAACTAAACATGGAAAAGGATCAATATGCACAAAACACCTAGAATTAGGGTTTTATCTGACAGAATTCCACAAGCTTTGGTGTTTCTCTATTTCTGCAGGGGGTTATCAAAAAATATGGAGAGAAGGCCCACATGTCATGTTTACAACGAGATAATTACGTGCCGCACAATTTTCCTTAATCTAGAAGAGTCCAGAAGCCACGGGAACGAACGGGAGACCCGACGGGCTCAGGGGCAGGGCGCCCGCCCTAGCCTCGGGGCCAATCACAACCAATCTCCTGGATCGTGCTCCACCGCCTTTGAGGATGAATCTCAACCATGCAAGCAAGGTCGGTTTGATCCAACGGCCCAAATTCACTTGAGGGGACTATATAAGCAAGGCCTCTCCACCCCAGGGGAGAGAGGAGAAATCATTATCAGAGGAAGCCATCAAAGTTAGGGTTTTAGAACTTCTCTCCCACAGAGAATTAGAATTAGCTACTCCGTAATCCTTCAAATTTAGAGGATTGATTAGATAGAATTAGAGAAGTAGAGCCTAGCGCTCTGGATTCGGATCTTCGTTAATAAGATTGGTATTATTTCATATCTTTCTCCATTACTTTATTCTAATTGCATTATGTCTCTATTTATTATGATCTTAATTTACTCTAGTTCTATATTTGATATAGTTATGATTGATAATGAGTTTATGTATAAGTTTGCAAAGCGCTTAGCTCTTGACGCGCGGGAGTTAAGTGGTAGATCACATGTGGGCGTGGTGCTTAGATGTTATTTACATGCAAATGTATCCTATTGGCCAGGTCGTGTGGTAGTTCACGATAGTGATAGCTTCGTTGATTCTTATATAGTCCACCCTCCTTTGATAGGACTGGCAGAATTTGTATTGCGGAGTAATTCTTGCGATGCTCTGATTTACTTTAGCAATGTTCCTTATACATGAATGAAGAGTCTTTTATACTATACATGATCTTGTAGATAACTAGAGTAGATTGTGACTTAGTAGATAGTAGATAACTTAGAATCCATTCTCTAGCTAATCCGACGTCACCTTACATATATGAGGAGTAGTCTATTTTCTAATCGCTGTGTTATTTACCCATGAGCTTATATTTCATTATCATTATTGTT
Organism: Sorghum bicolor; assembly: GCF_000003195.3. NCBI lineage: Eukaryota > Viridiplantae > Streptophyta > Magnoliopsida > Poales > Poaceae > Sorghum > Sorghum bicolor. Next base: position 28,434,740 of record NC_012871.2, read on the forward strand.
ATAGCTTACCCCCTGCTAAAATAAGTGACTGTGTGACGAGTTCCTCATTAGTAATCATGTTCTTGCAAGTTTATCTCTAGTCTATGCCTTGATAGATTTTATCCTTATCTTCATTTCCACTGTCCTCTTAAGCAAAATTATAAATAACGATACCTAGAATACTTTCCTAGTGAAATGCTACAATGAGGTATTTTATCTGTGCGCTTGCGGACAGAATAGATTATTTTCTAGAGAGCCTTTACATTCATAAATACCTTTGTACACTCTGGCACCATGCTGGGGATGACAACCTAGTATCTAAGTGGTGTTAGTCAGTGTCAACAAGCATTTCTGGTGCCGTTGCCGGGGAACAAAAGGGAAACACATAGGAAGTGTAAGGAAAGTCAGGAAGTCAGTCAAGGTTATTCACATAAAATATTAGACTAGACTATGGAGAAATAATTGCATAAAACAGCTACTAAGTGAGAAATCATAACAAGGCACCTCTGCTTTGGCAGGTTCAACCTATTGTTTTTCTATGTTTATATTTATACAGAGTATATCAGGATTGACTTTGGTACATTCAACTCTTCATCATCAGAACCAAAGCGATCAAGAACAGAAGAAGAAGCTAGCTACCAATTGTTGAAGCTATGGCACAAAAGACCTTGCAAGAATTCTCTGCTCCAAGTCTTGAGAACATTCCAACTGGTCGAAGGTTTGCAGTAGAAGAAGGAGCACCCGAGTTTGAGCTTAAGTCAAGCCTCATCAATTTGGTACAAGCTACACAATTCAGTGGAAAGGCACATGAAGATGCTAGTGCACACTTGCAGAATTTCTTAGAGATTGGAAGCACAATCCGCATCAACGGAGTTGACAAAGACATCATACTGCTTCGCCTCTTTCCATTCTCACTAGAAGGGAAAGAAAGGAAGTGGTTCTACACTCATCAAGATAACATCAACAACTGGACGAACTTGTCAGATGCCTTTCTATCAAAGTTTTTACCTATAGGCAAGACAGCTGCCTTAAGAGGAAATATTGTCAGTTTCCAACAGCAGAAGACTGAAACCATTTCAGAAGCATGGGAGCATTTTCAAGGATATATATCAGATTGTCCTCACCATGGAATGGCCAGATGGTTACTTATGCAGACCTTCGACCATGGATTAACCCAGAAGGCTCGTGAGTGCCTAGATGCATCTGCTAAAGGATCATTCTTGGAGCTTACAATTGGAAAAGCAGAGATACTTTTGGATAAGATAGCAGAAAATCAAAGCTGGTTCCAAGATAAAGCTCAACAATGTCATCAAACTGAAGAAATACCAGAAGAAGTAAATGCATTATCAACTAAGATGGAAAATTTGCTCCATTGGATTGACCAGAGGGCCAAGTTCAAAGAAGATCAAAGGGCCATTAAGACAGCATACAAATATCAACCCACTTCGAGTCAACCTAATAGCAAAGGTATGAATTCAGGTAACACTTTCAAGCAACTTTTATTAAAAGAGATAATTGCTCAACAAACCAAAACTAATGATGAAGTTAAACAAAGGCTAGATACAAATGAATCATATCTAAAAGATATACACAATAAAATGGATTTTCTATTAACTGCCTTTGATCAGCAAAACACTCTCAATAAAAGGGTAGAACTTAAATTAATAAAGCTAGCTGCTGCATTGCCTGTTGCCACTAACATTGAGTAGGTAAAGAACATAACTACTAGAGGAGGCAAAGCCACTAGGGATCCCCCATACCTAAAAGAGAAACAGAGAACAACAGCGCCAGTGCAACCAGCAGTGATAGAAGAAGAAAGCCCAGTTGAAGCAGAAGATCTGCTACAACCACCAAGAACTATAGAAATGAGGAAAGATTTTAACGACACCAACTATTTGCCATTTCCCATAAGAAATAGAGGACTGCAGTCAGATGAGCAGTTTGGTAAGTTTGTAGAGGTCATTCAGAAATTATATGTCAACATACCTCTACTTGATGCCATACAAGTACCCACATATGCAAAGTACATCAGAGATATCCATAACAAGAAGAGACCACTGCCCACCACTGAGGTTGTCAAGCTGACAGAAGAATGTAGTGCGGCCATCCTCAATAAACCACCAAGGAAGAAGGATCCCGGATGTCCCACCATAGATTGCTCGATCGGAAACCAACACTTCAATAATGCACTTTGTGACCTCGGAGCAAGTGTCAGTGTGATGCCAGCATCAGTCTACGAGAAGCTTGAGCATACGACCCTAGAACCAAAATCAATGTGCCTACATCTAGCAGATCAATCAGTTCGACACCCGTTGGGCATCGCCGAAAACATCCCAGTCAAGATCAGAGATTTCCTTGTGCTAGTAGACTTCATGGTACTGGACATGAGTCCCGACTCAAAAGTGTCTATCATCCTTGGAAGGCCATTTCAGAGCACTGCCAATGCCCACATCGATGTTGGAAAGGGAGAAATCAAGTTCAACATAAACGGAAAAGAAGAACACTTCACATTCAAGCCCAGACCAGAGAGAGATTCTATAGTGAAGGAAGTTCATAAAGAAGAACCACTGGAGACACCATCTCCAGAGGAAGGTAATTTAGAAGATTAAAAGATTTGGAGGTCCAGCTTGGGGGACCTAAAAATCCCAAACCCTCACCGGGAGGTAAATCGGTATTTATCCGCATCATTAATTCTCTCATATTTAATTCCTGCATTATCCATATTTATTCATAGCATTATTATAATAATCAAAAGCCCCATGTAAATAATATTTATGGTGTGTAACAACCCATATTTATTAATTATTGTGGAGGTACAAAAAATATTGTCCATTATCATTTCAATAAGTTTCAATTCTCATAGATTTTCCTGCATTATATTTAATGATAGCAACCTTCTAGAAGCATGACCCACACCTTGGGTCCCACATGTCATACACCACACCTCACATACATCCCATCACATTATTTGATCCACCAACATATCTCCACTCATCAGCACTTTTCCACCGACCAACCACCACCCATGAATTATTATTCTACGTAAGAGCCAAGCAAAGGAGGGATTAGAAAAGTTGCAGCCAGGATGGCCACCAAAGGTGGGCGCCCGCCCTGTCCCCCCTTCAGCCTATAAATTGCCACCTCCTACCTCCAACTTCTTCACACAAGCATTCCAGAAAACCACGCAAGTTTCAGTTTCCAAAGAAGGAGTTCTTGTAGTGAAGTGAGAAGGAGAGTAGAGAGGAAGAGAAGAGTGGAAGAGAGGTTGGTAGTCTTTGAGTGAGAGAGTAAGGTTCACCTAGTAAGTAGTGATCCCGCTGTCCAGAGCGGAAGTAAAAATTGTTTAGGGGGAGGTGCTGCTAAAATAAAAACTTGTCTTGAACGACTAACCCCTAGACTACTGACATTTCGGACAGCTGACCACTAACATTTTCTGTCACATTTTCCACTAGTTGTGTGTGTCAACTTTTGTTTGTAGGATGTTCAAAAAGGTGAAGAACGCAGGAAAGGTCCTCAAGAACATAGGTACGAGGAGCTCATCCCGACACTCCTCGCACCAGTCAGAGATGAGCATTGACCCAACGCCCCCACAAGCTCCATCATCTTCATCTGATCAGCAAGTCAAGGTCCTCCTCAAGATAGAAGACCTTGGACTGAAGACCCGCAGGGAAAAAGAAGTTTACCAGCCGCTATAGAATAAGGATTTCATTCACACCCCCACTCTTGATCCTATCTTGCTACAAGAAACAGGTATGGATACTGAATTCGATTTGATTTTTCAGATGGTGGGATGGACAAATTTTTGGAACATAAATGAGCTAGGTTCCCGTCTTCTCACCCTTGAATTTCTTTGCACTTTACAAAATTATGAGGGGGAATCACTTTTCGGATGTTCAAACAGGACATTATGTTGTCTTGGAGAGAACTGAGCGACCATCTCGGTTTCTCTTCAAGATGCATCCTGGACATTGACTCCGACTTACCCAATTTTGAGAGACACCAGTTCTGGAGAGAGATATCTAGAGATGAGTTTTATAGCCAAGCCCGAACCAGCGACATAGAACACCCCACTCTTAGGATGTTCCACAAATGGCTTGGGTACAATCATTTCCATCGTGATGATATTAGAAAAATAGGAGATTTACAACTTCTATATGCTGCTATAAATAAAGTACCCACTTCACCTGTTACACTTTTGGTTTCTTATTGGCTTAGTATACCTAGTCTTCAGGGACCTGTCCGTTGTACTTCACTCGTCACTCGTCTAGCCTCTAATCTTAATTTGCTAGAAAACTCATCATTGGAATTTATTGACGAGTTACGAATTTATCATGGCTATGACACATTTAGGCAAGCTCGAATGTTGAAAAAAGAGGGGAACGTAATGTATTTGTTATACGATAATAAAGGCAAGATTCGGTTACCTAACCCGAACCTTGGCCTCTATGTTGTTCAAAAATATTTGATTGAGATTGCAGTGACATGAGTAAACCAGAGAGCTCCACAACGAGTGGCATCTAAAAGGATGACCACCCATCAAGAACGCACCTGATATGGAGCTGATCCCGAGCCAGAAGAAGCAGCGCACCTGCATTATTGCGACTACAACCCCTGAGTCCTTCGGGACCCATGGGTTCGACATGTGTTGACGGTCCTTAATGCTCACATTTAACCGTCAACTAATCATGGAAAAGGATCCAAATGCAACCAACCCTAGACTTAGGGTTTTGTCTGACAGAATTCCACGAGTTTTGGTGTTTGTCTATTTCTGCAGGGGGTTATCAGGAAATATGGAAGAAAGGCCCACATGTCGGGATTACATAGAGATATTAACGTGCCGTGCAATTTTCTACCATCTAGAAGACTCCAGAAGCCACGGGAACGAACGGGAAGGCGATCGGGCTCGGAGGCAGGGCGCCCGCCCTACTCTCCTGGGCGCCCGCCCACCTTCTGAGTCTAATCAGGACTCTCTTTCGGGATCATGCTCCACCGACCTAAGGGATCAAGGAAAACCGTGCGATTAATGTTGGTTTGATCCGACGTCCCAGATTCATCTGAAAAGACTATATAAGAAAGGCCCCCTGGCCCCTGGAGATCATACCTCTTCTACAGAATCAAAGTTAGGGTTTCAATTCTTCATCCAAGTAGAGAGGATCCCTCTAGTTCTTCTAGTTCTACCTCTAGTTCATCTAGTTCTAGTTCTAGTTCCTCTAGTTCTAGTTCTAGTTAGTTCTAGTTGTAATCCAGAAAATAGGGAGAGAGAAGAGGAGAGAGAAGGAGGAGGAGCCGGATCTGTCGGATCTTCCTCCACATTGTACTTTTGCAGCAACTGGTTCGTTCTTCATCGTTCTCCAGGTTCTTCAATTCATAATCCTGAGTTCTTTAATTACTTTTATTTACATTCAAGTTATTTATTGGATTCCCGCTTGAATCAAGTGCTCTAATCTTTGCAACATTAGAGTAGTAATTAATAGATTAGACGTGGTGTTTAGTCTTGCAATTACCTGAAATTGCACCCAATCCTGCGGATTGTTGTGGTAGCCCTAGGGTAGTGATAGACCTAACAGTCGACTTATTCCACCTCGTTCGGATCGGTGTTTGTAGGACCGTAGTCAGAGCTTCCTAGCCCCCTTCTCATCTCTTTTTGTGGTTAGTGTTCTGATGTCCCGAAATAAATAATCTTTGAAGTAATTCTTGATTCTTAGATCAACTAGAGAACTCTCAGGAAACTTCCTCTCTTCCCACCAAAAATAATTATATAGTTATCCTTGGGCGATCTTGAATCTTAATTAGTACACTCACGTTCCCTGTGGAAAATCGATACTCTGGAATACTCCCGGGTGAAAGCTACATCGGTATCCGTGCGCTTGCGGATTTTTCTGTTTGCGTTTAAAATACCCAACAACATGCTCAACCACAAAAGCCAACACAGGAGACATGGCCAGAGAGCCAAGATCACCAGTGGACAAACCCGCCTTTCCATACGGGCAAGTACTCCACTGATCCATATGGAGCTTCAAGGTCCAGACCCCCGCCCCAATTCGATGCAGGACGGTACTCCGACGCCTCTTATGCTTTCACGAACGACTACTACCAAGAGGCTGGTGCTTTCTTCACCCATACCGACAACACCCTCCTCGACATCCAGAATACACAAGCAGAACATGGACGACTCCTGGAACAACAACAAAAATGGAACCAGGACCACACCACTACAGTACAAGAACTGAGACAAGACACCACGACAATGAACGACAACATCACCACCATGATGCGATTCTGGAACATTAGGTAAGACCGACAACCACATCCAGCTTGGGGGAGTTCCTCCCCGTTTTATCAGGTAAGTTTTTATTTGATTTTATTATTTATTCTTTTATATTTTAGTATTTTATCTTAAAGAGAAAAACTTAGAAAACCTAATAAATATTTTCTTGCTTTAAATTACTGCATTTTATAAACATGAAAACAAAATAAAAAGAGTGTGTAGATAAGTGTGCTTTATTTATCTGCTAAGTGTTAATCTCTAGGAAAAAAAATAATAAAAGACTAAAAAGATACATGATGGAAATGATGAACAGTTGCTCTGTTTGCTTACTTTCAAGTACCTAGATTTTATATTAAAGTTCTTCCATGAATTACTAAAACTGAAATTTACTATCTATGGGAAGCATAAACCTAAAACTAAAGTCTAAGTAAGAGAAAGACATGATATAAAATTTGAGCTACTGTTTATCTTGTTCCTACTACACTAAGTTCTGGAGATTTATTTTGAAAACTTGCATATCACATGATGAGTTCCTAGCACGACAAAATTTCTACCACATCCATACTTGCTATAATATCTTTTCCTACTTATATTCACATTGAGTTTGATCGAGCTGTGTAGACCCTTAGGAGCTTTTCATGTGGTTAAATTAAGATATTCACTTGCACACATCTACTACACCATCCACCACCATTCATTAAAATTGCTAAAAAATATTATCACTCACTGTCCCAAGTGTTGTTATTGTCTCTCTCTAAAAAGATTCAATGCAGAAGAGGCATGGGTTATGCAAAAATATGCGAGGAATAAAAAGGGGCAAGTGCCCGGAACCTCGAAAAAGAAAGAAAAAGAGTGAGATAAGAGGTAAAAATGGACAAGTGCCCGGAGTAGAATTAGGGGTACAAAGATACCCACCTGAGCGGAAAAAATGGACAAGTGTCCGACAGTAGAATTAGGGGTATTTACTACCCACCTGAAAAAAAAATAGCCCATGTTCTCCCAAAGCAAAGAAAAAAAGAGGAGAGATAGCAATATGAGGAGCAATGGGGAGTAAGTTTTATCATCACTTATATATTCACCATCACTATCATTTACTCCACCACATATGCACATCTTGATTTAATTATATGCTGAGTTCCTTTGGATCCATGGCTCAATTAGACAACATATGTATGAGCTGTTTTTCACTCCTATGAGCTCCACTTAAATATTCCATTAGCTATAGGTAAGTGATATTTTTGGTAAGGATCCACAAATACCACATATAGAGAGACTTGAGAGAATCATAGCTGGGAACTCTGAGTTTTATTTTTACTTATGCAAAACTCTGGAACAAAGGTGAAGTATAGATAGGAGGAATAGTGCTTGACTTAATTATTTTGTCTTTCAGTTACTTAAGACTTAAACTCGGATGGATCAGTTGTTGCTTCGATGTTTTCTTTCCTGACAGGCACACATGCTTTCACATAAAATTCTCCAGATAAGACTGAAGTGTCATGGAGCTTAGCACCTTTGGATCCATGGCTCGATTAGACAACATATGTATGAGCTGTTTTTCACTCCTATGAGCTCCACTTAAATATTCCATTAGCTATAGGTAAGTGATATTTTTGGTAAGGATCCACAAATACCACATATAGAGAGACTTGAGAGAATCATAGCTGGGAACTCTGAGTTTTATTTTTACTTATGCAAAACTCTGGAACAAAGGTGAAGTATAGATAGGAGGAATAGTGCTTGACTTAATTATTTTGTCTTTCAATTACTTAAGACTTAAGCGCAGGTGCTAAGCTCCATGAGACTTCAGTCTTATCTGGAGAATTTTATGTGAAAGCATGTGTGCCTGTCAGGAAAGAAAACATCGAAGCAACTCCTGATCCATCCGAGTTTAGTTGTTTGCTCAGGGACGAGCAAAGGGTAAGCTTGGGGGAGTTTGTTGACGGTCCTTAAGTACTAAATTTAACCATCAACTAAACATGGAAAAGGATCAATATGCACCAAACACCTAGAATTAGGGTTTTATCTGACAGAATTCCACGAGCTTTGGTGTTTGTCTATTTCTGCAGGGGGTTATTAGAAAATATGGAGAGAAGGCCCACATGTCATGTTTACAACGAGATAATTACGTGCCGCGCAATTTTCCTTAATCTAGAAGAGTCCATAAGCCACGGGAACGAACGCGAGACCGGACGGGCTCGGGGGCAGGGGGCCCGCCCTTCCCCCTTGGGCGCCCGCCCTGGCCTTGGGGCCAATCACAACCAATCTCCTAGATCATGCTCCACCGCCTTTGAGGATGAATCTAAACCATGCAATCAAGGTCGGTTTGATCCGACGGCCCAAATTCACTTGAGGGGACTATATAAGCAAGGCCTCTCCACCCCAGGGGGAGAGAGGAGAAATCATTATCAGAGGAAGCCATCAAAGTTAGGGTTTTAGAACTTCTCTCCAATAAAGAATTAGAATTAGCTACTCCCTAATCCTTCAAGTTTAGAGGATTGATTAGATAGAATTAGAGAAGTAGAGCCTAGCGCTCTGGATTCGGATCTTTGTTAATAAGATTGGTATTATTTCATATCATTCTCTACTAGTTTATTCTAATTGCATTATGTCTCTATTTATTATGATCTTAGTTTACTCTAGTTCTATATTTGATATAGTTATGATTGATAATGAGTTTATGTATAAGTTTGCAAAGCGCTTAGCTCTTGACGCGCGGGAGTTAAGTGGTAGATCACATGTGGGCGTGGTGCTTAGATGTTATTTACCTGCAAATGTATCCTGTTGGCCAGGTCGTGTGGTAGTTCGCGATAGTGATAGCTTCGTTGATTCTTATATAGTCCACACTCCGTTGATAGGACTGGCAGAATTTGTATTGCGGAGTAAGTCTTGCGATGCTCTGATTTACTTTAGCAATGTTCCTTATACATGAATGAAGAGTCTTTTATACTATACATGATCTTGTAGATAACTAGAGTAGATTGTGACTTAGTAGATAGTAGATAACTTAGAATCCATTCTCTAGCTCATCCGACGTCACCTTACATATATGAGGAGTAGTCTATTTTCAAATCGCTGTGTTATTTACCCATGAGCTTATATTTCATTATCATTATTGTTATGGCTTACCCCCCTACCAAAATATGTGACTGTATGATGAGTTCCTCATTAGTAATTGTTGATATTTGGTAACGCAATTAGAAAATGATCCGCAAGCGCACGGATATCAGTGAGCATTTCACCCGGGAGGTTATCCAGAGTTATCGTATTTATATTTTTACCACTGGGAGAAAGGGTGCATCTGACTAACCAAATCTATTGCTACTACCCCTTTAGGCTACAAAGAATGTCTCTCGATGTGAGTGATGTATAGAGAAGACTGCAACCGTAGTCTCGTTCTAACCTTGGTAAGGATGATCTACTGTTCTATTGGGGAGGCTCACGGAATCTAGACAACACAAAGGATGTTCGACCCGCACCTATAAACCTACCCGTCCTGCTAACGAGATGTGATCTGCAAAGGTAAATCGGAAATGTCACGTTCCTCGCTACTACCACGGTCCAGCTAGTCAGGGGATATCTATGAGTACCCTAGCCTAAACACCACGTTTACGCTAACAAGTGATTACTCTAATACTCAACCGGAAGAGGATTAAAGTAAACTCATAAACCAAAGAACAATAAAACAAGAACTTACTAGTATTAGAAGTCGAATTACTGAAGAATCTTAGAAGCAAGCCTCGGGTTAGGAGACTTGATCCCGCAGGTACAACTCGGAGTAGACACCGACAGGCCGGCCTTCCTCCGATCCACACCTCCACTCTATCTCTCTCAATCTAGTAGAAACTAGAAGATCTATTTCTACCTTACATTGGTTGCTAAGCCTAAAAAGAAATATTATTTAGAGAAGAGGTTTTCCTTCGAGGGCACCCCTCAATCTCTATGATAATTTCTTGTCTCTTCCAGGGGCCAGGGGGCCTTGCTTATATAGTCCTCCCCTTCTATGCGTTTTTGGGTCGATAGGCGAGGTGGTACTATGTTTTTCTTGATCCAATAGGTCGGTGGAATATCCCGAGCGAAAGAGTCCTGATTTGGCTCCAACAGGGGGGCGGGCGCCCAGGCTACCAGGGCGGGCGCCCTAGGCCTGGCCCCTTTCGGGCTCCGCTTCCTTCCCGTGGCTTCTAGAGTCTTCTAGATGGTAGAAAATTGCGCGGTGGGTTGATATCTCTATGTAATTCCGACATGTGGGCCTTTCTTCCTTATTTCATGATAACCCCCTGCAGAAATAGACAAACACCAAAACTCATGGAATTCTGTCAGATAAAACCCTAAGTCTAGATGTTGATTTCATTTGGATCCTTTTCTTTGTTTATTTGATAATTAAATTTGATACTTAAGGACCGTCAACAAACTCCCCCAAGCTTACCTCTTGCTCGTCCCTGAGCAAGGATGAACTCAAGAGTTTCTGCAGTGGTTTCATTTCTTAGAAGTACACACGCATTTAAGCAAGATCTCATCTCTGAGTTAGAATAAACTGTTAAGACTTAAAACTTACTTACTTTACCTACACCATAGGACTTGTAACCGTCACTTCTGTCTTGAGTGGTTAAAAGATAGAACAGTCTAGCCAAGTTCCATGTCTCTTATTCTTGATTAGCTATAGCTCTGGGGTTTTTGCAGATTTTCAAATAAAACTCAGAGATTCCTTATATGACTCTCTCAGATCTCTCTTTTGTGGTATTTTTGGATCCTTACCAAGGCAGTGATGGTATATGCCTTCTCTCAAGATATGTAGTATTTGTGGTATGAAGCATAGTGACATTGTCTTCTCTCTCACCCTACTCTAATAAGGCTTTAATATCTGGAGCTCATAGGTGGGAGATAAAGTATACATACTTACAAGACATTTATTGCATAGTCAAACCATGGATCCAAAGTAACAAATCAATAAGCCAAATCAAGATGTGCATGTGTGGCGAATGAATGGTGTATGGTGATGATGGTGATAACAATGGTGAAAACAATGGAGGTGGAAGTCTAATTCTACTTTGCTCTTTGAGGGGATACATACCTTCCTTGCTTTTTGAAACTTTATGAGGAGAATGAGATGCTCATCTTTTTCTTTTCTCTCATGTGGGTATCTTGTACCCCTAATTTCTAATGTCGGATACTTGTCCATTTTTACCTCTCGTCTCACTTTTTCTTTTCTTTCGAGGTTCCGAGCACTTGCTCCTTTTTATTTCCTCGTATCTCTTTTTTTTCTCTTCTTTTTTTCAGAGCATTCATCTCTTGAGATAATATAGCAAGTGGTAGTAACAAGATAACTTGAGCATTTATTTCACAAGGGGAAACAGAAATATTTTTGGTTATTCTCTCCCGGATTAGGAGTAGAATACTTTTGGGTGGTTTTGGAGATGGAAATGAGTGGATATATGTGGATGGTACTTCCGGAGTAGAAGTAGCATGTATGAGTGAACGTGCAAGTGAATCTTGATTTAACCACATGACAAGCTCCTAAGGGTCTACACAGCTTGACCACACTCAATGCTCATAAGCAGTAAAAAGTAAATGTGTGGCTCAAAGTCTAGCAAGCATGTATATATGGCTGTGGTAGGATTTTAAACTCTCATCATACAGGAACTCATCATGTGATATTTTAAAGATTTTCAAAGATAAAATTCTCCAGAATTCTAGCATCTCTAGGAACAGATAAACAGCAGCTCAACCTTCCCATATCGTATCCGTTAACAACTTAGACTTCAGATCAAGTTTTCATCCCACAAGTTTAGGTCTAGAGCAAGCCTTAAATTATAACAGTTATATCTAAACTTGAGAGAGAACTTCAAATTTGCAAATTAGGCAGAGCAACTATTCATCATATCCATGCTTAAGTTTTATTAGATACAGATTAGCATAGCCACTTTATTTATTTATTAAACACACTAAGCAAAATATATATAAGCATAAAATCTTTATTTGGTTTTTCATAGTTATGTGTATTTATATTCTAATATAGTATAAGTATAAAGATAGATAGAAATACTTATCGAGATAAATGGGGGTGCTCTCCCCCAAGCTGAATTTTGACGTAATTTCTCTTGATGTAGCTAGCAGGTGGCAGAGGTGTGTTTGAAAGTCAGCAATATTTTGACAGCGATTAGAATGTCCTCCGTCTGCTAGTCTTCTTGATTCTTAAATTCTGTGGAGCTCAAATAGACAACAAAGCTTGTGGAACTGATTAAGTGTTAGCATAAATATCTAGCCTTTATTATCTTGAGACTCCTTAATAATTATTACTCCCTATTTTTATATTTTTATTTTTATAAAGTAGAAAAATATTTATTTTATTTTTATGCCACCACAGTGAATGTACTTATGGGTTTTATGCCACTCGTCTACTCACATGGGGCTTACAGTTTTTTTCACATTTTTATTTTCTTTCTAGGATAATACGAACATGATTAACTAAGTAAACTATTTGAAATAATTAAAAGGGAAAGGATAACTACCAAGTTTACCTCTTGGCAAGGCGTTCGGTGTTTTTAAGTCCTCCGAGCGGGACTCTCCATTTTCTTAATCGTCCTGGGATTCGCTGGATGACGTAGTCGGTGATTCCGGTGGCGCCTCCTCTTCGTGTGTAACTATATTCTCTCTCCACACCTGACTCGGTGCTACGGTCTCCTCAGGACAGTTATGTTCAAGTGGTATGTCTTCAGTCCTTATCACTTCTCCTTTGTAGTCTACCCATCCGTCCTTGATGATTTGCCTCCTCTGGTTGCGGTTGCGATATCTTCTTCTTGTCCTGACCTGCTTAGAGTCTCCAACTATATAGTTAGGGTCAGTAAAACAGCGGCATACCTTCTCAGAGGAGAAGTGTATGTGGACTTCTCCGGTTCCAATATAGATGATGGCTTTGATAGTGCTGAGGAACTGTCTTCCAAGGATGGTGGGTGGATCATATTCATCTTCTCCCATGTCAATAACTTGAAAGTCATCTATAGCGGAATGTATATTGGTTGTAGGGGCATGGTTTCATGCAGGAGCTGATAAGTGACTACGGCCATTATGTTGACGTCAGATCCGGTGTCGTAGAGTGTCTTCTGAAAAGAGTATATGTTGTTTGTGCATTCGATTCTTGGAACACCAGGGTCGTCCTTCTTGATCAAGAAAGGTGACTTGAGTCGACGATCTTGACCTCCTTGAGTTGCAGTGACCATCTTAGCTGACTCGGTCCACATTTGCTTGTTCCTGTTCCTCCTGTTGGTCCTCTTCCTTGGTTCATGTCGGGATTGCTCTGAAATTTGTGGTCTTGTTCTTGAAGGAAAGTCTCCTTCTCTCCCTTGATGTAGAAACTGATCTTGGCAGCATTAGCGTAGATGACAGCTCTGGTGTTTAGGAATGGCCTCCCGAAGATGATGGGTGCCCTCGCCTCAGTACCAGTCTCTATCACCATGAAGTCTGCTAGAGCATACAAGGTACCAACTCGGACGCAGAGGTTCTTCAATATTTCCTTTGGGAAACTGAGTGTCCGATCTGCAACCTTGGGCATAATGTTGACGCTGGAGCCAAAGTCGCAGAGTGCTTCTGGGAAGTCCACCATGCCGATGGAGATCGGGATGACGGGACGTCCTAGCTCACCTCTTTGAGTAATTAGGCCTCTGTTGATTCCAACCTTGATGTTGTTGAGGACGGTTGTAGTAATAGTTGTTATTGTTGTTGATGTAGTTCACGTCCTCAAGCATCTTAGGGCAGTGATTGCCTGAGCGTCCAGTATCTCCAGTGTGTTTGTGCTCGTAGATCCTAGTTCTTCACTTGGTGGAATCTGGGAGTTGTAAAACTCCTTCATATTATGCTCGAAGTGTTCCTGCTCATAGAGACAAGGTAGAGATCAAGTGCATGGGCTCTGTTGGTGGAAAACACCAACAGAACCAAAAGTGTATTTGTTCCTCTCTAACCTTAAGCATAGTGAGCAAGACAAAGTTGATGGATCATGAGTGTAGCATTTGTCAGATCAGATGGCTCAACCTAATGGAAAGATAATCTATCTATATTTATGTTTTGTTTATATCTTCCAAAGATTGGATGTGCAATACTTTAGCTTATATGATTAGGAGTGTGGGGTCACGAAGGTAGTACTAAGAACAAAGATTAAAGGACTAAACATGTTGAATTAATTGAGTTGGTTAATTTGGAGTTATAAATCATACATGTTTGTCTCTTTATTTATGTGAATGCCAGAACCAAGGAGGAGCTTATAAAAGTGTTAGTCAAGTACCTTAAGATGCTACCTTACTTGAAGAGTGATGGTACAGTATCACCTTGTGGAAGCTTTCCTTTCTTAGCGGTTGTGCATCGTGTTTGTGGCACCCTCCATGAATCATCTCTTATGAGCTACGTCTTTCTTGTGCAAATTGTTAAACTTCATGTGTCACTTTCTTCATCTCTAATGAGTTTGCATCTCAGGACTTCCCAGGTTGTTATTGAAAGTTTTCCTACAGGGGTTAGTCCAACAAAATATACCAATATCTACTCAAGCAGTTTTTAGTTCAGTAACCAAACTAGACTCCATGTCTAATCAGATTAAGGAAGGCTATTTAACCTAAGCACCACGCTTAATTTAAATGTCATTGGAAGTGTGACCAGTACTTCCAAACTAACACTTACTAGGATAAACAAAGGTAGCATGATGGCTTTTATAGAGATCTACTCAAGTGGAGATGAAGTAGTGTGATTAGTATTTAACAAATTGAGCATGTCTCAAAGGTAAGGACAACCAACATAGCAACATGGCAAAGGATGTTTTATGTAAAGTACTCCTCCAAGCTTGAATTTTGCAAAATTCAAGATTGAATGAATTTAATTTAATGTTGCATGATGATTGGTTGGGCATACCTTGCGCTTGTCATTCATCCGATCTTCTTGCTCCAATCCTAGAAAGGTTAGTGGCAAGAATACCCGAAGGAATATTTCTACAATTATCTTTATATGCTCAATACACAAGGCAATGTTGCAAATAATTAGAAGTGCTTGTTTTAGGACACTAAGCTTGTCCTTGGGGAACCATCAATTAACTCAACGAGATCTGCAATATTTATTATAGACATATGCATCGACAACCGCCCTTTTAAAGTTTTTATAAATAGAAAAGAAGAGGGGGTTGGAGATCTCAAATGTGATAAGGATGGAGAGACCAATTGATTGGAGAGATGTTTTATATGAGCAAGGACTGGGTGAGGTATTTATGAAATAACTTCCATGCTCACTGTTGTTTCTCTCATTCTCAAACTCCAAGGATGATTCTTCATGAATGATTAAAATTCCTCTAGGATTGTCTCTCAAGTTTGTTTTATCTATCCATTCAATGGTGATAGCACATGGATTTTTAATGCCCTCTAGCCATTGATGTTGCTCTTCTCGATCCTCCTTCTTATGCATGGGATGTCTAGATAGATTCATAGGATTATTAGGAGGTTCAAGAGAAAGAGCATAGTAGAAATTATTAAGTTCAAGGATGGGTTGGATAGCCGAATCATGGGATTGGAATGTTTGGAAATCGGCTATTGAAACTTCCTTTCCTTGTCTGGGAGATGATTCCTTCTCTATCTCTAAGATTTTTCTATGAAGACTAGTGCAAGAAGGATGTCCACGAATGAAGACATACCTTCCTTTACTAATAGATAAAGAAAGAAGGACTCTACCAAAGGTTATATGATTAAGACCAATGTGAAAATATTTAGGAAAAACATGGTCTTGTAGGGCTAGGTCTAAACCAGAATTTATAGAAAGATTAATAGATTCCCTAGGTGTAGCTAAAAGTGCATTATCTTTTTGATTAAAAGATAGGACCTCGGCTATAGAAAAGGGTTGGTTTTGACCTATTGCAATCAACTCCGGACATAGATCATAATTAGGGGCAGAACGTGTTGACTCCCATGGTCTATGGCTGATCTCCGAAGGTGCACAAAATTTAATAATAGGTATGGAATTTGAGTTATCCATAAAGATAAAAAAAAATAAAAGAATAAAAGTATAAAAGTATAATACAAGATAATAGCAAGACTCAAAGTTATCTCAGCAAACCGTCTTTCTCCCCGGCAACGGCACCAGAAATGCTTGTTGATATTTGGTAACGCAATTAGAAAATGATCCGCAAGCGCACGGATATCGATGAGCATTTCACCCGGGAGGTTATCCAGAGTTATCGTATTTATATTTTTACCACTGGGAGAAAGGGTGCATCTGACTAACCAAATCTATTGCTACTACCCCTTTAGGCTACAAAGAATGTCTCTCGATGTGAGTGATGTATAGAGAAGACTGCAACCGTAGTCTCGTTCTAACCTTGGTAAGGATGATCTACTGTTCTATTGGGGAGGCTCACGGAATCTAGACAATACAAAGGATGTTCGACCCGCACCTATAAACCTACCCGTCCTGCTAACAAGATGTGATCTGCAAAGGTAACTCGGAAATGTCACAATACATAACCATGATCCTGGACCTACTCAGGTGAGGTATAAGGTGGACAAGGTAGTCTTTATGCAGCAAGGTTGTCATATCAACGCCTAACACTTAATGCAACAATACATCACCATAGTTAATTGACAGCTGGACATGATAACAAAATAGTAGGAGTCTTATAATGCTCCGGGGCTTGCCTTCGACGTATGTGGAAGGACGGTGGTCGGGGCACTCCGGTAGGTCCTCCTCCTCCTCAGCTCCTTCTCCTTGAGGTGGCTCCCTCTGCTGCTCCTCCGGCTCGGGTGGTGCGAATTCCAGGACCGTCACGCCCTTGGGTGCACCTACGTATGCATGACAAGACGATAAACATAGAGAATGCACATATGATGCATGATGTCATGGTGAGGAGTCAAAAAGAACATAAAACAAGGTGCAAACATCAGCACAAGCTTCTGAGATTAAGAGGATCATGAAATAACCAGTAAGTGCATACTTCTTCTCTGGAAGAGAGGCTAACTAGACAAGCTAATCAACCTTAGCTACTCATACACAACAACTAGGGTCATGGGCAGACTGGGTAGTCACAAGTTTTAGCTATAACTTAGTCATCAGTTGGCCAAACTAAGCAAGCCAGCACTTTCTGGAAAGCTTAACAAATTATCTACAAATCACTTCTAGACATCACAGAAAGATTCCCAACCGAAATAGACTAAAATGGCTGCTCTGGAAAATCCAGAGAGCAAGCACTTCACATCTGTTACTTGTAACAACCACAACTTTTAAACTACTCAGCCAAATGCTATGAAATTTGGGCACAAGGTAGATAAGTAAGTTAGCTACAAGTTTGTTATAGACAAGTTTTCCAACAAACTTCATCTTCAAGCAGTTCTTAAGTAATTTCTATCAGCTACCCAGAATGTGCTCTAGATAGGGCATAATTAGCAAAATAATATTTTAGCACATAAGAATGTAACATTGGTTCAAACCAAAGGCACCAGTAGCTAGAACATGTCTAAGAAACACCATAAAACATCATGGCAAGGTTTAAACTCATTTTTATTATCCCCTTTTCTATTTATTTGATTATTAAAGTGAATTAATGAGCATGTAGTACAAGTGCTCCAAAAATTCTCACAAAATTACAGCAAGCTATCTAGGCTACCATGAGGTTACTGTAAAATTTTCATGGCTCTTGAACATGCAGATTGTGATGTACAAAAATAACAAGCTAACAATGGCATTAAAGGCATAAATGTGAAACCCTATTAAAAAGTGTCAAACAACAGATTTCAGATTTTTCTTAGCTTTGTCTTCACCTGATTACATTACCCAGCAAGTTCCATCATAAAAGATGTTATGACCTTTTTATTAAAAATACCACAAGAAACTCCTATTTAAACAAAGGATAATTATAACTTTACCAACAGGCATCCAAAAATCATGAGAAATTTATCAGAGCCTATACATAGCATATATAACAATCTCCTAAATTTGCATGGTGATAGGACTTACAGATCTCAAGATATAATTACCTTCTTTTTATCAAGGATTAAATCATATCTATTTATTTCTGCAAAAACATGCCACGTTTCATATTTTTATTAAAAACTAGACTAACTCAAGGGTCTGACAAAATTGGAGTTACTCCGTTTAGATCTGCCTAACTCAAGTTATAAATTTTCCAAAACAGCATTGAATCTGCCCAAAAACAGAAATAGGGGAAGAGAGATAGTGGCTGACAAAAGGGTCCCACTTGTCAGCGTCGCACAGAGCAGAGGCGAGCTTGGCTGCCGGAGATCTCATCGACGGCGAGGTCTCCGGGGAAACCGAGGGCATCTACGTGTTCCTCACATCAAGGCAAACCTGTTGACCTACTTGGCTCACGCTCTACTCGACTCTAGGGTGCTCGCCGTCGAGAATGGCGGAGCGGCGGCGCTGCGTGGCGGTACGCTGGCGTACTGGGGCAATGGCGACTCAGTAGAGGTTGCGGACGAGCAAGAGGGAAGCAAAGCGAAGCTATAAGAAGAAGAATCACGGCCAGAGGTGAACCAGAGAGGTCTGGCCACGTTGCTGGTGATCTCGGTGAACTACGACAAGGTGGAGTTCGCGACGGAGTTGGCAATGTGACCTCACTGGTGCTTGGCTAGGGTAAAGAGAGAGACGTCACGGTAGAGGACGTCACGGTGGAGCTCTGGACGAAGCAGCTCGGCTCGAGACGCGGTGGTGCGGCCGGGAGAGCTCGCTGAAGTGCGGCAGAGCTCGCCGAGAATGATGGCGGGCAAATTGTGGAGCGCTGGAGGGATGAATGGCATGTCTGATGCGTCCAGGTGGTGCATGGCGACTTGAGGGCATCGTCCAAGCTGACAGGTGGGGTCGCCGTCGACGTACGGCTATGGATAGTGCTACACAAGTTCTACAAGATTGCTTAAAGGATCAAGGTCTGGTTTGACCTAGAATTCAAACTAAAACTCTCCCAAGTACCCTACCTCGAAACTGCAGAATCCATACATAGCCAAAATGGACTAAGTGTTGGAAACAGCAGTGGTTTCTGGCTTGTGGGCCACTTTTGGTCAGGTTCCAGCCATTTTCATGGAAAGCCATCATAACAACTTTTGTAGCTTATACAATTTACTACAACTTTTCTTTAGATGTCATTTACATACAAGGTCTCTAACACTAATTTCATAAAAGATCTTTAAAAAGAGGTTTAGGGGGTCAACTAGGTCAACCTAGGGTTAACCATGACTTAGGGGCATTTTTGGGTGAGACCTCCAACATAAACTTTGTTCATAATGATATTCTAAACATGAATAAAGTATTTTGGAAGATAAATGTGAAATTGTATACATTGGTCATACATGACTTACACATAGAACAAGCCATATAAGTAATTCAATCTTATATTGTATACACCAAATGACATGTGATCATGGTATGATGCTTATGAGTGAGCATGATGATGCTTATGTTGATGCAATGCTCATGGTTAATGTTGACGGTCCTTAAGTACCAAATATAATCATCAAATAAATATAGAAAAGGATCCAAATGCAACCAACACCTAGACTTAGGGTTTTATCTGACAGAATTCCACGAGTTTTGGTGTTTGTCTATTTCTGCAGGGGGTTATCAGGAAATATGGAGGAAAGGTCCACATGTTGGGTTTACAAAGAGATATTAATGTGCCGCACAATTTTCTATCATCTAGAAGACTCCAGAAGCCACGAGAATGAACGGGAGGCCGAGTGGGCCCGGGGGCAGGGCGCCCGCCCTGCTATAGAGACCAATCAGGTCCTGTCTCGTGGATTATGCTCCACCGACCTAAAGGATTAAGGAAAACCATGCGATTAATGTCGGTTTGATCTGACGGCCCACGTTCACTTGAGGGGACTATATAAGCAGGCCCCCTGGCCCATGGAGGAGAGCAATCCCATTATTCATTAGTATATTTTCCAGAGAGGATTCAGAGAGAGGTCCCTCTAGGGATCCAACCTCATAGGGCTTAGCATCCAATGTGAGAGTAGAATTAGTTCTACTAGATTGAGAGAGATAGAGTGGAGGTGTAGATCGGAGGAAGCCCGGCCTGTTGGTGTCTACTCTGAGGTTGTACCTACGGGATCAAGTCTCCTAACCCAAGGCTTGCTCCTAGGATTCTTCAGTATTTCGACTTCTAAATTCTAGTAAGTTCTTTCGCCTTATTGTTCTTTGGTTTATGAGTTTACTTTAATCTCTTCTGGTTGAGTTTAGAGTAATCATTGCTAGCGTAAACGTGGTGTTTGGGCTAGGGTACTCATAGATATCCCCTGTCTAGCCGGACCATGGTAGTAGTGAGGAACGTGACATTTCCGAGCTACCTTTGTAGCCCACATCCTGTTAGCAGGATCGATAGGGTTTATAGGTGTGGGTCGAACATCCTTTGTGGTGTCTAGATTCCATGAGCCTCCCCAATAGAACAGTAGATCATCCTTACCAAGGTTAGAACGAGAGTGCGGTTGTAGTCTTCTCTATACATCGCTCACATTGAATCACATTGTTTGTAGCCTAAAGGGTACTAGTAATAGATTTGGTTAGTCAGATGCACGCTTTCTCCCAGTGGTAAAAATATAAGTACAATACTCTGGATAACCTCCCGGGTGAAGTGCTCACCGATATCCGTGCGCTTGCGGATCATTTCCTGATGGCGTTAACAAATATCAACAAGCATTTCTAGCGCCATTGCCGGGGAGAAAGACGGTTTGCTGAGATAACTTTGAGTCTTGCTATTATCTTGTATTATACTTTTATACTTTTATTCTTTTATCTTTTTATTTTTTCGATCTTTATGGATAACTCAAATTCCACACCTATTTTTGAATTTTTTGCACCTTCGGAGACCAGCCATAGACCATGGGAATCAACAAGTCCTTTCTTTGCCCCTAATTATGATCTGTGTCCAGAGTTGATTGTAATAGGTCAAAACCAACCCTTTTCTATAGCCGAGGTCCTATCTTTTAATCAAGAAGATAATGAACTTTTAGCTACACCTAGGGAATCTTTTAATCTTTCTATAAATTATAGTTTAGACCTAGCCCTACAATACCATGTTTTTCCTCGATATTTTTACATTGGTCTTGATCATATAACCTTTGGTAGAGTTTTTCTTTCTTATCTGTTAGTAAAGCAAGGTATGTCTTCATTCGTGGACATCCTTCTTGCACTAGTCTTCATAAAAAAAATCCTAGAGATAGAGAAGGAATCATCTCCTAGACGAGGAAAGAAAGTTTCAATAGCCGATTTCCAAACATTTCAATCCCATGATTCGGCTATCCAACCCAAACTAGTAGTGCTCCAAATCATCTAAGGGAAGAAGAAATTCTACCTTTGGAAATCCATTTTGGGATGAGCTTAGACTTCCTGCTTCATAAGAGACCTTTGAGTGCATATAGTCTGAACCTTCCTAAGAAGGGATCTCCTAGAAAGCATCTCAAATCCAATCCTTTTGATGGACATCTAGAAAGACTCAAGGATGACATCTTAAGTGATGCAATAGAAGGAGAGCGAAGCCATTTAGAAGACATTCTCATCTTCTCCCCTTCTACACCCACTTTTGATGACTCATTCGAACCTATCTTTAAACCCATCCTTGAGCCTAATAATTTCTACTATGCTCTTTCTCTTGAACCTCCCGATGATCCTATGAATCTCTCTAGATATCCCATGCATAAGAGTCACCAAGACCACAAGGAGGATCTAGAAGAGCAACATCGATGGCTAGAGGGCATTAAAAATTCATGTGCTATCACCATTGAATGGATGGATAAAACAAACTTGAGAGACAATCCTATGGGAATTTTAAGCATTCATGAAGAATCATCCTTGGAGTTTGAGAATGAGAGAAAAAATAGTGAGCATGGAAGTTATTTCATAAATACCTCACCAAGTCCTTGCTCATATAAAACATCTCCCCAATCAATTGGTCTCTCCAACCTTACCACATTTGAGATCTCCAACCCCCTCTTCCTTTCTATTTATAAAAACTTTAAAGGGGTGGTTATCGATGCATATGTCTATAATAAATATTGCAGATATTGTTGAGTCGATCTTGATATAGACACGCTTAGGTTGGTATTGGAGGGGAAACCACTTCACCAACATAATTCGATGGTTTCCCAAGGACAAACTTAGTGTCCTAAAACAAGCACTTATCAGATCGTAACATGAACTTTTAATTATTTGCAACATTGGCTTGTGCATTGAGCATATAAAGATAATTGTAGAAATATTCCTTCGGGTATTCGTGTCACTAACCTTTCTAGAATTAGAGCAAGAAGATCTGAGGAATGACAAGCACAAGGTATGACCAACCAATCATCATGCAACATTGAATTAAATTCATGCAATCTTGAATTTTGCAAAATTCAAGCTTGGGGGAAATACCTTACATAAAAACATCATTTGCCATGTTGCTATGTTGGTTGTCCTTACCTTTGAGACATGCTCAATTTGTTAAACACTAAACCTATTTTCATCTCCACCTGAGTAGATCTCTATAAATGATGTCATGCTACCTTTGTCTATTCACAAGTAAGTGTTAGTTTGGAAGTACTGCACATACTTCTATTGGCTTTTCAATTAAGCATGGTGCTTAGGTTAAACAGCCTTCCTTAATCTGATTAGACATGGAGTCTAGTTCGCTTATTGAACTAAAAATTGTTTGTGTAGACATTGGTATATTTTGTCAGACTAACCCCTGCAGAAAAACTTTCAATATCGATTTGGGAAGTCCTGAGATAAACTCACATCAGATATAAAGAGAGAGACACATGAAGTTTAACAATTTGCACAAGAAGGACATAGCTCATTCATCATAGAGAGATGATCCATGGAAGGAGACAAAGTACATAAACAAGATACACAACCATTACAAATGGGAAGCTTCCACAAGGTGAGATGGTACCATCACTCTTCAATTAAGGTAACATCTTAAGGTACTTGACTATCACTTTTATAAGTTTCTCCTTGGTTCTGGCGTTCACATGAATAAAGAGACAAACATAAATTAACCAACCCAATTAATTCAACATGTATAGTCATTTAATCTTTGTTCTTAGTACTACCTTCGTGATCCCACACTCCTAATCATATAAGCTAAAATGTTGCACATTCAATCTTTGGAAGATATAAAAAAACATAAATATAGATACATTATCTTTCCATTAGGTCGAGCGATCTGATATGACAAATGTTTTAAATGCTACACTCATGATCTTATTATCCATCAACTTTGTCTTGCTCCCTATGCTTAAGGATAGAGAAGAATAAATATACTTTTGGTTCTGTTGATGTTTTCCACCAACAGGACCCATGCACTTGACCTCTGCCTTGTCTCTATGAGTAGGACACATTTTGAGAAACATGGAGGAGTTTTACAACTCCTAGATTCCACCAAGTGAAGGACGTGGATCTACGAGCACAAACACATTGAGCAGGATGCTACCAATGCCGCATCTCGAATTGCTGGACAAATGAAGAACATGGGTGACACCGTATCAAGAGGTGCAGATGTCAAGGCCCACACCTAATCAAATGATGCACCTAAAGGATGAACACGGTGAGAAGTCTTGTCCAGAAAACTTAAAACATTGGATCCTTGCCGGAAGGTAAAATCGGTATTTATCCATATTTATCTTTTCTGCATTCCTTTTCCTTTTTTATTCAATCACTTGCATTAGCATATTTTCTTTTCCACATTAGCATTAGAAAAGAAAATAAAAATATTTGTTCATTGCACTGCATCATAAAATCTAAAGCCCCATGTGAGTAGACTTGTGGTTTAAAACCCATTGGTATATTGACTATGGTGGCATAAAATAAATATGTTTTAATCTTACAATAAAAATATAAAAATAATAAGTGCATGATCCTGCTAAATGAAATTTATTAGGAGGAATCTCAATATGATAAAGGCTAAGAGATTTTATGCTAACACTTAACCAGTTCCACAAAGCTTTGTTGTCTATTTGAGCTCCACAGAATTCAAGGATCAAAGAAGACTAGCCGGCGGAGGACATAATAATCGCTGTCAGGGTGCTGCCGACATTCAAATACACCTCCATCACTTGCTGGATACATCAGAAGAAATTACGTCAAAATCCAGCTTGGGGGAGAGCACCTCCATTTATTCAGCTAAGTGTTTCTTCTCGCGTTTATACTTTACTTAAATAATAAAAAGATACATAATCATGAAAACCCAAATAAAAAATTTGTGCTTATATATATCATTGCTTAGTTTGCTAAATAAATAAATAAAGTGTCTAGGCCAAACTGAACTTAAATGATAAACTCTTACATGGATATGATAAATAGTTGCTCTGCCATGTATCAAGTTTGAGCTCTCTCTCAAGTTTAGGCATAACTGTTATAATTTAAACCTACTCTAAACCTGAACTTGTAGGAAGAGTACTTGATCAAAAGTCTAAGTCATTAACGGATATGATATGGGAAGGTTGAGCTGCTGTTTATCTGTTCCTAGAGATGCTAGAATTCTAGAGAATTTTATCTTTGAAAATCTTTAAAATATTGCATGATGAGTTCCTGTGTGATGAGAGTTTAAAATCCTACCACAACCATATATACATGCTTATTAGACTATGAACCATATATTTACTTTTTACTGCTTATGAGCATTGAGTGTGGTCAAGCTGTGTAGACCCTTAGGAGCTTGTCATGCGGTTAAAAATCTAGATTCACTTGCACGTTCACTCACACATGCTACTTCTACTCTGGAAGTACGCATCCACATACATCCACTCACTTCCATCTCCAAATTCACCTAAAATTATTCTACTCCTATCCAGAAGAGAATAGCCAAAAATATTTTTCTATCCCTGTTATTCCCTATGAAATAAATGCTCGAGTTATCTTGGTTACTACCACTTGCTATATTATTTCAGGAGATGAGTGCTCTAAAAAAGGAAAAAAAGAAGAGAAAGGATACGAGGAAATAAAAAGGGGCAAGTGCCCGGAACCTCGAAGAAAAGAAAAAGCGAGACGAGAGGTAAAAATGGACAAGTGTCCGACAGTAGAATTAGGGGTACAAGATACCCACCTGTGAGAAAAGAAAATATAGAGCATCTCATTCTCCTCAAAAAAAAGTTTCAAAAAAGCAAGAAAGGTATGTATCCCCTTAAAAGAGCAAAAGTAGAATTAGACTTTCACCATTGTTATCACCATCATCACTATACGCCATTCACTCGCCACACGTGCACATCTTGATTTGACTTATTGACTTGTTTCTCTGGATCCATGGTTTGACTATGCAATAAATGTCTTGTAAGTATGTATTATCTGTCTCCCACCTATGAGCTCTAGATATAAAAACCTTATTAGAGTAGGGTGAGAGAGAAGGCAATATCACTATGCCTCATACCAAAAATACCACATACTTTGAGAGAAGGCTTATACCATTACTACCTTGGAAAGGATCTAGAAATACCACAGAAGAGAGATTTGAGAGAGTCATACAAGGAACCTCTGAGTTTTATTTGAAAATTTGTAAAAACTCCAGAGCTATAGTTAATCAAAGAACAAGAGACATGGTGCTTGACTTGACCGTTCAATCTTTTAACTGCTCAAGACACAAGTGACGGTTGCAAGCCCCATGGTGAAAGGTAAAATGAGTAAGTTTTAAGTCTTAACAGTTTACTCTAACTCAGAGATGAGATCTTGCTTGAACGCATGTGTACCTTTAATGCATGAAACCACTACAGAAACTCTTGAGTCCATCCTTGCTCAGGGACGAGCAAGAGGTAAGCTTGGGGGAGTTGTTGACGGTCCTTAAGTACCAAATATAATCATCAAATAAATATAGAAAAGGATCCAAATGAAACCAACACCCAGACTTAGGGTTTTATCTGACAGAATTCCACGAGTTTTGGTGTTTGTCTATTTTTGTAGTTAGTTATCAGGAAATATGGAGGAAAGGCCCACATGTCGGGTATACATAGAGATATTAACGTGCCGTGCAATTTTCTATGATCTAGAAGACTCTAGAAGCCACGGGAACGAATGGGAGGCCGAGCGGGCCTGGGGCAGGGCGCCCGCCCTCCACCCTTGGGCGCCTGCCCTGCTACAGAGACCAATCAGGTCCCGTCTCGCGGATTATGCTCCACCGACCTAAAGGATTAAGGAAAACCGTGCGACTAATGTCGGTTTGATCCGACGGCCCACGTTCACTTGAGGGGACTATATAAGCAGGCCCCCTGGCCCCTAGAGGAGAGCAATCCCATTATTCATTAGCATTTTTTCTAGAGAGGATTCAGAGAGAGAGGTCCCTCTAGGGATCCAACCTCATAGGGCTTAGCATCCAATGTGAGAGTAGAATTAGTTCTACTAGATTGAGAGAGATAGAGTGGAGGTGTAGATCAGAGGAAGCCTGACCTGTCGGTGTCTACTCCGAGGTTGTACCTGCGGGATCAAGTCTCCTAACCCAAGGCTTGCTCCTACGATTCTTCAGTATTTCGACTTCTAAATTCTAGTAAGTTCTTTGTTCTTATTGTTCTTTGGTTTATGAGTTTACTTTAATCTCTTCCGGTTGAGTTTAGAGTAATTATTGCTAGTGTAAATGTGGTGTTTGGACTAGGGTACTCATAGATATCCCCTGTCTAGCCGGACCGTGGTAGTAGTGAGGAACGTGACATTTCCGAGCTACCTTTGTAGCCCACATCCTGTTAGCAGGATCAATGGGGTTTATAGGTGCGGGTCGAATATCCTTTGTGGTGTCTAGATTCTGTGAGCCTCCCCAATAGAATAGTAGATCATCCTTACCAGGGTTAGAACGAGAGTGCGGTTGTAGTCTTCTCTATACATCATTCACATCGACTCACATTGTTTGTAGCCTAAAGGGTAGTAGTAATAGATTTGGTTAGTCAGATGTACGCTTTCTCCCAGTGGTAAAAATATAAATACGATACTCTGGATAACCTCCCAGGTGAAGTGCTCAACGATATCCATGTGCTTGCGGATCATTTCCTAATGGCGTTAACAAATATCAATAGTTAACATGCAAGCTAACACTAGGAGTGTTATAGCCCTCCCCCCTTACAAAAATCTCGTCCCGAGATTTGAAAGACGTACCATTTTTCATAGAAGGAAGGGTAAGTTACTTGTAAATAGTCTTCCCTTTCCCAAGTGGCATCTCTTTCATTTGGATGGTTCCATAGCACCCTATAAAGCTTAATTACTCTCCCCGAGTAACTCTTTCTTTGACATCAAGAACTTGTACAGGTTTTTCTTCATAGGATAGATCTGACTATAACTTAAGACCTCCTGTTTCAACTCTTTCGGGCACGCGAAGGCATTTTTTAAGTTGGGACACATGGAATACAGGGAAAATAGCTCTCATCTCAGGAGGTAGCTGTGCCCTGTAAGCCACTTTGCCACTCTTCTCAGTGATTTGGTAGGGACCCACATACCTAGGAGCAAGCTTTCTCTTCACGCCGAAGTGATTCACCCCCTTCATGGGTGATACCTTTAGGTACACAAAGTCACCTACTTCAAATTCGAGTGGTCTTCTTCTTCGGTCAGCGTAGCTTTTCTGTCTAGCTTGGGCGGCTTCCATGTGTTTCTGGATAACAAGAACTTGCTTTTCGGCTTCCTTGACGAAGTCAATTTTGTAGTATCTCCTTTCACCAGGTTCGACCCAGTTTAGAGGAGTTCTACATTTACGGCCATATAAAGCTTCGAAAGGAGCCGCTTGAATACTCTCTTGATAGCTATTATTGTAAGAGAATTCAGCTAAGGGTAGCCACTTCTCCCATGCACCCTTGGAAGAGATGACACATGCCCTCAACATATCCTCTAAGATTTATTTCACACGCTCAGTCTGACTGGAGGTTTGAGGATGGTAGGCTGAACTGCGAACCAACTTTGTACCAAGGAGTGAATGTAAATGTTCCCAGAACCGAGCAGTGAACTGAGGACCTCTATTAGAAATAATAGTGCGAGGCACTCCGTGCAATTTAACGATCTGAGAGAAGTACAACTCAGCATAGTCGGATGGTGGTATGTAGATCGTACCAGAATGAAATGAGCTGACTTGGTCAAGCGATCAACAATCACCCATATGGAATTGTAACCTTTTTGAGTAGGGGGAAGTCCAACAATGAAATCCTTGCTGATTTCCTCCCACTTCCAACCTAGAATCGACAAAGGTTGCAACAATCTTGCAGGCTTAAGGTCAATTGCCTTTACCCTGCAGCAGGTATCACACCTAGCAACATAAGTTGCTATCTCTTTCTTCATCTCAGTCCACCAGAAACGAGGCTTCAAGTCTTGATACATTTTGCTACTACCCGGATGGATAGACAACTTAGAGGAGTGAGCTTCAACTAAGATTTTGTTGCGTAGGTCACGATCTTTGGGTACTACAAGTCGATCATCAAACCATAGTACACCCTTCTCATCTACCCTAAAATGCTTAGTGTCTTGCTCTTGCATTTTTCTCTTGATGTGGAAGATACCAGGGTTAGTCTTTTGGAGTTCTGTAATTTGACTCTCTAAGGAACAACTGACTACAATATTGTGCAGGACCACAGGGTGCAATAAATTGAAACCTTCCTCTAGGAGAGGTCTAACATGTTGCTTTCGGCTAAGGGCATCTGCTACAACATTGGCCTTGCCTAGATGATAGTGCACTTTGAGATTATAATCCTTGATCAACTCTAACTATCTTCGTTGTCTCATGTTTAGCTCGGGCTGAGTGAAGATATATTTGAGGCTCTTGTGGTCAGTATAAATGTGACACAGATTACCCAATAGATAATGCCTGCAGAGTTTCAATGCATGCACAACGGTCGCTAACTCTAGATCATGAGTTGGGTAGTTAACTTCATGTTTCCTCAGCTGCTGAGAGGCATAGGCAATGACTCGGCCTTCTTGCATAAGTACACAACCCAATCCGGTGCCGGATGCATCACAAAGACATCAAATGGCTTTTCAATGTTAGGCTGTGCCAAAACAGGAGCAGTGGTCAGCAAATGGCGTAAAGTAGTGAAAGCGACTTCACACACCTGAGACCACACAAATTTTACATCTTTTTGTAGTGTTGACGGTTCTTAAGTATCAATTTTAATTATCAAATAAACAAGAGAAAGGACCAATATACAAACAACACCTAGAATTAGGGTTTGATCTGACAGAATTCCACGAGTTTTGTTGTTTGTCTGTTTCTGCAGGGGGTTATCAGGAAATAAGGAGGAAAGGCCCACATGTCACGATTACATAGAGATATCAACGCACCACGCAATTTTCTACCATCTAGAAGACTCCAGAAGCCACGGGAACGAACGGGAAGGCAACCGGGCCCGGGGGCAGGGCGCCCACCCACCCCCCTAGGACGGCCGCCCAGGAGTTCTGCCCAAACACGTCCAAACTCGCGGATCACGCTCCACTGACCTAAAGGATCAAGGATAACCGTTCAATCAATGTCGGTTTGATCCAACGGCCCACGTTTACCTGAGGGGACTATAAAACCAGACCCCCTGGCCCCTGGAGGAGAACAAGTTCATCATAGAGTTGAGAGGAGCCCTCGAAGGAATACCTCTCCTCTAAATAGACTTAGGGCTTAGCATCCAATGTGAGTAGAATTAGATATTCTAGTTTCTACTAGATTGAGAGAGACAGAGTGAAGGTGTAGATCCGAGGAAGCCCAGCCTGTCGGTGTCTACTCCGAGGTTGTACCTGCGGGTTCAAGTTCTCCTAACCCGAAGCTTGCTCCTAGGATTCTTCAGTATTTCGACTTCTAAATTCTAGTAAGTTCTTGTTTTATTGTTCTTTGGTTTATGAGTTTACTTTAATCTCTTCGCGTAGAGTTTAGAGTAATCATCTCTAGCGTAGACGTGGTGTTTGGGCTAGGATACTCATAGATATCCCCTGACTAGCTGGACCGTGGTAGTAGCGAGGAACGTGACATTTCCGAGTTACCTTTGCAAACCATATCTCGTTAGCAGGAAGGATAGGGATTATAGGTGCGGGTTAAACATCCTCTGTGGTGTCTAGATTCCGTGAGCCTCCCCAATAGAACAGTAGATCATCCTTACCAAGGTTAGAAAGAGATTATGGTTGTAGTCTTCTCTATATATCACTCACATCGAGAAACATTCTTTGTAGCCTAAAGGTTAGTAGTAATAAGACTGGGTTAGTCAGATGCACTCTTTCTCCTAGTGGTAAAAAGATAAATGCGATACTCTGGATAACTTCCCGGGTGAAGTGCTCACCGATATCCATGCGCTTGCGGATCAATTCCTTATTGCGTTCCCAAATATCAACATGTAGCAGCTTGGTTATAGGCTTAGCTATCTTGGAGAAGTCTGGAATAAAGCAACAATAATATCCTGCTAGACCGAGAAAACTCCAAACCTCATGCACTGAAGTCGGGGCCTTCTAGTCTAGAACCTCCTGCACCTTTGACGGGTCAACAGAAATACCGTCTTCGGACAAAATATGTCCAAGAAAAGGCACTTTCTTCAGCCAAAACTCACACTTGCTGAACTTGGCATAAAGCTGGTGTTCTCGCAATCTAGTGAGTACAATCCGAAGGTGCTTCTAATGGTGTTGGGCATTTTTAGAATACACCAATATGTCATTGATGAACACCACCGCAAACTTATCCAGTTCAGGCATGAACACCGAATTCATCAGGTACATAAAATGAGTAGGGGCATTAGTCAGACCAAAGGACATGTACTCATACAACCCATACCTGGTAGAGAAAGCCGTTTTAGGAATGTCTTTAGGTCGGATCTTGATTTGATGATACCCGGATCTTAGATCAATCTTCGAGAATACCTTAGCCTTGGCTAATTGGTCAAATAGAATATCATTACGAGGCAGGGGATACTTGTTCTTGACAGCCACGACATTAGCAGGTGATAGTCTACACACATACGTTGAGGCTTGTCCTTCTTCTTGACAAAGAGAGCCGGACAACCCCATGGAGAAGAACTAGGCCGAATAAGACCTTTCTCTAGGAGTTCTTGCAATTGCTTCTTCAATTCTGCTAATTCGTTGGGTCGCATTCGATATGGCCTTCTAGAGATAGGTGCAGTACCCAGAATTAGATCAACTTTAAACTCTACGTCTCTGTCCGGAGGCAACCCGGGCAGATCCTCTGGAAAGACATCCGGAAACTCACACACTACAGGAATCTCTGCCACAGTGAGTGGTCTGATAGCATTGGCAGCGTGACAGATGTCGTCGTTTTTGGGAAGTTGGACTAAGAAAGCTTCTTTACTATCAGGCTCCCTCAACATGACTACACTCGTTGAGGTATCTATTAACACCCCATGGTTACTCATCCAATTCATTCCCAGGATAACATCTATCCCCAAGCCTGGCAAAATTACAAGATTTACTGAATAGTTACGCCCTTCAATAGCAATATGCACATCCTTCACTAATTGGTTCGTAGAAACTTGATTCCCAACAACACTAATGCAAAATTTGCCATTGTCAAGATCAACTACATGTTGTCCATGCTTAGATGCGAATGCTTGACTCATAAATGAATGCGAAGCTCCGGAATCAAACAAGACAACTGCATGGTGTTGATTGACAAGAAACATACCAGCCGTAACCAGTTCTCCTACAGGGATTTCTTCAATGGTGGTGTAGTGCACTCGGCTGGTATGGTTATTAACCCCAGCTGCAGAAATCCTCTTAGGATAAGGGCAATCCCTTACCCAATGACCAACCTATTTGCAGTTTAAGCAGGGATGGTTATCAGGGGGAGTTTTGGAGCTCCCTTGACCTGTGGCACCTTTGGGAAGAGCAACTGTGAAGGACTTACAAACTCCCGCCTTCACATTTGACTTCTTCTGCAGTGGCCTGTACCTTGTCACAGCATTGGGTGGGTGATAGACCGGCTTACTTGTCACTGGAGCCTTGTACTGCGGAGCACCTGCTTCATAGGCCCTCTTGCGGTTCTTGGATGCAGCATAGATAGCATTGGAGTTATCCTGGGTCAGAGCATCACTTACAAACTCATTGAAGGTGGTACTCTTGTTACCAGCCATATTTTTTGATTGCTTGGGCCCAAGTCCTCTCTTGAAACTAGCAAGCTTCTTAGCATTAGTGTCAACAAACTCAGTAGCATAGCGAGACAAATTATTGAAAGCATGAAGGTACTCAGTCAAACTTTTGGTGCCCTGAGTTAAGTTTATGAACTCGGTATGCTTGATGGTCATTAAGCCCTACGGAATATAAGTGTCCCTGAAAGTAGTTTTGAACTGGTCCTAGGTTACAACAGCATTGGCAGGCAAGCTAGTCCTATAATGGCTCCACCAAACACCTGCTTTGCCTTCCAATTGGTGTGCTGCATACTCTGTCTTCAGCTCCTCAGTCACCCTCAACAAGCGGAACTTCTGCTCGAGAGTGTTGATCCATTCATTAGCTTCTAGAGGTTCAGAGGCCTCCTTGAAAACCGGCGGCTTGGTGTCCTGAAAATCCTTGAAATTACTATACTGATTCGCTTCTCCGCCTTGGTGGGCATGGCGACCACCTTGGTTCTGCTGCGCCATGGTTTGCATAGCTTCATTGAGCATCCGCAGGTGTAGGCGGGGGAGGAGGTGGTGGCGGCACCTCATTGTGGCCGGAACGAGTATTATGAGCCATCTGCACAAGGCACACCAAGTGATCGTTTAGGATGACAGAAATAATTTCCATGAATCTCAATTGATGCCATACGGAATTTACTGAAATAAATCCACATAATACCAGGCACAATAATCCATTACAACAAGTGAACATCATCCACGATATTGGTTACACTTGCAATCATTCACAACCACATGATTTCATAGGGATTAAAGACATCGCTGGAAATTATTTAAGCTCAACATAAACATGGAGCACCACATACAAGTGCATATGGTTACATAGGGTCATTGTCATAGATTAAGTCTTACAAGAAGGGCATCACGACCAAATACATAGAGTCTCAACTAGAAATTCAGATTACATGTCCAATACATAAAGAGGTGGGAACTGGTACATAAATATGGAAACCATTGCTAAACTACAAATCTTCCTCAGATTCTTCATTAGAGACTATGCCATCATCCTGATCTTCCTCACTGGGGTTCTCTTCTTGATTGACTGGGACAGGGTGTGGAATAGGATTTATAACATTGTTTAGGCGATGGACATCTAACTGCAGCTCAACAATCCTATGGATCAGCTCTTGCTCTCTAACCTCAGCTTGGAACAAAGCTCTAACTCTAGCAGCTTCTCTATTTTCAGCCAAGCGCATATCATCATCTTGCTCTCTAGTCATTTGCATCATGCACGCTTGTGCCTCATTGCGCTCTCTAACTGCATTTTCAACATGGTTGCGGCGGTCTTGCAAAGCAGTATGATAGTTTTGAATTTCAGCTTGTGCATCACTAAAGGCTTTGCGGTGCTTGCGCACGCGCTTGCGCAATTTGCGCTGCCTAGCTTGGGCTTGCTGAAGCGCTAGGATGGCTTCTACATAGGTGTCTTGGCATACATAGTACAGCTTGAGTACCGCTAGCATGGCACTCATGGCGGGGCTAGAGCTATATCCTAGTATGGTTTCTCTCATCTCTAAGGGCTCAGTTCCTATCTGGGATACAAAGGTGTCAATTACACTCACTCTAAGGAAAAATCCAGCTGGGCCATTAACTAGCTCATCACCAAAGTCCTGGCATATTTCTAACAACACTTCTAGGGCTGCTACTTGGGCACCCTCCCAAGGAGTTTGACCATCGGACTCCACTATCCATCCTAGCCACTGCGGGTTATTGGGACAAGGAGGAACTGTAATTTGGACATCTACCCAAGGCAAAGATCCTGCATGCTCAGCCTCTCTCCAAGTATACTGGGGTGGTTCCTCATATCCCATTGAACTTAACACCCTCTACAATAAAGTAGGAGTGCCAAACATGTCCAGGAAAGTTTCACTTGCATGTGGGGCTACCATCTGTACGAAAGACCACAACTTGAGTAAGGAAAAATTAATTACAAGGGAAGATAATTAGGTACAAGTTTCAGATTTACAAGAATTTAAGTAGTACATAAAGGGATGCATGAATGATTCATGATGCGTGCACGTTTCATACGTCCTTACCATCCCTAGAAAAGAAAATTCTAGCGGTATAGTCGGTGGCATACATATGTGCTCTCTTTATACGTAACTACACGGTCTACACGTTTCGCTGTTAGTGTACCTACAGAAAATTCATTTCAGCCCAACCCCGCAAGAGTATATGTGCATAAATGAAAGTCTAATCTTCTAAATTCAAGCTAAGTACTCTGATATATATCCCTGAACATGTATCGCAGCACACTAACCATGTGAAGTACACCCATATATACATCAAATATGTATACACGGTTGCACCAACTACCCACAATTAAGTACTTTCATATATACATGTGTACAACATGTAAATATTCTAGTAACCACAGCTAACACTCCCCTAGACCGACGGTTGGACGGTCATGCTCTCACAGCTCACACTTACCATAGCGTAGAGGCATATAGATCCATACATTACCACTCAAGCAAGTGGCATCCATATAATTTCATGCCGTATGGACAACGAAAGGAAAACATTGCTTACCGTGGCGTAGAGGTATATGATCCATTCATTACCACTTAAGTAAGTGGCATCCATATTATTACACGCCATATGGACGACGAAAGGAAAAACCCCCTGTTAGTAATACTTAGCCACCTAGAAGTCCTTAAGCGGGCATAAAGGATATGACCATTGGCATGGTATATTTTGTTCAACCATTTTAAAACAGCCCTATGTATAGTCTAAATTGCCAATTAGTTTGGGTAAAACAAATTTATTTGTTTTTAAATACATCTATGATGGTTAAATGCTTAATCTTGCTCCAATGCCAGCTGTAACAGAACCGTCTAATTTATAAGAATTCAAGTGAATTAGCGACCACGAGAGTAGTCAAGCCAATGTACTTGAACCCATATAAACCCAGTAGTCCGATTAAACCTCAAAAGATCTCGATTCAACCAACATACAATCAAGATCGTACATGATCAAGCATCTCCATCACAGATTACAAACATTCATCACAGAACATAGTTTTACATACACATCGAAGTTCAAATAAAGTTATTACAACATGGTTCAGTAGCGGAAGCAAAGTAGTTTTGAAACAACACACGCACTTCGTTTAATTACATGCCAGCTCCATGATCATCCCAACAAAAACACAACCGAAGATACAAGAAGTGATCTTGCCCGAGACCTACTCATCATCCGCAGCCGGATGGTGACAGCTAGCACAGTAGCCGTGATACATGACATCATCTGCAACAAGGGTAAATAAAACCCTGAGTACGAGAATGTACTCAACTAGACTTACCTATCATAAACCAGAAATAAAATGACACCAAGGAGTATGCAAGACTCATTTTTGTGGGCTGGTTTGACTCACATTTTGCATAAAAGCTTTAGTTTTTGAGTAGCCTTTTTATAACATTTCTAGCAGCAAGTTCATTACTTAAACAACTATCCACTAGATTAGCACATGTGCTAAGCATACACTTGAATATTTAAGCATCACAATAATAACCATATCCAGATTATCACATAGCCATCATCATTCTCATCATAACCATTAAGTATATTTAATGAATTCTACGTTGCCGCTGCTCGAGTCAAGTTCTCACTATCCGAGAGAGACGGTGATTCTAATCGATTCCTATCCAGCTGGAGGGGTATTCCTAGCACTCACCCAAGCATACCTTGCGAGGGCAGTTCGGATCACCTTTAGCATAACTCCGGACCAATTCGCGGGTCCGTACAGCGCTGCACCCCCAGGGACCGCCAATCTGCCAGGGTCAGGACTCTAACCTGACACCTCGGTCTTATGCCATTGACTCCCCGCACATCTTTGCTACCAACCGGGGTGCGCACTTAAACCGAACGGGGTATCCGGCCGGAGATGCACTCATAGGCTTCGCGGTCGGAATGACTTATCCAGCCAACTAAGTGTTAGGTATGCGTTCAACATGACAAGAGGACGTACAGCGTATCGGTCCTTAAACGACACAGACGGGGATAGATTCACACCCAAGACCTCCATGCCTTGTTGCTTCACTATCGTCGTCCCGCCCGGTCTCATTTCATTATTAGCACATGGTTATTTCTATGATAGCAAATATAACCAACCGTGATCAAGTATCCACCTATCTCTCGCAGGTGATAGGAAATCACCCGGCTTCTACCGAGCTAAGCATGGCTAAGCATTAATTCGATCCTAGACCTACTCAGGTGAGGTATAAGGTGGAAAAGGTAGTCTTTATGCAGCAAGGTTGTCATATCAACGCCTAACACTTAATGCAACAATACATAACCATAGTTAATTGACAGCTGGATATGATAACAAAATAGTAGGAGTCTTATAATGCTCTGGGGCTTGCCTTCGACGTAGGTGGCAGGACGGTGGTCGGGGCACTCCGGTAGGTCCTCCTCCTCCTCAGCTCCTTCTCCTTGAGGTGGCTCGCTCTGCTGCTCCTCCGGCTTGGGTGGTGCGAATTCCAGGACCGTCACGCCCTTGGGTACACCTACGTATGCATGACAAGGCGATAAACATTGGGAATGCACATATGATGCATGATGTCATGGTGAGGAGCCAAAAAGAACATAAAACAAGGTGCAAACATGAGCACAAGCTTATAAGATTAAGAGGATCATGAAATAACCAGTAAGTGCATACTTCTTCTCTGGTAGAAGGCTAACTAGACAAGCTAATCAACCTTAGCTACTCATACACAACAACTGGGGTCATGGGCAGACTGGGTAGTCACAAATTTTAGCTATAACTTAGTCATCACTTGGCCAAACTAAGCAAGTCAGCACTTTCTGGAAATCTTAACAAATTATCTACAAATCACTTCTAGACATCACAGAAAGATTCCCAACCGAAATATACTAAAACAGACAAAGTCTCCTAGGTGCTTTGGAAAATCCAGAGAGCAAGCACTTCACAGCTGTTACTTGTAACAACCACAACTTTTAAAATACTCAGCCAAATGCTATGAAATTTGGACACAAGGTAGCTGAGTAAGTTAGCTACAAGTTTGTTACAGACAAGTTTTCCAGCAAACTTCATCTTCAAGCAGTTCTTAAGTAATTTCTATCAGCTACCCAGAATGTGCTCTAGATAGGGCATAATTAGCAAAATAATATTTTAGCACATATTAAGAATGTAACATTGGTTCAAACCAAAGGCACCAGTAGCTAGAATATGTCTAAGAAACACCATAAA
Source organism: Sorghum bicolor (assembly GCF_000003195.3). Lineage (NCBI taxonomy): Eukaryota > Viridiplantae > Streptophyta > Magnoliopsida > Poales > Poaceae > Sorghum > Sorghum bicolor. The sequence continues at coordinate 28,472,244 of NC_012871.2, forward strand.
ACATCATGGCAAGGTTTAAACTCATTTTTATTATCTCCTTTTCTATTTATTTGATTATTAAGGTGAATTAATGAGCATGTAGTACAATTGCTCCAAAAATTCCCACAAAATTACAGCAAGCTATATAGGCTACCATGAGATTACTGTAAAATATTTATGGCTCTTGCACATGCAGATTGTGATGTACAAAAATAACAAACTAACAATGGCATTAAAGTCATAAATGTGAAACCCTATTAAAAAGTGTCAAACAACAGATTTCAGATTTTTCTTAGCTTTGTCTTCTCCTGATTACATTACCCAGAAAGTTCCATCATAAAAGGAGTTATGACCTATTTATTAAAAATACCACAAGAAACTCCTATTTAAACAAAGGATAATTATAACTTTACCAACAGGCATCAAAAAATCATGAGAAATTTATCAGAGGCTATACATAGCATAAATAACAATCTCCTAAATTTGCATGGTGATAGGACTTATAGATCTCAAGATATAATTACCTTCTTTTTATCAAGGATTAAATCATATCTATTTATTTCGGGAAAAACATAGCACGTTTCATATTTTTATTAAAAACTAGACTAACTCAAGGATCTGACAAAATTTGAATTACTCCATTTGGATCTGCCTAACTCAAGTTATGAATTTGCCAAAACAGCATTGAATCTGCCCAAAAACAGAAATAGGGGAAGAGAGATAGTGGCTGACAAAGGGGTCCCACTCGTCAGCGTCACACTGAGCAGAGGCGAGCTCGGCTGCTGGAGATCTCATCGACAGCGAGGTCTCCCGGGAAACTGAGGGCATCTACGTGTTCCTCACATCAAGGCGAACCTGTTGACCTACTTGGCTCACGCTCTACTGGACTTTAGGGTGCTCGCCGTCGGAAATGGCAGAGCGGCGGCGCTGCACGGCGGTACGCCGGCGTACTGGGGCAATGGCGACTCAGTAGAGGTTGCGGACGAGCAAGAGGAAAGCAAGGCAAAGCTGTAGGAAGAAGAATCACGGCCACAGGTGAACCAGAGAGGTCTGGCCACGTTGCCTGTGATCTCGGTGAACTCCGGCGAGGTGGAGTTCGCGACGGAGTTGGCAATGTGACCTCACCGGTGCTCGGCTAGGGAAAAGAGAGGGACATCGAGGTAGAGGACGTCGCGGCGGAGCTCTGGGCGAAGCAGCTCGGCTCGGGATGCGGTGGTGCGGCCGGGAGAGCTCGCCGAGAATGATGGCGGGCGAAATGTGGAGCGTTGGAGGGGTGAATGGCGTGTCTGAGGCGTCCAGGCGGTGCGTGGTGACTTGAGGGCGTCGTCCAAGCTGACAGGCGGGGTCACCGTCGACGTACGGCCGACAGGTTGCCGGACACGCGGCGGCGGGTGATGCTCTGTCCAACTGAATGTGCCGATTCAGTCGCCGTGGACAGTAACTGAATCACAAACTTCATCGACGTTCTACTCGCGATCCACTCAGTGGTTTTGGCTCAGATTTATCCTAATGGATAGAGATACATGAGTTCTACAAGATTGCTTAAAGGATCAAGGTCTGGTTTGGCCTAGAATTCAAACTACAACGCTCCCAAGTACCCTACCTCAAAAGTGCAGAATCCAGACTTAGCCAAAATCGACTAAGTGTTGGAAACAGCACTGGTTTCTGGCTTGTGGGCCACTTTTGGTCAGGTTCCAACCATTTTCATGGAAAGCCACCAAAACAACTTTTGTGGCTTATAAAATTTACTACAACTTTGCTTTAGATTTCATTTACATGCAAGGTTTCTAACACTGATTTCGTAAAAGATCTTTAAAAAGAGGTTTAGGGGGTCAACTAGGTCAACCTAGGGTTAACCATGACTTAGGGGCATTTTTGGGTGAGACCTCCAACATAAACTTTGTTCAAAATGATATTCTAAACATGAATAAAGTATTTTGGAATACAAATGTGCAATTGTATACATTGGTCATACATGACTTACACATAGAACAAGCCATATAAGTAATTCGATCATATAGTGTATACACCAAATGACATGTGATCATGGTATGATGCTTATGAGTGAGCATGATGATGCTTATGTTGATGCAATGCTCATGGTTAACATGCAAGCTAACACTAGGAGTGTTACACGGTTTGCTGATTTTTGACATTAATCTATCTTAGTCTATAGTTATCCTTTTATAAATATATATATATAATATAATATAAATATATATAATATAAAGATATGGAAATTGAATCTCAACTTTTATATCAATATGGAGTACCATCAGGATTGTACCTCCAACCAAAAGAATCTTCTAAACCTATCACATCATCTGGCTATGAGCTACGCCCAGGACTAATCAAATTAGTTCAAGAACATATTTTTTCTGGTAATTCTAGCAAAAACCCCTATTCCCATTTAGCTGATTTTGAGTAGACATGTTCATGTCTAAGTATTGAGAGCATGGCCAATGAAACTCTAAGATGGCAACTCTTTCCGTTTTCAATAACGGGTCGAGCTAAGAAATGGTATAATCGTCATGTTGGAAATAATCAAGGAGACAAGGATATATTACGAAAAGACTTTTGCCTTAAATTCTTCCCAATAGAAAAGGACACTAAACTTCGGTTTGAAATTATAGGATTCAAACAATTAGACAATGAATCACTAGGCAAGGCTTGGGATCATTTTGATGGCTTTATAAATTCTGGACCTAATCTTGCTTTACCAGAACCCATGCTTCTACAACATTTCTTTTTAGGCCTTAATGATAAAAATCAAGAATACCTTAATTTGGTCTCAGGAGGAGCATTTATGCTTATTACTGTTAATCATGCTAAAACTATTCTTACTAATATTTTAAATGATCTCCCCGAAGAAAAAGAAGAGTTGTTAGAAGAAGAATCTCGGTTAGCTAAAAATAAATTTTTACTTGATTCATCTCAATCTATAGTTGAATTAGCTAATGAGACGGAGATAACTCCAAATTCTGAATGGATGTTTGAAATTGAGGATGATTTCTTTGATGATTTTGGTAATACTACATTTTATCATAAGATTATTCAACCCCAACAATCTAGGGATTTTAATCCTAATTTCTCACATCCTGATAATTTAAAATTTCTTAGAGAAGTTATAAGGGAATTAATCTTTATTTTGGGTGATGATTGGTTAATAGAATCTATGCAATCCCCTGAAGTAATTCACTTTAATTCACCCTCGGTTATTATAAAGTTGCAAGTAGATTCACATCCTTTCAAAGCTTTATACAATCCAGTTGTAGGAGTCAACATTATGTCATATACTTTTGCTAAAGAAATCTTGAGAGGCATACCATTAATTCCTACAAATAAATTATTAAAGAATTGTTCAGGACACATTATTCCTAGCTTATGAGTTTTGAGTGCACCTCCTATTGTTATTAATGATTTCTGCATTTTGCTAAATTTTTATATATTTCATGTGTGGGATTTTAATGTAATGATTGGAGTACCCATAATAAAACTTCTTCAAGAAGACCGTAATGGTAAATTAGACATTAAATTTGGGAAAGGATTTAGTTTTTCAATGCCTATAACTCATATAGTAAAAGTTAAAGCAGAACCCCTTCCTAAATTAGATCCAATGGAAGAGGTTAAGTCATCCGAATTTGATAGTTTTAGTCAACCTGATTTAGAAGATGATACCTAGTTCTTCATCGAAGAAGAGGATCCTATTGATCCTAAACTTTTTGATGAATTACTAGAGCCACTTACACCTCCTATTGAGCTTAAACCACTACCTTCTGGAGTTAAATATATTTTTCTAAATAATGATAAAAAATATCCTATGATTATAAGTGAGAAATTCTCAGATGAAGAAACTTATAAACTAATAACTATTTTAGAAAAACACCGTGCTGCCTTTGGTTATTCACTCCAAGACCTAAAAGGGATTAGCCCTATTCTTTTCACTCATCGCATGCCAACTGTTGATGGTCCTTAATGCTCACATTTAACCATCAACTAATCATGGAAAAGGATCCAAATGCAACTAACACCCAGACTTAGGGTTTTATCTGACAGAATTCCATGAGTTTTGGTGTTTGTCTATTTCTGCAGGGGGTTATCAGGAAATACGGAGGAAAGGCCCACACATCGGGTTTACATAGAGATATTAACGCGCCGCACAATTTTCTATCATCTAGAAGACTCCAAAAGCCACGGGAACGAAGCGGAGGCAGAATGGGGCCTGGCCCAGGGCGCCCGCCCTAGAGATCAGGGCGCCCGCCCACCTTCCGTGCCCAGGATCATGCTCCACCGATCGAAAGGATCAAGGATAACCGTTCAATCAATGTTGGTTTGATCTGACGGCCCAGATTCATCGGAAAAGACTATATAAGCAAGGCCCCCTAGACCCTAGAGAGCATACCTCTTCTACAGAATCAAAGCTAGTGTTTCAATTCTTCATCCAAGTAGAGAGGATCCCTCTAGTTCATCTAGTTCTAGTTCTAGTTCATCTAGTTCTAGTTCATCTAGTTCTAGTTCCTCTAGTTCTAGTTCTAGTTCTAGTTAGTTCTAGTTGTAATCTAGAAAATAGGGAGAGAGAAGAGGAGAGCGGAGGAGGAGCCGGATCTATCGGATCTTCCTCAACATTGTACTTTTGCAGCAACTGGTTCGTTCTCCATCGTTCTCCAAGTTCTTTAATTCATAATTCCTAAGTTCTTTAATTACTTTTATTTACATTCAAGTTATTTATTTGATTCCCGCTTGCATAAAGTGCTCTAGTCTTTATAACGCTAGAGTAGTAATAAATAGATTAGACGTGGTGTTTAGTCTTGCAATTACCTGGAATTGTACCCAATCCTGCGGATTGTTGTGGTAGCCCTAGGGTAGTGACAGCCCTAACGGTCGACGTATTCCACCTCGTTCGGATCGGTGTTTGTAGGACCATAGTCAGAGCTTCCTAACCCCCTTCTCATCTCTTTCTGTGGTTAGTGTTCTGATGTCCCGAAATAAATAATCTTTAAAGTAATTATTGAATCTTAGATCAACTAGAGAACTCTCAGGAAACTTCCTCTCTTCCCACCAAAAATAATTATATATTTATCCTTGGGCGATCTTTAATCTTAATTAGTACACTCACGTTCCCTGTGGAAAATCGATACTCTGGAATACTCCCGGGTGAAAGCTACATCAGTATCCGTGCGCTTGTGGATTTTTCTGTTTGCGTTTAAAATACCCAACAAGCTTTCTGGCGCCGTTGCCGGAGAACGGTAGCTGTGCTAGTTTCGAACCAAGTCGTCCGTGTATCCTTTTTCTTTTCTTTTTTTACCACACTTACCTTACCATTTTCACCACACCACATGGATTTCACTCCAAGCATTAATGAGCATGGAATTTATTTCATAGCCACTTCGTTTACTCCATGCTCATATACAACATCTTTCCAATCTTTTGGTCTCTCCAACATCACCACATTCGACATCTCCAACCCCCTCTTCCTTTCTATTTACAAAAACTTTAAAAGGGCGGTTGTCGATGCATATGTCTATATTAAATATTGCAGATCTCGTTGAGTTGATCGTGATATAGGTCAGTGTTGGAGGGGAAACCACTTCGCCGACATAAATTGATGGTTCTCCAAGGACAAGCTTAGTGTCCTAAAATAAGCACTGATCATATCGTAACATGAGGTTTTAATTATTTGCAACATTACCTTGTGTATTGAGCATATAAGGATAATTGTAAAAAAAATTCCTTCGGGTATTCTTGTCACTAACCTTTCTAGGATTGGAGCAAGAAGATCGGATGAATGACAAGCACAAGGTATGTCCAACCAATCATCATACAACATTGAATTAAATTCATCCAAACTTGAATTTTGCAAAATTCAAGCTTGGGGGAGTACTTTACATAAAAACATTCTTTGCCATGTTGCTATGTTGGTTGTCCTTACCTTTGAGACATGCTCAATTTGTTAAATACTAACACTACACCACAACACTAAAACAGCATCAGGCATCTGTTGCTAAAGATAAAAATTAGCATTGAACGGTCCGTTGCTAAAGGTTTCCCTCGGATCCTCAGTCGCTGAAATTCAATACTTCGATGGATGAACCGTTGCTATAAGTATTTTGCTTTGGCGTTGAATCGTCCGTTGCTATATATGAGTAACTGAGTCGAATCATCTGTCGCTAAATAAATTATCCAGTGGCGTGATGTTTTCGGCCCGTTATCATGAAAATTTTGGCCCAAAATGATCAATAACCCTAAGAAACCACTGCATGCCGCTCCCTTTCCATCTACTCTTGCTCCATTCATACGCGTGCCGCCTCCGTAGCATCCACGCCGATGCCTGCCTGCCCGCCTCCACACCCTCGTCCCTGCCACCGCCGGCTGCCTAGCTCCTGATGCCGCCCACCGTGGAGGTCCGTTCTCATTCACTCTCTCTCTCTCTCTCATTGCAGATCTAGATCGACTAGAGCTTCCCAGCAAATGGGGGCAGCGGCGGCGGTGGCCCCTTCCCTCCCACGATGATGCCCCATTCTGCTCACTCGAGCCCGGTAGTGGTGGCGGCAGGCCCCTCCCGTCCCACCTCATGGCCACGTTGACAGCCAGCAGCGACTAATCATCCCCTAGGGAAGTGGTGGTGGCAACGCCCTCTTGCCCCTCCCTCGGTGTGGCGAGCACGGAGCTTAATTGGTAGACGATCCCGACCCCTCACTGCGGGCGCTCATCGACCAGGTGCGCCATGGGAAGGTGGATGCCGCCCACGAGTGCTGCATCGTCACACTCTCCCTCATACGTATGAGGTTCACCTTAACCCCAATATGCAGGTACCCTGCCTCCTCTTCTTATCTTAGTTGTGCATCCACGGATTCGTTGTGGGTCAATCTGCTCTCCTGCTCGTTCATGATGATGTTCATATGTTCTATTTGAATTTATCTATGTGTACCAGAGAAAATTTGTGTATTTTACAACGAAATTGCAACAAGACGACTCCACAAAGAGTGACCGGCGAGGCTGCAGCCTGCAATCCCCAGCAACCCAACCGCGAGGTGAACTTTAGTCCAAAGGCGCTATTGCCTAGGTAGGTTTCTGTGATTCCCACATAATCTATTATTTTTACCTAGTCATGTGTTGAGGGATTTTGTGATTCTTTTTTAAATTTAGAATAGAAGTCAATGAATATGTTCCACGGTTGTAAGTGTAGTATATTAAATGTCATAGCTCTTATGATGAGCCAATATAACCAGTGTATTGCTTTTATAATAAGCTAACATGAGTCGTTAAACTTTATACAATGAGGTAGAAAGATTTACTTGATTCCCACATAATCTATTATTTTCACTTGTCTGTTGATTTACTGATACTTGATTTCAGCTGCTTATTTGTAGCAATTTCATTGCTTGAAGCACGAGCAGTCTGCATAAGAAAATAGGATTGAAGAGGACTGAAAGCAAAGATAGTAAAAAATATATAATTATCATGACTCCAGAGACATAATAGGAAGTTCATCGGCAATGTTTGTACTCACTAGAGGTGTAGAGTAAAAAATATATAATTGTTCGATACTATCACAGCTTGATGCCTGAAAAGGTGTAGAGTAAAATCTAGAGTTTAGTCCCTGAATGTGTCCTGAATTCCTTATCATTAAGAAAACCATGTTTCCTAGAGAGAAGCCTACCCTTCAAACCGAAAACAACTCCTAATGCAGGCAGCTCAAGCATACCAGGTTGCTCTCAAGGTAGTAACTAAAGTAAACAATTGATGTAAAGGCATATTCTAATAGATGTGTATCTAGGTGTGCATTTTATTTGTCCTCGCTTAGTTGTGCGTTATAACAAACATGTAGCTGCATAGTGCCAAAAGCTACTTCATTCAGTTGTTTTGTTTTGCAGCTATCCCTGCTAAATGGCATTAGACTATCCGGAAATCGTCGCGAAGCTTCAGACCCAGGTATGTTCTTTTCTGGAAAGGCTAATGTTCATTTGACACTAGTGCTACCTATGTCTGGATTAATTAATTTTTCTCGACATTTTAGATAATGAGATAATCATATGGGCTAGATATCTTCTGATGGTGGTGTTCATCTAGCTGGGAACTTAACAGAGTATAGCTCTGTGATTGTTTTAATACATTTAAATTGTGTAAAATACCTGAGTGATCTACTCTTATGCTAAAGGTGGTTGTTGATCTGCCTTAGCTGATGTGCATTTATCATGTGTCTACGGTAAAACCCTTCTATTTCAGCATATGACTCTGCAATCTCATTAACTTGCGTGAATCATAAACATATCTGAGTGATGCTTAATAACTTGGCATATATGCCTTTTGGTTATTTGATTTGCATGGTTATATGCCTTTCGGATTGTTTGTCATAAATACATTAGGATCTATGGGTGAGTTAAATTTTCATCTGGGGACTATCATATTATTTTGGATCATTTGGACTATGGGTGCATCTGGTCATCATCCTTGAGTACTATCATTTTAGTTATAGTGCAAAATGTAATTGGGTAAGAGTGGTCCTCTCTAGTGCTATGGATCTATCAATAATGGTACTGAATATACTCACAGTAAAAAGTGTGATGCTCCTTCATACTACTATCTTTCTTGTTTCTTTAATTGTTTACCTTGACATTTAGTTCTATCTATTTTGGTTGTGCAGGTGCTCTTCCTATCCATGTAGTGGGTCCTTGGCTACTAAAGTTTCACATTTTAGAAGGTGTAGAACACTTTGGTATTGTACAGTTTAGTGATTTCACTTAGCACTAGAGGATGGTTGTGTATTTTAAGCTTTCACCTAATTTTTGGTGGCTTCCATGGATATCAAGTGCTAGTTACATATGTGGAGACAAGCATAGTTTGATTTTTAAGTGACATGATTGCATATGAACTTGAGTTCGACAATTGATTATGTCTGATGTCATCGTTTGTGTATTAATCATTTTAATATTGTATTGGTCTGGAATATTTGATCAAATGTACATAAGTTTTAGATATATGAGGTTTTAATTTTTTTTACCTATTCAATTGAGCTCGATGGACCATCCGTTGCTGAAAGTCCTATTGCGATGAATTGTCTGTCGCTAAAAGCTCTAACAGGTTATCCGTTGCTAAAAGTTAGACTGTCGAACTGTTCGTTGCTAAAGATGATGTCCGTCGCTATATACATACAACGACGGCTTCATTAGCAACTGCAGGAGTCCGTTGCTATAGCCTTTAGCAACGGACTATCTATCGCTATACACCCCTTTCAGCAACTTCAAGTCTGTCGCTGTTTAAGGGTTGTGGTGTAGTGTAATCACATTACTTCATCTCCACTTGAGTAGATTTCTATAAATGCTCCCATGCTACCTTTATTTGCTTTAGTATATGTCTAGCTTTGGAGTAGTTTCATTTATCTCTTAATTAAGCATGGTGCTTAGTTTAGGAATGATGATCTTACTTCCAAGGGATTTTAAATTAAGCATGGTGCTTAGGTTAAAATGCCCTCCTAAATCAAATTAGACATGGTGTCTAGGTTGATTTTTGAGCCGATAGTAAGCTATAGTAGATATTGGATATTTTGTTGGACTAACCCCTGCAGGAAAACTTTCAATATCGATCTGGGAAGTCCTGAGATAAAGTCACATTGGAGACAAAGAGAGAGACACATGAAGTTTAACAATTTACACAAGGAAGGCATAGCTCACAAGAGATGATCCATGGAGGGTGCCACAAACACGATGCATAACCGCTAAGAAAGGAAAGCTTCCATAAGGTGATACTGTACCATCATTCTTCAAGTAAGGTAACATCTTAAGGTACTTGACTATCACTTTTATAAGTTTTTCCTTGGTTCTAACGTTCACATGAATAAAAGAGACAAACATGTATGATTGACAGCTCTAGATTAACCAACCCAATTGATTCAACATGTTTAGTCCTTCCACTGTTGTGATCCCACACTCCTAATATGAGCTAAAATGTTGCACACGCAATCTTTGGAAGATATATATAAAAAAAGATAAGTATAGATAGATTATCTTTCCATTAGGTTGAGCAATCTGATCTGACAAATGTTTTAAATGCTATACTCATGATCTTATTATCCATCGACTTTGTCTTGCTCACTGTGCTTGAGGTTAGAGAATAACAAATACAATTTTGGTTCTATTGGTGTTTTCCACCAACAGGGCCCATACACTTGATCTCTGCCTAGTCTCCATGGGCAGGTACACTTTGAGCAAAATATGAAGGAGTTTTACAACTCCTAGACTCCACCAAGTGAAGAACCTGGATCTATGGGCACAAACACACTGGAGATACTGGACACTCAGACAATCACTGCCCTGAGATGCTTGAGGACGTAAACTACAAGCTTTCATCTATGCTAGTGCTGCCAAGATCAGCTTCTACATCAAGGGGAGGAAGGAGACGTTTTCCTTCAAGAACAAGACTACACAAATTTCAGAGCAATCCCGACATGAACCAAGGAAGAGGACCAACAGGAAGAACAGGAACAAGAAAATGTGGACCGAGTGAGCTAAGATGGTCACTGCAGTTCAAGGAGGTCAAGATCGTTGACTTAAGTCACCGTTTCTGACCAAAAAGGATGACCCAGGTATGCCAAGCATCCAGTGCTCCATTAATGGATACAACTTCCAGAAGACGCTTTGCGACACCGGGTCAGGCATCAACATAATGGCCGCAGTTACCTATTAGCTCCTGTTCAGAACTATGCCCCTAAAACCGACATACATTCCGCTCCAGATGACAGATCAGACATTCCAAAAGGTTGAAGGTCATTGACATGGGATAAGACGAGTACGATCCACCCATCAACCTTGGGAGACCGTTCCTCAACATCGTTAAAGCAATCATCTACATTGGAACCAGAGAAGTCCACATGCATTTTCCCCTCTAAGAAGGTACGCCGCTATTTTACTGACCCTAGCTATATAGTTGAAGACTCTAAGCAGGTCAGGACAAGAAGAAGATGATGCAACCGCAACCAGAGGAGGAAAATCATCAAGGACGGATGGGTGGACTACGAAGGAGAAGTGCACCGAGTCAGGTGTGGAGAAAGAAGATAGTTATACATGAAGAGCAGGCACCGCCGGAATCACCGACTACGCCATCCAGCGAATCCCAGGATGACTGAGAATACGGAGAGTCCCGTTCGGAGTACTTAAACACACCGAACACCATGCCAAGAGGTAAACTTGGTAGTTATCTTTTCAATATTTTACTTAGTTAATCAGGTTCATATCATCTTGAAAAGAAAATAAAAATGTTAAAAACAGTAAGCCCCATATGAGTATGCTCATGGCATAAAACCCATAAGTACATTCACTGTGGTGGCGTAAAAATGAAATATATTCCTGTCCTATAAAAATAAAATTATAAAAATAAATTTATGATCCTACTAAAGAGAATAACATTTATTGAGGAGGCTCAACGTGATAAAGGCTAGATATTTATGCTAACACTTAACCAGTTCCACAAAGCTTTGTTGTCTATTTGAGCTCCACAGAATTCAAGGATCAAAGACGACTAGCAGACGGAGGACATCCTAATCGCAGTCAGAGTGCTGCCGATTACATGGAAATGATGAATAGTTGCTCTGCCATGACTAGTTCTCAAAATTGAAATCTCTCTCAAGTTTAGACATAACTGTTATAATTTAAAGCTTGCTCTAAACCTGAACTTGTGGGAAGAGAACTTGATCTGAAGTCTAAGTTGTTAACAGATATGATATGGGAAGGTTGAGCTGTTGTTTATCTGTTCCTAGAGATGCTAGAAAACTGGAGAATTTTGTCTTTGAAAATCTTTAAAATGTTGCATGATGAGTTCCTATGTGATGAGAGTTTAAAGTCCTACCACAGCCATATATACATGCTTATTAGACTATGAACCATACATTTACTTTACTGCTTATGAGCATTGAGTGTGGTCAAGCTGTGTATACCCTTAGGATCTTGCCATGTGGTTAAATCAAGATTCACTTGCACGTTCACTCACACATGCTGCTTCTACTCCGGAAGTACGCATCCACATATATCCACCCATTTCCATCTCCAGAGCCACCCAAAAATATTCTACTCCTAATCCGGGAGAGAATAGCCAAAAACATTCTTCTATTTATGTTTTCCCCTGTGAAATAAATGCTCAAGTTATCTTGGTTACTACCACTTGCTACATTGTTTCAACAGATGAGTGTTCTAAAAAAAGAGAGAAAAAAAGATACGAGGAAATAAAAAGGGGCAAGTGCCCAGAACCTCGAAAGAAAAGAAAAAGTGAGATGAGAGGTAAAAATGGACAAGTGTCCGATAGTAGAATTAGGGGTACAAGATACCCACCTGAGAGAAAAGAAAAAGAAAATATAGAGCATCTCATTCTCCTCAAAAAGTTTCAAAAGAGCAAGAAAGGTATGTATCCCCTCAAAAGAGCACAAGTAGAATTAGACTTTCACCATTGTTATCACCATCATCACCATACACCATTCATTCGCCACACATGCACATCTTGATTTGACTTATTGACTTGTTCTTCTGGATCCATGGTTTGACTATGCAATAAATGTCTTGTAAGTATGTATTAGCTGTCTCCCACCTATGAGCTCCAGATATCAAAACCTTATTAGAGTAGGGTGAGAGAGAAGGCAATGCCACTATGCCTCATACCAAAAATACCATATACTTTGAGAGAAGCCATACACCATTACTGCCTTGGTAAGGATCCAAAAATACCACAAAAGAGAGACTAGAGAGAGTCATACAAGGAATCTCTGAGTTTTATTTGAAAATCTGCAAAAACTCCAGAGCTATAGCTGATCAAGAATAAGAGACTTGACACTTGACTAGACTGTTCTATCTTTTAACTGCTCAAGACACAAGTGACGGTTGCAAGCCCCATGGTGGAAGGCAAAATGAGTAAGTTTAAATCTTAACAGTTTACCCTAACCTAGAGATGAGATCTTGTTTGAACGCATGTGTACCTTTAAGGCATCAAACCACTGCAGAAACTCTTGAGTCCATCTTTGCTCAGGGACAAGCAAAGGTTAAGCTTGGGGGAGCTTGTTGACGGTCCTTAATGCTCACATTTAACCATCAACTAATCATGGAAAAGGATCCAAATGCAACTAACACCCAGACTTAGGGTTTTATCTGACAGAATTCCACGAGTCTTGGTGTTTGTCTATTTCTGTAGGGGGTTATTAGGAAATACGAAGGAAAAGCCCACACGTCGGGTTTACATAGAGATATTAACGTGCCGCGCAATTTTCTATCATCTAGAAGACTCCAGAAGCCATGGGAACGAAGCAGAGGCAGAACGGGGCCTGGCCCAGGGCGCCTGCCCTAGAGACTAGGGCGCCCACCCACCTTCTGTGCCCAATCAGAGTCCTTTTCGGGGATCATGCTCCACCAACCTAAAGGATCAAGGATAACCGTTCAATCAATGTCGGTTTGATTCGATGGCCCAGATTCATCTGAAAAGACTATATAAGCAAGGCCCCCTAGCCCCTAGAGAGCATACCTCTTCTACAGAATCAAAGCTAGGGTTTCAATTCTTCATCCGAGTAGACAGGATCCCACTAGTTCATCTAGTTCTAGTTCATCTAGTTCTAGTTCCTCTAGTTCTAGTTCTAGTTAGTTCTAGTTGCAATCTAGAAAATAGGGAGAGAGAAAAGGAGAGCGGAGGAGGAGCCGGATCTATCGGATCTTCCTCAACATTGTACTTTTGCAGCAACTGGTTCGTTCTCCATCGTTCTCCAAGTTCTTCAATTCATAATTCCTGAGTTCTTTAATTACTTGTATTTACATTCAAGTTATTTATTAGATTCCCGCTTGCATCAAGTGCTCTAGTCTTTATAACGCTAGAGTAGTAATAAATAGATTAGACGTGGTGTTTAGTCTTGCAATTATCTGGAATTGCACCCAATCCTACGGATTGTTGTGGTAGCCCTAGGGTAGTGACAGCCCTAACGGTCGACGTATTCCACCTCGTTCGGATCGGTGTTTGTAGGACCGTAGTCATAGCTTCCTAACCCCCTTCTCATCTCTTTCTGTGGTTAGTGTTCTGATGTCCCGAAATAAATAATCTTTAAAGTAATTATTGAATCTTAGATCAACTAGAGAACTCTCAGGAAACTTCCTCTCTTCCCACCAAAAATAATTATATATTTATCCTTGGGCGATCTTTAATCTTAATTAGTACACTCACGTTCCCTGTGGAAAATCGATACTCTGGAATACTCCCGGGTGAAAGCTACATCGGTATCCGTGCGCTTGTGGATTTTTCTGTTTGCGTTTAAAATACCCAACAAGCTTTCTGGCGCCGTTGCCGGAGAACGGTAGCTGTGCTAGTTTCGAACCAAGTCGTCCGTGTATCCTTTTTCTTTTCTTTTTTTACCACACTTACCTTACCATTTTCACCACACCACATGGATTTCACTCCAAGCATTAATGAGCATGGAATTTATTTCATAGCCACTTCGTTTACTCCATGCTCATATACAACATCTTTCCAATCTTTTGGTCTCTCCAACATCACCACATTCGACATCTCCAACCCCCTCTTCCTTTCTATTTACAAAAACTTTAAAAGGGCGGTTGTCGATGCATATGTCTATATTAAATATTGCAGATCTCGTTGAGTTGATCGTGATATAGGTCAGTGTTGGAGGGGAAACCACTTCGCCGACATAAATTGATGGTTCTCCAAGGACAAGCTTAGTGTCCTAAAATAAGCACTGATCATATCGTAACATGAGGTTTTAATTATTTGCAACATTACCTTGTGTATTGAGCATATAAGGATAATTGTAAAAAAAATTCCTTCGGGTATTCTTGTATAGAGGTAGATAAAGCTAAAATTGAAGTAATCAAACAGCTACCTCCACCTATTAATACAAAAGGAATCCAAAGCTTTTTTTGTCATTGTGGTTTTTATCATAGATTTATAATAAATTTCTCACAAATTGCTAGGCCAATGACTAGACTGTTAGCTAAGGATGTACCCTTTGAATTTGATGATGAATGCTTAGAATCATTTAATATTCTTAAAGAAGCACTTACATCAGCACCAATCATTCAACCCCTTGATTGGTCTTTACCTTTTGAAATTATGTGTGATGCTAGTGATTATGCTGTAGGCGCAGTCTTAGGACAGACAAAAGATAAAATGCATCATGCAATTGCTTATGCTAGCAAAACAATGATAGAAGCACAATTAAATTATGCAACCACTGAAAAAGAACTTTTAGCTGTTGTTTTTGCAATTGATAAATTTTGGTTTTACTTAGTTGGAGCTAAAATAATTGTTTATTCTGACCACGCTACTCTTAAATATTTGCTCACTAAGAAAGATGCTAAACCACGATTAATAAGATGGATCTTATTACTTTAAGAATTTAATTTGGAAAATAAAGATAGAAAAGGTGTATAAAATCCTGTTGCTGATCATTTGTCTAAGATGTATTTTAAAGAACCTCAGGAGTTACCTATTAATGACTCATTAAGAGATGACATGCTATTTAAAGTGCCCAAGACAGATCCTTGGTACGCGAATATTATGAACTTTATGGTTGCAGGATACGTACCACCAGGAGAAAATAAGAGGAAGCTCATTTATGAAAGTCGTCTCCACATATGGGATCCACCCTATCTCTTTTGGGTATGCTCAGATGGGTTGCTTAGAAGCTGTGTACCAGTGGAGGAGGGCATGCAGATCATTCAGAAATGTCATTCATCAACATATGGAGGTCATTATGGGGTATTCTGTACTCATGCAAAAATTTGACAAAGTAGTTTCTTCTGGCCACCATGTACGAAGACACCAAAGATTTTATCCGAAGATGTGGGCCATGTCAGAGGCACGTAAATATCACTACTAGAGATGCTATACCACTCACCAACAATCTTCAGATAGAGCTCTTTGATGTCTGGGGAATTGATTACATGGGACCATTTGTGAAATCATGGAATTATGAGTACATTTTGGTGGCAGTTGACTATGTATCTAAGTGGGTAGAAGCCATGCCATGCAAGAAGGTTGACTCCAGACACTCAAAGAGGATATTTGAAGAGGTTATATTTCTGAGGTTTGGAACACCTAGGATGGTTATAAGTGATGGAGGAACATATTTCACTGATAAAAAGTTTCAATTAAACCTACAAGCTCATGGAATACGATATAATGTTGTTAATCCATATCATCCTCAGACAAGTGGTCAGGCAGAAACATCAAATAAACAATCAAAAACATTCTCCAGAAAATAGTAAATGAGATGAGAACTCTATGGAGGGATCAATTACCAAATGCACTATGGGCATACCGGACAGCTTATAAAACACCTTTGGGTATGTCACCATATCAACTGGTATATTGGAAGACCTGTCACTTGCCAGTTGAACTAGAACATAAAGCTCATTGGGCTATCAAAAGATGGAATATGAATTTTGAAGCTGCTGGAGAGAAATGAAAAATGCAATTATCAGAACTGGAAGAATGGAGAGAAAAGGCATATCACAATTTGAAGATCTACAAAGAGCGAACAAAGAAATGGCATGACAAGAGAATCAAGAAGAAGCAATTTGCACCAGGAGATAAGGTATTACTTTTTAATTCTAGGTTCAAATTATTTGGGCTTGGAAAATTGAGGAGCAACTAGGAAGGACCCTTCACCATCGTGAATTCATCAACACACGGAGCAGTAACTCTACAATCAAGCGAAGGTACGTTATTCAAGGTAAATGGACACCGACTTAAACTTTATTTAGAACAATTTGATTCAGGAGTAATTGATGTGATAGAATTTATCCAATTACTGCCATATTAAGTTATATTTATTCCAGTACAAAAATTTATTCGAAAACACGTCTAACAGAAATTAGGAAGAGTCTAAAGGCACCACGCAGAAGGGCACCCGAAGCGGACCCCTGGTGGGGCCGGTCGGCGCATATGTGGGGCCGGCCAGCGCCCCCTTACCACCTCTCGTCCCGACTTTCGTTCCCTGTCCTTCTACACCCTTGCTACGGATATTCGCGCATAATCCACTCGTAATCAGATATTCTTTCGTACGGATCCCATAGAGCCTAGAATACGTCCTCATCCCATCTCCTGAAAACCCATATAAATACATACCTAGACCCTCCTCAATAGTATTCCATAATCAACCACCTCTTTTCCCAGAGAAGCTCTCCAATCTAGATCTATTAGCAATGGCGGACAAGGTAGTCGTCTCCCACGGCGTGGACTTCGACAACATCCCTAGCGATGACTTGAAGACTCTCGTCCTCGCACAGCCAAAGCCTCTCGCCATTGTGCCACCAAAGCCTCTCACCATGGTACCGCCGAAGCACGCACTACAGTACCCCAGCGTTATGAGCAAGCTTGCTATGTACAAGAACCATCTAATCCTTCTCCTACAAGGCAATTGCTACAAGGAATTGCTAATAGGAAGCAGGTCGCTATCCCCAAGGGTACTCCACTTCTTCAACCTAGGGAGAATGGATGGCTCTTGTTGGTCCAAACCGACAAGAACGGGAAGCTGATCTGTGCCAAGTACACCACCGCTCGTCCGGTTATCCAAGGGGTTCGTGCTAACCCTAATGAAGTATGCTATGTTGAGCATATTGCACCGACGCCTAAGCCCAAGAGGAAGAGAGCAACTTTAGCACTAGCACTAGAGAAAGTTCCCTAGCAGCCAGCCCCTACCTTGCGCACCCTCAACGAGAAGCTTGAAGGCCTCACTGATATTGTCAGGGGGATGGAAAAGTCCAACAATATAAGGGACAAGCTCATAGAAGGCATGGACAAGCAGTTAGGGATCAGCTTCAAATTGATCCGCAGCCTCAGGAATGATAAATATAAGCTTGAAGCAGAGATTGCAGCCCTCCACGAAGAAATTCAGGGCCTCAATAATAAAGGGCAGCCATAGTTGCCATGTTACCTATCAATAAGGCATAATTCTGCTAGATTTGGCTAGTTACTTAGGTCAGTCGAGTCATAGAGAATTTTCTTAGGACAAAGCCTATTGAGCTAGGGCAGTCGTTAGCTCAGTCGTTAAAGCGTATGTCAAATTATATCACCACCATGAATAAATAAAGTGCCTTATCTTTTATCTACTCTATTCACTATTTTTTGTATGTGTTTGTCTTCACATATTGCGCAAGAAAGTATACAGGAAAATAAGTGTGGGGGAGTCACATCTCAATCACGAAACAAAAATTCAGTCGAAAAATAGCATAATTCGGAATACAATCGAACCAAGATCATGCACAGCAAAGCAGGGTCCACACTGCCCAAAGGTGGGGCCAGCCGGTCCCTAGGTGGGGCTGGCCGGTGCCCTGTGTTTGTTCATCCCCACTCTCGCTTCGGTCACGGTCAGGTTTGAGCTATTTAAATTATAATTGCATGTATTTCATCTTTGAATTGTCATCCGAATCAAAAATCTTTATATTACATATTTTTAAGAAATAATAAACACCATTTAATCCATGACTCGAAAATAAATTGTATAACACTTTCCTAGAGTCATGGTTGTGAAATTTATAGTACTTCATGTTTGCTTAAGTTATTGCGGAAGGAAAGATAGCAAAATAATGAGTATTCGATTCCTGAAAATTTGTCTTAGGTAAAAATAGTTAGCTTCACCTCTCTTTGTATTGGAATCAAATAATAATCATATCATTCTATTATTATGACTTTGGTAGAGAGATTTATCATATTCCTAGTATCATAAAAATGAAATAAAAACATAATACACTCTCATAAAACACTATTATGAAGAGGGCATGAGCTCTTCATAAAGAAATCCAAGGAAATAAAAAGGGAGAAGTGTCTGAAAACTCAAAAAGATAGATCACAAGGAAATAAAAAGGGACAAGTGTCTGGAACCTCGATCTAAAAAAAGAGAGAAAAGAAAAGAAAGAGAGCTCATGCTCCCTCCTACATAATATGCTAAGGAAGTGGATGATTTGTCAGATCTAGGAATATGATACTTCCCTCCCTGGTTATGAACATCAAATTAATATCACAACCATTGATGCCACTACAATTAAGAGAAGGTTGAAGCTATGTTTTATTTGCAAACTTCACTTTCTCTCTAGTAGACAAAATTTAAGGAAGAGAGTAATCTACTTTAAGCTATCCTACTCTACAATCACTATACAATTCATGATAAGCACTTTAAATTTCAACAATGCATGATGACTAGATCAGTTTTATATAATTTAATTTCCAAGTTGTGCATTAAATATTTACTCATTATGATAAAACCAACCTTTTTCTCGGGATGAGGAAAACCCTAAGTGTGGGGGTAATTGTTGACACCTGTTAACTTACAAAATTGGTTAACATTTATTTCTCCACCAGAAATGAATATCTTCTAGAATAGGGTTATCACTGACAATTTCCATGAGTTTTGTATATTCTATGTTGTCTAGGGATTATTTTAGAAAGTACTCAAAAGAGGGATTGAAGTGCTAATTGGCCACAAAACTTATCCACGACGGAACGATGACACTAGAGGATTCAGGAACACTCTAGAAGACACTCGACACGAGGGGAGAGCCAGCAGCCGCCAGGACGTGCCAGCCGGCCCCACCCTAGCACTGGCCGACCCCCTATGGTTAGGGTTTTCTCCCTCCTTCCGGAAGCTTCCTCCAACACCTCTAAGGAGCCATCTCGGCCTTGTTAAGTCGGTTTGATCCAACGGCGCGTGTCCATCTCACTAGGCTATAAATAGAAGGTTAGACCCCTCTGGAAGAGGCCAGATCAAGAGATGAAGAGCCAGAGCATTAGATAGAGATCGACTAGAACTGGGCTAGCAATCAAGATAGAGATTAGAGAGATAGAGTAGAGGAGTAGAGATTCGGTGGAGTCCTGGCCTGTCGGAGCTTCCTCAGGAGCTGTATTCGTATTCGGCTCTGTTGATGCAAAAGCGGATCTGCAAACACAAAGGGCTAATACCCGATTCTAATGTTAAGGCGTGCCAGCCGATTTGACCTTACTATCGGCAAAGGTGATAACTCGAATACTTTGGTCCCGACAACAGCGATGCGCCCGGATGTCACGGCCAAGAGGTATTCACACGGAACTCGAGAATACACCGAGCTTAAGTCGGCGAATTCCTAAGAACTCGTAGTAAAAAGGAAAATATGACGAAGTCGTCGAAAAAGTAGATGCTAGAATATGAGTAAAAACTTGTGTTTGGTTGATTGATAGATTGATTATTACAAAGCCCTAGGGTCTACATTTATACCCTGCTCAAAGAGCTACAATCAGACACGACTAGGACTCGAATTCCAAATTAAATAGAATCCGTATACAAAACGAATTTAAATAACTAAGGAAAACATAAAACTTCCGCCTTGTAACCGACCAGGACACCACCACAGATCGATCGGCAATCTCCACGATTTCCTTCAGAGTCATCGGCAGCCTTCCTATTATGGCCATCTGCAAACATCAATATTTATCATCGGTAAGAACACGTCACCACCCCTGGACTTAGTCATATTCAATCGTCTCTTCATCGGCAACTATCCTCATTGGCAACTCTTCTGCAGACCAGTTACCATTGATCCACCTGCCGATCTATACTCTACAGGTCCCTGGGTACGTGTCCAAAAATGGTGTCAACACATGCCCCCCAATTTCGGAGTATAAAATCATTAATGCTCCGAAATTCTCTGCAGTAATGATGCCTTTCCGCAATTAATTCTCCTAATTTCGTAACCGACCGTTTAAATCTGAACAACCTTGGCCCGATTCTCCTGCAGATTCCTCGAATTCCTCAACCTTCCGAACCGGATCTCTCCACTTTATGCGCCCATCGGCAATATTACCGTTAGAGGGAACTGCCGATGGACCGACCAAGGAATCCCGCACAGTGAAATATCTCCAAAATCATGACCGCTTCCTGTCAAATCACCTGTGCAATCCCTTGATTACCGTGCGAACAGTTACCATATCCACCTGAGCACCCTCGGATTTCATGGATGCGGCGAAGAGATAAGCCAAATTTGCCCTTGCCCGTTTTGTCCTATAAATACTTCCTTCTCGGGTACTCCTTCTCCATCGCATCATTCTACAGCCCCAACTCTGCTTTCCTGGCGGAGGCACTGTTCGATAGCTCCAAGAACTCCAGCAAGAACTTCCTCCAACATCCCCCAAGTTTTCGATCTTCTTCTCCGCGGGGCAATGGCCGTCAACTTCGTCGTCCCTGAGGTTAGCTTACCCTCCTTCTTTTTCGTATTCTTGTTGTACCTTTGTCCATCCGCAATTCCTTTTACCAAATATTCCCCTTTTTTCTTTTTACTTTTTTTTATCCTTACAATCTTTAGGATTTGGCTGACAAGATCATAATCCCTACATCAACCCCATCTCCAATGCCTTGGTCCACTAGGAAACTTAGATCCCACCGATCTTATAAACGTGGAGACAAACAGAATCCCCTTTAGAGCCGAGAATTTTTCTCTAGATCTATGGAAAGACGCCTTCCGTTCCTGGCCCAGTCCTACCAAGGGATGGAAGGATTTGTTCCTGAGAGTCAGTAACTCAAATGAGGTCCAATGGGGTGAACGAAAATTAGATCAGTGCATTAGATTGTCTCTTGCCGATATGGAGAGAAATGAGTCACTACTGATAGCTGCCTCATACTTTTGGTTAGACACACTCAATGCTTTCGTGTTTGGCCATGGCCCTGCTTCCCCTACACTTGCCGGTGTACTTATGCTCACCGACTTAGATGTATCCTCTGCCGATACCACCCACCTGTTCGATACCAAACCCAGTGCTAAGGTGGAAACTCGTGCCATCGGCAGTTGGTCAGGGTACATTCAGAAGTACCGAAGAACAGTCCTGTCAATGCAAAGGAACATACCACTTTTCTGAACATGTGGCTGGATAAATTTGTATTCTGTGGCCGATCGGCAGGACCAAATTCTGTTTACTTGTCGGCAGCAGAAACATTAGCCAATGGTGGCCGATTTCCTCTCGGCCGATACCTACTTGGCTCTGCTTATCACCTCCTCCACTAGGTAGCCCAGAAACTACTGCTTGGTCAACCCATCGGCAACTTAGGGGGTCCCTGGTGGTTCATCAATATGTGGCTTAGTCTCCACATGCACAAGCGCCTTGAGTTCTACCTCTTTGCACAGCGCTTCCCTAGGGATATAACCGAGGATTATGAACTGGATGGAGAAGAATCGGCAACTCGTTCCCCTCTGAACTTTGGCGAAGCTGCCATAGTTTTGCCTGGCACAGGTGGTAACGCAGACCAGGTTAGCCGATTCTTCTAAACTCTGTATGAGGGTCTAACCAGAGAACAACGGGCATGGATGCCTTATGAAGACCCAGATACCAGATTTCCCTTGACTTTCCACCCCTTCAACGATGCTCTCAACAAGGACCGTGATGTGGTGACGGCAATTATCACACCAAGAGCCATACTAGTGAACTTCTTTGGTAGTGGGAAAGCCTCCAATCTGACCTATGAGTTTTATAACCCATCGGCACTAGCTCGCCAACTGGCTTTCGGCCAACTGCCGGTTGCACTCTGCTACGCCGATGTGATAAAGCCGAGGGAGGTCATCACCAACAATTTGGAATGGATCAGGGTAGCCCAACTTCCACCAAACGCCGATACAAATGTCGATCTATCAGCTTGGATCCCAGCTCTCTTCATCACTCAAGCATACAAACAGTGGTGGGAAGAATGGAAAGAACACCTGTTCTGCAGATCGGCTCTCACATACCGTGGCATGATCGACTCCAAGTACAAAGTCCCTAATAATACTGTAAGTACTCTAAACCGATGCTTCAATCCTTTCACTTTCACTTTCCATCGGTATCTTACTTTCCTTGTTATATGCAGGTCGATGACACACACCCATTGGTCAGCAGGACGGGTAAGCCGATTGAGCTCCTTCCATCGGGCCCGATTTCTTTGATCAGCAACAACGCTCCAACCTTGGCTGCTATAATGCATCGGGGTGTGCGTCTCAAGAAAGTTACCACCAAGCGGACGAAGATATCCCCATCGGTAGCTGCCTCTACCTTAGCACAAGCCTTCAAGGTAAATTTTCGAATTCTTTTACTCATACCGATTCCATTCTTATACCTATTACACGTGTACACATAAATTTTCATTGTTGTATGAGCACACCGGTACATCGGCAAAGACCAGAAGTACAACTGCCGTTGCCCCCCAGTACAGTCAACCGAAGAGAAAAGGTTCCAAGAGTACCAGATCACAAGCGAAGCGCCAGAGAATAGTAACACCTCCTCCTCCCCCAAGATCTCCGATCCCAGTAGAATCATCCCCTTCTTCTCCAGAAGCCCAGACATAGCAGATACCATCTCCTCCACAGCCACAAAAAGAACCCCAAGTGGAAGAACTCCAGCCACAGGAACCTCAGCCAGAAGAAACATCGGCTGATGTACATGAGCAGACCGCCGATCCAGCAAGCCTAATCATAGCATCGGTAGTCTCCTTGATTCAGACAAGTACTGCACCCCCTCAAGGTAACATACTTTCCATTTATTGCCGATGAACCTATTTTTCCACTTTATCAATCACTTCTGTCAATCTTTCAGCTGACATAGTTTCATCGGCAATTCCAGCCGATCAGCCTGTAGTTCCATCGGCGTCATCTAGTCAGAAGCGAGAGATAGCCCTGAAACAAGTAAGTTACCCAATCTCTATTTTTATTGTTATCAGTACTTGATCATAGAATAACTTATTTTGTCTTCCTTTTCAGGAACAGGACTCTCCCGACAGCTTGTTCTCCTTTGCCATCGACATCTCTGAGGATGAAGGCGAGGAAGCAAGTTCTTCTCGAGCGGTTGGAATCTCATCAGCAGAGATTAGAGCAAAGTTGGAAGACTTATCGGCCCTGCTTCATCAGGATACAGCCCAGTTGGTTGATGACTCCGATCCAGCCAAGGTCCTATTCAAGGCTCTTAGAGGCCAAATTCCTACCGATGCCGAGGAGATCCTCTTCAAGGTTGCTCACTTAGTAAGTCGGCAGCTTCAATATCAAAAGGCCGCTCAGCGCCTTGCCGATAGAGCTAATCACGCCCAGCTCTCAGAAGAGATGATAAAAGTGAAGCTCCTTGCCGATGAAAAGCACAAGAGCATTGGCATCTTGAAATCCTCGGGAGACGCGCTGAAGCACAAGATCTCTAATCTATCGTCAAAGAGAGAAGCCCTCTTGGCAGAACTCAAACAGGTAGAAGAAGCTTTGTCCCAAGCCCAACAGGAAGAAAGCCAGCTACCTGAGGCGATCAAGATTCTTAAACAAGAGCAAAACGTCCAAGCCCGCAAAGCACTGCAGATGAAGAAGAAACTGAAGCCAGTGGAGGGCTCTGCCGATGATGACATGAAGGAGATAGAAGAAGCCAACCAAATCCATCTGCGTGCCATATCGACGATCCAGGCTCTGTTAAACATGTGAATCCTTCATCAACGGCATACTCTGCTCTTTTATTTTAAACACTCCTGATATTTTGGTCTAGCCGATAGGACTGTTATCGGCACCTTTTAAAACATTGAGTTTGGCCCCAGATACACTTTGATCCAGCTGATAGGAATGTTATCGGCACTTAAACTTTCATGCATCAAGCCATATGCTGGGATAATATCTCTTTAAATATTTGCCATTCAATGCCCTAGGAAATTCAACTCCTTCGAGAGTTTCTAAAATATAAGCAATGCCAGGAGCAGATCGATTTATCCGATAAGGACCCTCCCAATTGGGAGACCACTTCCCAAATTTTGAACTTTTAGTCCCGATCGGCAAGATTAGTTTCCATCCTAAGTCTCCATCGGCAAACTCCTTAGCCTTTACTCTCTTATCATACCACTTAGCAACTCTTTTCTTATTCTCTTCTATACTTATCAAAGCCCTTAGCCGATGCCCTGCTAAATCATCCAACTCGTCTTTTATCAAAGTAGCATAGTCATCGGCAGTCAACTAATCTTGAAAAGATAGCCGCCTAGATCCAGTGTTAATTTTCCAGGGTAGCACTGCATCATGTTCGTACACCAATTGATAAGGTGAAACTTTGGTCGACCCATGACAAGCCATCCGATATGACCATAAAGCTTCATTCAACAATGTGCGCCACCTCCTAGGATTTTCTTCAATCTTTCGTTTAATAAGTTTGATTATTCCTTTGTTAGATGCCTCGGCCTGCCCATTAGCTTGAGCATAATAAGGAGAAGAATTTAATACTTTAATTCCTTACCGATTGCTAACTCATCAAACTCCCCTGATGTAAACATAGTACCCTGATCGGTAGTAATTGTTTGAGGAATTCCAAATCGGTAAATAATATGCTCTTCCACAAAATCAATCATATTGGCCGATGTAACTTTCTTCAAAGGAATAGCTTCAACCCACTTGGTGAAATAATCGGTGGCAACCAAGATGAATTTATGTCCTTTGCTTGATGGTGGGTAAATTTGGCCAATTAGATCAATAGCCCATCCCCGGAACGGCTAAGGTTTAATAATGGGATTCATGGCCGATGCGGGTGCCCTTTGAATATTGCCAAACTTGACACCCCTTGAAATATTTAAAGCAATCTTCAAGTATGGTTGGCCAATAATACCCATTCCTCCTAATCATCCATTTCATCTTAAAAGCCGACTCATGTGCTCCACATACTCCTTCATGGATTTCTCCCATTAAACTTTTAGCCTCATCATCACCTAAGCATTTGAGAAGAATTCCATCAATTGTTCGATAATATAATTCATCTTCGAGGAGCACATACTTGGTGGCTTGAAACCGAACACGTCTCTCAACTTTCTTGGATGGATCCTTCAAATAATCAACGATTCCTTTTCTCCAATCATCGGCACTGATTGCCGATATTGTGTTTAATATAGGCTGATATCCCGAGGCATGCTGAGCCAACCGATTGGCCTCTTCATTATGCAATCGAGGAACATGCTCTAATCGGAAATCCTTGAATTCTTTTAATAGTTGCATACTCCTTTCGTAATACGTTATTAAGACCTCACTTCGGCATTCATAACTTCTAGCTAATTGATTTATAACCAGCATAGAATCCCCGAAGATTTCAACAGCGTCAGCATGAACCTCTTTTAACAACTCCAACCCCTTAATTAAGGCTTGATACTCAGCTTGATTATTTGTCGACGTGGCAACAATTGGCAAGGAGAATTCATACTTCCTTCCCTGAGGGGAAATTAACACTATGCCGATTCCTGCCCCCCGGTCACACGTGGATCCAACAAAGAAGAGCGTCCAAGGCACAATTTCCAAAGTTTCCACTGCACCGCAATGTTGAGTTACAAAATCGGCCATAATCTGTCCTTTAACCGCTTTAGCCGATTCGTAACGCAGATCAAATTCCGACAGCACCAAAATCCACTTACCGATCCTGCCACTCATGATCGGCATAGATAGCATATACCGAACCACATCATCTTTGCATATAACAGTGCACTCGGCCGATAGTAAATAGTGCCTTAATGCAGGAGAAATATAGGCATAAACACAATTTTTCAATAGCCGAATATCTGGTCTCAGCATCAACCAATCTCCTGCTTAAATAATAAATCACACGTTCCTTCCCTTCAAATTCTTGAATTAAAGCTGAACCGATGACCATCCCATCGGTAGATAAATATAATCTGAAGGGTTTTCATTGCTGTGGTGGAATCAGAACCGAAGGATTTATTAAATAATTCTTAATTTCATCTAAAGCCAACTGTTGCTCTTTCCCCCGCACAAACTCTTGATCGGCCCTCAATTTGAGTAAAGGACTGAAAGCACGAATTTTACCAGACAAATTAGATATAAACCTCCTGATAAAATTTACCTTGCCGATCAAGGACTGGAGCTCAGTTTTGTTGGTAGGAGCAACTATTTTGTTGATAGCATCAATGGATCTGCTACTAGTTTCAATCCCCCTTTGATGTACCATGAAACCAAGGAATTGTCCTGCCGATACACCAAATGCACACTTGTTAGGGTTCATCTTCAAACCATGCTTCCGTGTACACTCCAACACCTTTCGCAAATCGGCAAGATGTTTTGTGAAATCCCCAGACTTAACCACCACATCATCAATATAAATTTCCACCAGCTTGCCGATGAACTCATGAAAGATAACATTCATAGCCCTCTGATAAGTAGCACCAGCATTTTTCAAGCCAAAGGTCATGACTATCCATTCAAACAACCCAACATGACCAGGACATCTAAATGCAGTCTTTGGAATATCTTCTTCAGCCATGAATATTTGATTGTATCCTGCATTGCCATCCATAAAGCTGATGATCTGATGCCCAGCCGCAACATCAACTAGCAGATCGGCAACCGGCATTGGGTAAACATCCATCGGTGTAGCTTTATTAAGATTCCTAAAATCAATGCAAACTCGAAGCTTCCCATTTTTCTTGTAGACTAGAAAAACATTGGAAATCCACTCGGCATACCGACACTGCCGAATAAATTTAGCTTTAATAAGTTTGTTTATTTCGGCCTTAATGTCAGGAAGAATATTAGGATTATATCTGCGAGCTGGCTGTTGATGTGGCCGAAATCCAGACTTGATGGGTAACCGATGTTCAACAATCGATCGGTCCAAACTAGGCATCTCAGTATAATCCCAAGCAAAGCAATCTTTATATTCCTTTAACAAATCGGTTAACTGCTACTTACACTCAAAATTTAACTTAGCACTAATAAAAGTAGGTCTTGGTTTATCACCACTACCTATATCTACCTCTACCAAATCATCGGCCGATGTGAACCCCTGGCCTAGTTTTCCATCATCGGCGAATCTATCCATTAAAACTCCTCATCAGAACTGACTCCTTGTATCGGTGGAATTTCATAATCTGCAACTTTGAGGAAATCCTTCTCCCAAATTTCTCCCGAGATACACCTAGTCCTCTCATAGGTATCCGCCTCTGCCGATGCGATGACATAGGAAGAATCTCCCGGGACAATCTCAATCTTGTCACCTACCCACTGAAGCATGCATTGGTGCATCGTAGACGGGATGCAACAATTGGCATGAATCCAATCTCTCCCTAGTAGCAAATTATAAGCACCTTTTCCACTGATCACGAAGAAAGTTGTCGGCAAGGTTTTGCTGCCGATGGTCAACTCGACGCATATTGCCCCTTTAACTGGAGACACATTCCCTTCAAAGTCTTTCAGCATTATATCGGTCTTGGTCAAATCTTGATCTCCTTTTCCAAGCTTCCGACAGACTGCATTCGGCATGATGTTGATAGCAGCTCCACCATCAATTAATATCTTGGTCATTGGCTGACCATCAACTCTTCCATTGACAAACAGAGCTTTAAGATGCTGCCTTTCATTGTGGGCAGGCTTTTCAAGTATAGCTGTCATCGGATCTAGAGCCAACTGAGCTATCTGGTCGGAAAACTCCAACTCCTCATCATCACTGGATGGCGCAAGGAACTCCATCGGCAACATAAATCCCATGTTAACATCTGCCGATGGCCCTTTCCCCTTAGGATCTGGTTGTTGCTGATCCCCAGACTGGCCAGAGTTCTCACCCTTGCTTAGCTCTTCTCGTCTTTCGTGCTGCAGTCTCCTTTTCTGTGTCTTTTTCAACCCCTCTGGACACCGTGGGGGAAGTGGTGACTGCCTTGCCGATGGGCGACGACTTTCCCTTGACTCCATCCGATAAGTATTAGCGTCTCTACAAAATATGAATTCATCAGGAACTCGTGCATCGGCTATTTCTTCATGTTCTTCCTGGTTCCTAGGAAAATATTCAACGCGATCACCAAGCATGTCATGTACACTGAGTCTGCCCCCCAACCGATCATGAACTGACGCTCTCCCCCTAATTGGCCCATTAAACCGCCGATCATCATCGTGATAGCGTCGATCGGATCTGTCATACCGATCATAACCATTGCACTCAGGGCAATCTCTAATGGTGGGCAACATGATGTTCTGCTCCCAGCAATGGATAAAGAATGGGCAGTTCTAGTGATCTCTGTGCCGATTCCACTCCTGTCGGCGTCTTTCTTCTTCCCGATAATAGTCTTCTTGCTGACGCCGATACTGATCCTCACGTTGCTGCTAAGTCTCCCAAGGCCTTCTATGAGTTATCACAATACCACATCGGGGAGACCTTCCTGAGTTAGTTCCCTCT
The DNA here is from genome assembly GCF_000003195.3 of Sorghum bicolor. Lineage (NCBI taxonomy): Eukaryota > Viridiplantae > Streptophyta > Magnoliopsida > Poales > Poaceae > Sorghum > Sorghum bicolor. Next base: position 28,501,368 of record NC_012871.2, read on the forward strand.
TGGATCAAGCCTTTTCCTTTGGCATCGGCAGCAGTAATTTGATGCTGAGGATCTACCGATGCACTCCTCTAAGTTGCTTCCGACGTCAAGACCTTGGTTTTTCCATTAGCATCCAACATATTTGTTGGGAAAGGATGTTGATCGATCTTCATCGACTTCTGAGCTTTGGAACTATCAAATTTGATTCTCCCAGATTCAATAGCCGATTGCAGCTGTTGTCTAAAAACCTTGCACTCATTGGTGCTGTGAGAAGTTGCATTGTGCCACTTGCAGTATTTCATCTTCTTTAATTCTTCGGCCGATGGAATAACATGATTAGGCGACAATTTGATTTGCCCTTCCTGAAGTAGAAAGTCAAATATCCTATCGGCTTTAGTAATGTCAAATGCAAATTTCTCTGGCTCCTTATGCCCAAAAGGGCAAGACATTGGCTCTTTATTTTTCACCCACTCTGCCAAGCCGATGACTGGCTCTTCATCAGAATCTGAGCTTGCTGCCTCGTCAACAAATGACACCTTTTTGTTCCAAGCTCTCTTAGGTTCAAAGGGTTTGATATCCTGGTCGGAAATCCTCTGGACCAAGTGACTCAGGCTCTCGAACTCTTGAGAAGCATATTTGTCCCTAATATGTGGCAACAAACCCTAGAAAGCCAAATCGGCTAGCTGCCGATGGTCCAAAACTAGACTATAGCATTTATTCTTGACTTCCCGCAACCTCTACACAAAAATTTCAACCGATTCATCATTGCGCTGTTTCAATCTGACCAAATCGGTAATCTTCTTCTCATGGACTCCAGAAAAGAAGTACTTGTGGAACTGCTTCTCCGGATCGGCCCAAGTAATCACTGAATTAGGAGGCAACGATATAAACCAGGTGAAAGCCGATCCAGATAAAGATGATGAAAACAGTCGAACCCTTAATTCATCCCTGTTAGCATCTTCCCCACATTGGATGATAAACCTGTTGACATGCTCCATAGTCGATGTATCATCCTGTCCAGAAAACTTAGTGAAATCTAGCATCTTGTACCGATTTGGAAGTGGAATTAAATCGTATGCTGGAGGATACGGCGTCCGATAAGAGTAAGTGTTGACTTTGGGTTTTATCCCAAATTGGTCTCTCATTACTTCAGCAATCTTATCGGCCCAATACGCATCGGCATCTTGCCGATGGGGTGGTTGTGGATCTGGCGCCTGCTGATATACTTCCACGTGTCGCTGAGGCGCACGATCTGCATGGAACATGGGGTTGATCGTCTGACCACCAAACTATTGACCAAGATTCATCGGCTGGTTGGCCAACCCTTGATTCTGGAATCCAGGCTGGACCTGGCCTTGTTGAAACCCTGAAGCCTGATGATTCTATTGAGGCATTTGTGGAAAGACTAACTGCCCCGTCCATCCATTGTTGGCATTCATCGGCATAAACCCTGCCGATGACTGGAAATTGGGCATCATCATTGAGTTGACATACCCTGGCTGAGTCATAAACCTCTGTTGCGTCAGCATTGAATCTGCCGATGCGTTAGGCATCTGGAACGTTGGAGCTTGAGAATTCCCAGTGTACGGTCTTGCAGTAGTAGTTGTAGTATATTGGGGACTCTGATTCATCGGCAGATTGGGAGGTGCCGATGTCATAGGAGCCTTGCCTATCACGTCAGCCACTTGAGATGTTCTAGGAGTCTTCAACATCATCTCTGGGGGCATACCATAACCCCACCAGTTGGGAGGAATAGACCCCGACATCGCCGATGCCAATAGATCTGTGGCGAGCTTGATTTGCTCATTTGAAGTTGATGGATTTGTTATCATCGGCGTAGACTGCACATTAGTGAGCCCTAGTGTGCTTGGAGGAGTAGTAGTTTCTGTACCCACAGCGGCCGTAGTAGCCGATGGAGCTGTGACAACTGGTGATCCTGGCTGATGATAGACAGGGCCCACATAGTTTGGTGGCAATTGTCCCTCTTTGAAAGTTCTAGCCACGGCATTGAAAACTGTATTGGACAGCACACCAGCTTGATTGATCAAGGCACGATTAATAGCACTATCAACCATGTCTTGAAGTTTACCAGGATTAGCTTCAAAAGTAACCTGCCGAGGTGCCGGCAGCGCTTCTTTCTGGATCACCTCGCCACTCCTGTTGATGCTGAAGGACTTTAAACATTGCTGCTTGTAGTCCTCCATGGCTTTTGCAATAGCTTGCTTCTGCTCATCTCTGAGATTGGCTTCCGTCACAGGGATGACGTTCTCCAAGTCGAACTCGGTAGTCGACATGTCGATCTTGATCTTGAATCTAGTCCCACCGGGCGTGCCAAAAGATGTGTTGATGCAAAAGCGGATCTGCAAACACAAAGGGCTAATACCCGATTCAAATGTTAAGTTGTGCTGGCCGATTTGACCTTACTATCGGCAAAGGTGATAACTCGAATACTTTGGTCCCGACAACAGCGATGTGCTCGGATGTCACGGCCAAGAGGTATTCACGCGGAACTCGAGAATACGCCGAGCTTAAGTCGGCGAATTCCTAAAAACTCGTAGTAAAAAAGGAAAATATGACGAAGTCGTCGAAAAAGTAGATGCTAGAATATGAGTAAAAACTTGTGTTTGATTGATTGATAGATTGATTATTACAAAGCCCTAGGGTCTACATTTATACCCTGTTCAAAGAGCTACAATCAGACACGACTAGGACTCGAATTCCAAATTAAACAGAATCCGTATACAAAACGAATTTAAATAACTATGGAAAACATAAAACTACCCCCTTGTAACCGACCAGGACACCACCACATATCGATCGGCAATCTCTATACTTTCCTTCAGAGTCATCGGCAGCCTTCCTATTATGGCCATCGACAAACATCGATATTGATCATCGGTAAGAACACGTCACCACTCCTGGACTTAGTCATATTCAATCGTCTCTTCATCGGCAACTATCCTCATCGGCAACTCTTCTGCAGACCAGTTACCGTTGCTCCACCTGCCGACCTATACTCTACTGTTCCCTGGGTACGTGTCCAAAAACGGTGTCAATAGGCTCCCTCGCCCGGAACCATGTTCTGAGGTACTTTTGTATTTACCCTTCTGATTCAAGTAAGCAACTCGTTTGTATTCGTTCTTTGGTTTGCAACTCATATTATATTGAGTACTAGGATTTGGGTAGCTCCTAGGCCGGAGTAGTGATTCATAGCGTAGACGTGGTGTCTGGGCAATGGTTGCTTGTGAATGTCCCCAGATCAGCCGGATAGTGGTATTTCGCATAGGTCACTTTATAGGTGCATGGATTTCTCTGTAGTCCACTTCCTGTTGATAGAATTGATAGGCTTATAGGTGCCTGATAGGGGATTGTAATGTCCCGCCTCCACGAGGCTGGGCCCACTTACATCTGGCAACTTTTTTAGGACATAGTCAGTCCCCACAAACCAATACTATTCTTTTCTGCACACTTTATCCTCACTCGTGCGCACCCAGGAAGTACTTCCCGGTCGGCCACCCATCCCTAAATTTCTCTAGACCAAGCACGCTTAACTTTAGAGTTCTTTAGAGATGGGCTTCCCGAAAAAAGTTGCAACTTGTTGGTATGAGTCTCCTATTAATCCTATTAAGCCCTAGGTCAGGTGTTACATCCTGACCCCCATAAGAGATCGACGTCCTCATCGATCAACCCAAGCCAGGAACGTCCCCTCTTGGCCACGTCGTACATCCACTGCCAGCGCATATGCCATGCTATCTAACCACTCCGGATCCATACTAGCCATGCACACCATGCTTGCGCAACTACGAAACACGCGCCCGTAAAACCGCGAGGGTCGGCTCTGATACCATTCTATAATGTTCCACCTCCATGAGGCCGGCCCACTTACATCTCGCAGCTTTTCTAGGATATAGTCAGTCCCCACAGACCAACACTAGTCTTTTCTGCACACTTTATCCTGACTCGTGCGCTCCCAGGAAGTACTTCCCGATCGGTCACTCATCCCTAAATTTCTCTAGGCCAAGCACGCTTAACTTTAGAGTTCTTTGGAGATGGGCTTCTAGAAAAGAAGTTACAACTTGTTGGTATGAGTCTCCTATTAATCCTATTAAGCCTTTGGTCAAGTGTTACAGTATTACTTTGATTCTTCCCCTATTCGGGTTACTTGCCCGATAAGACGAGATTATACAAAGTTTACCGGTTATTGGAACCAGAGTACATTATTATTTCTTCATCATCAATAGTTTCTAGATTGATTGTGCTCCCTTAGATTAGGAATTATAGGCTAGGCCATAAATCACCTACTGTTCCTTTGGGTTCGATATTAAAACTGGGTTGATCTTGGTGAAGTGCTGATTAGTATATATCTGTGCACTTGCGGATAATTCTATTATAATCATTATTAGGATGCAGTTAGTTTATACCAACAAAGATCCCATTAGTGAATAGGTGATGGAGGCGAGGCATTTGCAGCTGATGGGGAACTGGGCGATTACCTGCACACCTTAGAACAACGGCGCCACGGGGTGCACGCCTAGGAACAGCAGCACCGTTGGCTGCACGTCCTGGAACGGCAGCAGCGTCATGTCGTAGCCTGGCATCCCATAAGGGTAGGTAGTGGCGGTCGTCATGACTGTAGAGGGCAAAGGTGGTGCTAGAAAAGCTTGCTGGAAAGACGGTGGCAACGATAGTGACAGAGGCTGTTGGAATTGCGGTGCATGAGGCCCGATGAGGTAGGACCGGAGCCCCCCCAACGCTTGACCGACGTTGGCCACTACTCGACCGAGGTTGAAGATGGCTGTTGTCAATTGTTCGGGCATTGTTGACACTTGCTAACACCACTTGAATACTAGGTTGTCATCCCCAGCATGGCACTAGAGTGTACTATGGTATTTATACGCACATAGATAAATCCGCAAGCGCACGGATACCGTTGTAGCTTTTACCTGGTTAAAGGTTTTATCGTATCCATAGGGAAATGGGAGAACCAACTACGCTCTAACTTAACCAAGATAGATAAATAAGTGTAAATAGGAAAGATGGTAGAATTGAATAAGAACAATATTAAAGATAAGATAACAATGGTTAATAATAGGGGAATAGAGAGTAGAGCAATCTAGTATATGGGCGATGGTAGCAGAATAGAAAGGATAACTATGGTTTCTCTACTTCAAAGGGGTATGTCTATGTCTCGGACGAACCACATGATAAGAATACACCACAAAGGATGCTTATCCATAGGCCGATAAACCCTACCCGTCTTGCTAACAGGAGGTGGACTACAGGGGACCAATGTAACTGTCACTTACGCGGCCTACCACACGATCCAGCTAGATAGGGGATATCCACAAGTAATCTAGGTCTAAGCACCACGCTTACACCTATACTACAATTCTAACCTATAGGGTCCTATAGATTAGAAGTACTCAAAAGAGTTATGAACCAGAACATACATGATTAGTAATTGCATAATGAATTAGAAGTAGATTACCAGAGTCATCCCATGAGCAAGCTTGATTAGAGCTTGATCATGGCGAAGTACAACCGGAGGAAGAACCGACAGGTCGGCCTCTCCTCCAATCCTCCCTCGCTCTCCATCTCGCTACTATCTAGATCTACTCTAGTTTAGAGAAGAGAGGAGAGCTCTCATCTCTAAACCCTAGCTTTTGCTCTGTCTATAAATATTGAATATGGATCAAGGGGTGCCTCCTCCAGGGGCCAGGGGGTCTGCTTATATAGTCCCCTCAAGTGAATCTAGGCCGTCGGATCAAACCGACATTGATTGAATGGTTATTCTTGATCCTTTAGGTCGGTGGAGCATAATCCCCAAAGGGAGTCCTGATTGGAATCTGGGATAGGGCGGGCGCCCAAGGGGGGAGGGCGGGCGCCCTGCCCTCGAGCCCGCTCGGTCTCGCATTCGTTCCCGTGGCTTATGGAGTCTTCTAGATGATAGAAAATTGCGCGGCACGTTCATATCTCTATGTAAACCCGACATGTGGGCCTTTCCTCCATATTTCCTGATAACTGTTGACGGTTCTTAAGTATCAATTTTAATTATCAAATAAACAAGAGAAAGGACCAATATGCAACCATCACCTAGAATTAGGGTTTGATCTGACAGAATTCCACGAGTTTTGTTGTTTATCTGTTTCTGCAGGGGGTTATCAGGAAATAAGGAAGAAAGGCCCACATGTCAGGATTACATAGAGATATCAACGCACCGCGTAATTTTACATCATCTAGAAGACTCCAGAAGCCACGAGATCGAAGCGGAGGCAAAACTGGGCCAGGCCCAGGGCGCCCGCCCTGGTAGCCTGGGCGCCCGCCCCCCTGTTGGAGCCAATTCAGGACTCCTTCGCTCGGGATATTCCACCGACCTATTGGATCAAGAAAAACATAGTACCACCTCGCCTATCGACCCAAAAACGCATAGAAGGGGAGGACTATATAAGCAAGGCCCCCCTGGCCCCTGGATGACATGAAGAAATTATCATAGAGACTGAGGGGTGCCCTCGAAGGAAAACCTCTTCTCTAATTAATATTTCTTTTTAGTCTTAGCAATCAATGTAAGGTAGAAATAGATCTTCTAGTTTCTACTAGATTGAGAGAGATAGAGTGGAGGTGTAGAGTGGAGGAAGCCCGGCCTGTCGGTGTCTACTCCAAGCTTGTACATGCGGGATCAAGTTCTCCTAACCCAAAGCTTGCTCCTAGGATTCTTCAGTAATTCGACTTCTAAATTCTAGTAAGTTCTTGTTTTATTGTTCTTATGGTTTATGAGTTTACTTTAATCTCTTCGCGTAGAGTTTAGAGTAATCATTGCTGGCGTAAACGTGGTGTTTAGGCTGGGGTACTCATAGATATTCCCTGACTAGCTGGACCATGGTAGTAGTGAGGAACGTGACATTTCCGAGCTACCTTTGTAGATCACATCTCGTTAGCAGGAAGGATAGGGTTTATAGGTGCGGGTTGAACATCCTTTGTGGTGTCTAGATTCCGTTAGCCTCCCCATTAGAACAGTAGATCATCCTTACCAAGGTTAGAAGGAGACTACGGTTGCAGTCTTCTCTATTTATCACTCACATCGAAAGACATTCTTTGTGCCTAAAGGGATAATAGCAATAGATTTGGTTAGTCAGATGCACCCTTTCTCCCAGTGGTAAAAATATAAATACGATACTCTGGAAAACCTCCCGGGTGAAATGCTCACCGATATCCGTGCGCTTGCGGATCATTTCCTTATTGCGTTACCAAATATCAACAATCATTTCTGGCGCCGTTGCCGGGGAGAAAGACGGTTTGCTGAGATAACTTTGAGTCTTGCTATTATCTTGTATTATACTTTTATACTTTTATTCTTTTATCTTTTTATCTTTATGGATATCTCAAATTCCATAACTATTATTAAATTCTTTGCACCTTCGGAGACCAGCCATAGACCATGGGAGTCAACACGTCCTGCCCCTAATTATGATCTGTGTCCGGAGTTGATTGCAATAGGTCAAAACCAACCCTTTTCTATAACCGAGGTCCTATCTTTTAATCAAGAAGATAATGCACTTTTAGCTACACCTAGGGAATCTGATAATCTTTCTATAAATTCTGGTTTAGACCTAGCCTTGCAAGACCATGTTTTTCTTAGATATTTTCATATTGGTCTTAATCGTATAACCTTTGGTAGAGTCCTTCTTTCTTTATCAGTTAGTAACGGAAGGTATGTTTTCATTCGTGGACATCCTTCTTGTACTAGTCTTCATAGAAAAATCATAGAGATAGAGAAGGAATCATCTCCCATACAAGGAGAGGAAGTTTCAATAGCCGATTTCCAAACCTTCCAATCCCATGATTCGGCTATCTAACCCATCCTTGAGCCTAATAATCTCTACTATGCTCTTTCTCTTGAACCTCCCGATAATCCTATGAATCTCTCTAGACATCCCATGCATAAGAAGGAGGATTGAGGAGAGCAACATCAATGGCTAGAGGGCATTAAAAATTCATGTGCTATCACCACATTTGAGATCTCTAACCCTCTCTTCTTTTCTATTTATAAAAACTTTAAAAGAGCGGTTGTCGATGCATATGTTTATAATAAATATTGCAGATCTCGTCGAGTTAATTGATGGTTTCCCAAGGACAAGCTTAGTGTCCTAAAACAAGCACTTATCAGATTGTAACATGAACTTCTAATTACTTGCAACATTACCTTGTGTATTGAGCATATAAGATAATTGTAGAAATATTCCTTCGGGTATTCTTGTCACTAACCTTTCTAGGATTGGAGCAAGAAGACCGGATGAATGACAAGCGCAAGGTATGCCCAACCAATCAACATGCAACAATGAATTAAATTCATCCAATCTTGAATTTTGCAAAATTCAAGCTTAGGGGAGTACTTCACATAAAACATCCTTTGCCATGTTGCTATGTTGGTTGTCCTTACCTTTGAGACATGCTCAATTTGTTAAATACTAATCACACTACTTCATCTCCACTTAAGTAGATCTCTATAAATGCCATCACGCTACCTTTGTTTATCCTAGTAAGTGTTAGTTTGGAAGTACTGCACATACTTCTATTGGCTTTTAAATTAAGCATGGTGCTTAGGTTAAACAGCCTTCCTTAATCTGATTAGACATGGAGTCTAGTTCGGTTATCGAACTAAAAATTGCTTGTGTAGACATTGGTATATTTTGTGGGACTAACCCCTGCAGGAAAACTTCCAATATCAACCTGGGAAGTCCTGAGATAAACTCACATTGGAGATAAAGAAAGTGACACATGAAGTTTAACAATTTGCACAAGAAAGACGTAGCTCATAAGAGATGATCCATGGAGGGAGCCACAAACTCGATGCACAACCGCTAGAAAGGAAAGCTTCTACAAGGTGATACTGTACCATCACTCTTCAAAGGTAACATCTTAAGGTACTTGACTATCCTTTTATAAGTTTCTCCTTGGTTCTGGCGTTCACATAAATAAAGAGACAAACATGTATGATTTATAACTCTAAATTAACCAACCTAACTGATTCAACATGTTTAGTCCCTTAATCTTTGTTCTTAGTACTACCTTCGTAATCCCACGCTTCTAAACATATAAGCTAATATGTTGCACATTCAATCTTTGGAAGATAAAAACAAAACATAAATATAGATAGATTATCTTTCCATTAGGTTGAGCCATCTGATCTAACAAATGTTTTAAATGCTACACTCATGATCCATCAACTTTGTCTTGCTCACTATGCTTAAGGTTAGAAAAGAACAAATACACTTTTGGTTCTGTTGGTGTTTTCCACCAACAGAGCCCATGCACTTGATCTCTGCCTTGTCTCTACGAGCAGGACACATTTTGAGAAACGTGAAGGCGTTTTACAACTCCCAGATTCCATTAAGTGAAGAACCGGGATCTACGAGCACAAACACAATGGAGATCAGACACTTAGTTTCCCAAAGGAAATATTAAAGAACCTCCGTGTCCAAGTTGGTACCTTGTACGCTCCAGCAAACTTCGTGGTGGTAGAGACTGGTACTGAGGAGAGGGCACCCATCATCTTAGGGAGGCCATTCCTAAACACCAGAGCTGTCATCTACGCTAATGCTGCCAAGATCAGTCTCTACATCAAGGGGAAGAAGGAGACTTTCCTTCAAGAACAAGACTACATAAACTTCAGAGCAATCCCGACATGAACCAAGGAAGAGGACTAACAGGAGGAACAGGAACAAGCAAATGTGGACCGAGTCAGCTAAGATGGTCACTGCAGCTCAAGGAGGTCAAGATCGTCGACTCAAGTCACCTTTCTTGATCAAGAAGGACGACCCTGGTGTTCCAATCATCGAGTGCACAACCAACAGATACTCTTTTTAGAAAACACTCTACAACACTGGATCGAACGTCAACATAATGGCCGCAGTCACTTATCAGCTCCTGCATGGAACCATGCCCCTACAACCAATATATATTTAGCTCCAGATGATTTTCAGAACATTGACATGGGAGAAGACGAGTACGATCCACCCATCATCCTTGGAAGACCATTCCTCAACACTATCAAAATTCTAAGCAGGTCAGGACAAGAAGAAGACAACGCAACCGCAACCAGAGGAGGCAAATCATCAAGGACGGATGGGCAGACTACGAAGGAGAAGTTGTAAGGTCAGAAGACGTTGAGTTTAAACAGAATTATCCAGAGGAGACCGAAGCACCAAGTCAGGTGTGGAAAATGAAGATAACTATACATGAAGAGGAGGCGCTGCCGAAAGTACCGACTACGCCACCCAACGAACCTCAGGATAATTGAGAAGGAGGAGAGTCCCGTTCGGAGGACTTAAAAACACCGAACGCCTTGCCAAGAGGTAAACTTGGTAGTTATCCTTTCCCTTTCAATTATTTCAAGTAGTTCACTTAGTTAATTAAGTTCTAAACAGAAAGTAAAAATGTGAAAAACAGTAAGCCCCATGTGAGGATACGAGTGGCATAAAACCCATAAGTACATTCACTATGGTGGCATAAAAATAAAATAAAAATATTTTTCTGCTTTATAAAATAAAAATATAAAAACAGAGAGTAATAATTATTAAGGAGTCTCAACATGATAAAGGCTAGATATTTATGCTAACACTTAATCAGTTCCACAAGCTTTGTTGTCTATTTGAGCTCCACAGAATCTAAGAATCAAGAAGACTGGCAGACGGAGGATATTCTAATCGCTGTCACAATGCTGCTGACTTTCAAATACACCTCTGCCACCTGCTAGCTACATCAAGAGAAATTACGTCAAAGTTCAGCTTGGGGGAGAGCACCCCCATTTATCTCGATAAGTATTTCTATCTATCTATCATTATACTTATATTATTTTAGAATATAAATATACATAACTATGAAAAACCAAATAAAGATTTTATGCTTATATATATATATGTCTTTTGCTTAGTGTGTTTAATAAATAAATAAAGTGGCTATGCTAATCTGTATCTAAATAAATCTCAAGCATGGAAATGATGAATAGTTGCTCTGCCTAATTTGCACATTTTAAGTTCTCTCTCAAGTTTAGACATAACTGTTATAATTTAAAGCTTGCTCTAGACCTAAACTTGTGGGATGAAAACTTGATCTGAAATCTAAGTTGTTAACGGATACGATATGGGAAGGTTGAGCTGCTGTTTATCTGTTTCTAGAGATGCTAGAATTCTGGAGAATTTTATCTTTAGAAATCTTTAAAATGTTGCATGATGAGTTCCTGTATGATGAGAGTTTAAATTCCTACCACAGCCATATATACATGCTTGCTAGACTTCGAGCCACACATTTACTTTTTACTGCTTATGAGCATTGAGTGTGGTCAGGCTGTGTAGACCCTTAGGAGCTTGTCATGTGGTTAAATCAAGATTCACTTGCACGTTCACTCACACATGCTACTTCTACTTCGGAAGTACCATCCACATATATCCATACATTTCCATCTTCAGAATCACCCAAAAATATTCTACTCCTAATCCGGGAGAGAATAGCCAAAAATAATTTTGTTTTTCCTTGTGTAATAAATGTCTCAAGATCAATAAAGAGTATTATTATTATGTCTTGTGTGTCTCTACTTTATTTTTGTGCAAGAAAGCAGAAAACAAGTATGGGGGAGATCCCTCGACATGCTAAACACACTCCGACTACACCACTCCACGATTCAGGTACACACTCTGCACACTTTACTTTACACATATATATATTTTAGATTATGCAGAATATTGTTCCCGACATGATAAAATAAAAAGATTAAAATATTTCTAATCATGATTAATCTCAATCTGTGATATTTCCTAAAAACTTGCAAATTATTATAAAATCATTTTAAACCCTGTGTTACTTAAGTCAATATGGAATATGTGATGGTAGAGTATGAGTTTCTTATTCTTGATATCATTGTTGCTTGGAGAATTTATTTCAAAATATTCAAAATTCTAGCTACCATCCTCAGTGTTTTATATGCCTGATAAAACTGAAAATATTAATTATAAAAGCTATCTGCTCTGTATTGAGTTTGTTCAAAATGAGTTAGACCCATGTTGAGAGATTTATCATGCTCCCAAGATCAAGACATTATTTCAGTAAGATTCACTCTTCCGAAGTATTATTGCATTAGAGGCATGGGCTATGCAAAAAAAAATAGAAATATTTCGAGGAAATAAAAAGGAGCAAGTGCTCGATAACCTCGCAGAAAAAAATGGACAAGTGTCCGGCAGTAGAATTAGGGGTACCTCGGTACCCACTTAAAAAAAAAGAGAAAAGAGAAAAAAAATGAAATGATGATAGCCCATGGTCCCTCTAATAAGCAATATGCCAGCAAGAGTTGACAAAGATTTTAATTTTCAAAGTCTTTGATCTAAGAGTATGACATTTCCCTCCTCGGATCCCGTTTTGATCAGGCAATAAATGCAAAGTAAGTATGCTTGAGAATTTTTGCAAAATAAAACAGCCTCAGTGAGATATATATAAAAGATAATGAGTGATCTGAGAGAACCTATGAGGATCAAAAAGGTATGCTAACTTTCTTTCAAAAATATACAAAAACTCCAAGTGACAGGATTGAAAAGAAAGAATCTTTACTCTTAACCATATACTTCCCTGACTACAATACACAGTGGAATTTTAACACCCTGCAAATTATAAAAGAGAATGTTTTAAATGTTTACCCCAGATATTGTTCTCAACCATCCTTTTCTCGAGGACGAGTAAAAGCCTAAGTATGGGGGTATTTGTTGACGGTTCTTAAGTATCAATTTTAATTATCAAATAAACAAGAGAAAGGACCAATATGCAACCATCACCTAGAATTAGGGTTTGATCTAACAGAATTCCACGAGTTTTGTTGTTTATCTGTTTCTGCAGGGGGTTATCAGGAAATAAGGAAGAAAGGCCCACATGTCAGGATTACATAGAGATATCAACGCACCGCGTAATTTTACATCATCTAGAAGACTCCAGAAGCCACGAGATCGAAGCGGAGGCAAAACTGGGCCAGGCCCAGGGCGCCCGCCCTGGTAGCCTGGGCGCCCGCCCCCCTGTTGGAGCCAATTCAGGACTCCTTCGCTCGGGATATTCCACCGACCTATTGGATCAAGAAAAACATAGTACCACCTCGCCTATCGACCCAAAAACGCATAGAAGGGGAGGACTATATAAGCAAGGCCCCCCTGGCCCCTGGATGACATGAAGAAATTATCATAGAGACTGAGGGGTGCCCTCGAAGGAAAACCTCTTCTCTAATTAATATTTCTTTTTAGGCTTAGCAATCAATGTAAGGTAGAAATAGATCTTCTAGTTTCTACTAGATTGAGAGAGATAGAGTGGAGGTGTAGAGTGGAGGAAGCCCGGCCTGTCGGTGTCTACTCCAAGCTTGTACATGCGGGATCAAGTTCTCCTAACCCGAAGCTTGCTCCTAGGATTCTTCAGTAATTCGACTTCTAAATTCTAGTAAGTTCTTGTTTTATTGTTCTTATGGTTTATGAGTTTACTTTAATCTCTTCGCGTAGAGTTTAGAGTAATCATTGCTGGCGTAAACGTGGTGTTTAGGCTGGGGTACTCATAGATATTCCCTGACTAGCTGGACCGTGGTAGTAGTGAGGAACTTGACGTTTCCGAGCTACCTTTGTAGATCACATCTCGTTAGCAGGAAGGATAGGGTTTATAGGTGCGGGTTGAACATCCTTTGTGGTGTCTAGATTCCGTTAGCCTCCCCATTAGAACAGTAGATCATCCTTACCAAGGTTAGAAGGAGACTACGGTTGCAGTCTTCTCTATTTATCACTCACATCGAAAGACATTCTTTGTGCCTAAAGGGATAATAGCAATAGATTTGGTTAGTCAGATGCACCCTTTCTCCCAGTGGTAAAAATATAAATACGATACTCTGGAAAACCTCCCGGGTGAAATGCTCACCGATATCCGTGCGCTTGCGGATCATTTCCTTATTGCGTTACCAAATATCAACAATCATTTCTGGCGCCGTTGCCGGGGAGAAAGACGGTTTGCTGAGATAACTTTGAGTCTTGCTATTATCTTGTATTATACTTTTATACTTTTATTCTTTTATCTTTTTATCTTTATGGATATCTCAAATTCCATAACTATTATTAAATTCTTTGCACCTTCGGAGACCAGCCATAGACCATGGGAGTCAACACGTCCTGCCGCTAATTATGATCTGTGTCCGGAGTTGATTGCAATAGGTCAAAACCAACCCTTTTCTATAGCCGAGGTCCTATCTTTTAATCAAGAAGATAATGCACTTTTAGCTACACCTAGGGAATCTGATAATCTTTCTATAAATTCTGGTTTAGACCTAGCCTTGCAAGACCATGTTTTTCTTAGATATTTTCACATTGGTCTTAATCGTATAACCTTTGGTAGAGTCCTTCTTTCTTTATCAGTTAGTAACGGAAGGTATGTTTTCATTTGTGGACATCCTTCTTGTACTAGTCTTCATAGAAAAATCATAGAGATAGAGAAGGAATCATCTCCCATACAAGGAGAGGAAGTTTCAATAGCCAATTTCCAAACCTTCCAATCCCATGATTCGGCTATCCAACCCATCCTTGAGCCTAATAATCTCTACTATGCTCTTTCTCTTGAACCTCCCGATAATCCTATGAATCTCTCTAGACATCCCATGCATAAGAAGGAGGATTGAGGAGAGCAACATCAATGGCTAGAGGGCATTAAAAATTCATGTGCTATCACCACATTTGAGATCTCTAACCCTCTCTTCTTTTCTATTTATAAAAACTTTAAAAGAGCGGTTGTCGATGCATATGTTTATAATAAATATTGCAGATCTCGTCGAGTTAATTGATGGTTTCCCAAGGACAAGCTTAGTGTCCTAAAACAAGCACTTATCAGATTGTAACATGAACTTCTAATTACTTGCAACATTACCTTGTGTATTGAGCATATAAGATAATTGTAGAAATATTCCTTCGGGTATTCTTGTCACTAACCTTTCTAGGATTTGAGCAAGGACGGACTCAAGAGTTTCTGCAGTGGTTTTATGCCTTAAAGGTACACATGCGTTTAAACAAGATCTCATCTCTAGGTTAGGGTAAACTGTTAAGATTTAAAACTTACTCATCTCTTGAGCAGTTAAAAGATAGAACGGTCAAGTCAAGCGTCATGTCTCTTGTTCTTGATCAACTATAGCTCTGGAGTTTTTGCAGATTTTCCAATAAAACTCAGAGATTCCTGTATGACTCTCTCTAGTCTCTCTTTTGTGGTATTTCTGGATCCTTACCAAGGCAGTGATGATATATGCCTTCTCTCAAAGTATGTGGTATTTTTGGTATGAGGCATAGTGACATTGCTTTCTCTCTCACCCAACTTTAATAAGGTTTTGATATCTGGAGCTCATAGGTGGGAGACAGCTAATACATACTTACAAGACATTTATTGCATAGTCAAACCATGGATCCAGAGAAACAAGTCAAAAAGTCAAATCAAGATGTGCATGTGTGGCGAATGAATGGTGTATGGTGATGATGGTGATAATGGTGAAAACAATGGTGAAAGTCTAATTCTACTTTTGCTCTTTTGAGGGGATACACACCTTTCTTGCACTTTGAAGTTTTTTGATGGGAATGAGATGCTCTATATTTTATTTTCTTTTTTTCTTTTTTTCAGGTGGGTATCTTGTACCCCTAATTCTACTGTCGGACACTTATCCATTTTTATCTCTCGTCTCACTTTTTCTTTTCTTCGAGGTTTCAGGCACTTGTCCCTTTTTATTTCCTCGTATTCACTCTTTTTTTCCAGAGCACTCACCCTCCTAAAATAATGTAGCAAGTGGTAGTAACGAAAATATCAAGAGAATTTATTTCACGGGGAATCACAGGGATAGGATAATGTTTTTGGCTAGTCTCTCCTAGATAGGAGTAGAATAATTTTGGGTGAATCTAGAGATGGAAATGAATGGATGTATGTGGATGCATACTTCCGGAGTAGAAGCAGCATGTATGAGTGAACGTGCAAGTGGATCTTGATTTTAACCACATGACAAGCTCCTAAGGGTCTACACAGCTTGACCACACTCAATGCTCATAAGTAGTAAAAAGTAAATGTATGGTTCATAGTCTAATAAGCATGTATATGCGGCTATGGTAGGATTTTAAACTCTCATCATACAGGAACTCATCATGCAATATTTTAAAGATTTTTAAAGATAAAATTCTCTAGAATTCTAGCATCTCTAGGAACAGATAAACAGCAGCTCAACCTTCCCATATCATATCCGTTAACGACTTAGACTTTAGATCAAGTACTCTTCCCACAAGTTCAGGTTTAGAGCAAATCTTAATTCAGAACAGTCATACCTTAACTTGAGAGAGATTTCAATTTTGAGAACTAGTCATGGCAGAGCAACTATTCATTATTTCCATGTGAGAGCTTATCATGAGGGTTCATAGCAAACTTTATTTATTTATTTATTTAGCAAACTAAGAAAAGATATATATATATAAGCATAAAATCTTTATTTGGATTTTTATGATTATGCATCTTTTTATTAATTGAGTAAAGTATAAACATGAGTAGAAACACTTAGCTGGATAAATGGGGGTGCTCTCCCCCAAGCTGGATTTTGTCATAATTTCTTCTGATGTAGCTAGCAGGTGGCGGAGGTGTATTTGAATGTCGGCAACACCCTGACAGCGATTAGAATGTCCTCCGTCTACAAGTCTTCTTTGATCCTTGAATTCTGTGGAGCTCAAATAGATAACAAAGCTTTGTGGAACTGGTTAAGTGTTAGCATAAAATCTCTTTGCCTTTATCATGTTGAGGCTCCTCAATAAATGTTACTCTCTTTGGTAGGATCATAAATTTATTTTTATATTTTCATTTTTATAGGACATGAATATTTTTATTTTTATGCCACCACAGTGAATGTACTTATGGGTTTTATGCCACGAGCATACTCACATGGGGCTTACTGATTTTAACATTTTTAATTTCTTTTCAAGATAGCATGATTAACTAACAAGCTATTTAAGGAAAGTAAATAATTTAAGGGAAAAGGGAATGCAGAAAGGATAAATATGGATAACTACTGATTTTACCTTTCGACAAGGGTTCAATGTTTTAAGTCTTCTGAACAAGACTTCTCACCGTGTTCATTCTTCAGGTGCGTCCTTTGATTCAGGTGCGGACCTTGACGTCTGCACCTCTTGATACGGTGTCACCCATGTTCTTCGTTTGCCCAGCAGTTCGAAGTGTGGCGTTGGCAGCATCCTGCTCAGTGTGTTTGTGCTCGTAGATCCAGGTCCTTCACTTGGTTGAGTCTGAGAGTTATAAAACTCCTCCATGTTTTGCTCGAAGTGTACCTGCTCATAGAGACAAGGCAGAGATCAAGTGCATGGGTCCTGTTGGTGGAAAACACCAACAGAACCAAAAGTGTATTTGTTCTTCTCTAACCTTAAGCATAGTGAGCAAGACAAAGTTGATGAATGATAAGTTCATGAGTGTAGCACTTATAACATTTGTCAGATCAGATCGCTTAACCTTATGGAGAGATAATCTATCTATGTATATGCCTTTTTCTTTATATCTCTCATAGATTGAACGTGTAACATTTTAGCTCATACGATTAGGAGTGTGGGATCATGGAGGTAGTACTAGGAACAAAGATTAAAGGACTAAACATGCTGAATCAGTTGGGTTGGTTAATTTGGTGTTATAAATCATACATGTTTGTCTCTTTATTTATGTGAACGCGAGAACCAAGGAGAAGCTTATAAAAGTGATAGCCAGATATCTTAAGATGTTACCTTAATTGAAGAGTGATGGTACCATCTTACCTTGTGGAAGCTTCCCATTCGTAGTGGTTGTGTATCATGTTTGTGGCACCCTCCATGGATCATCTCTTATGAGCTACGTCTTCCTTGTGTAAATTGTTAAAATTCATGTGTCCCTCTCCTTGTCTCCAATGTGAGTTTATCTAAGGACTTCCTAGGTTGATATTGAAAGTTTTCCTACAGGGGTTAGTCCGACAAAATATACCAATATCTACTCAAGCAGTTTTTAGTTCAATGACCAAACTAGACTCCATGTCTAATCAGATTAAGGAAGGCTGTTTAACCTAAGCAGCATGCTTAATTTAAAAGCCAATAGAAGTATGTGCAGTACTTCCAAACTAACACTTACTAGGATAAACAAAGGTAGCGTGATGGCAATTATAGAGATCTACTCAAGTGGAGATGAAGTAGTGTGATTAGTATTTAACAAATTGAGCATGTCTCAAAGGTAGGGACAACCAACATAGCAACATGACAAAGGATGTTTTATGTAAAGTACTCCCCCAAGCTTGAATTTTGCAAAATTCATGTTTGGGTGAATTTAATTCAATGTTGTATGATGATTGGTTGGACATACCTTGTGCTTGTCATTCATCCAATCTTCTTGCTCCAATCTTGGAAAGGTTAGTGACAAGAATACCCGAAGGAATATTTTCATAATTATCTTTATATGCTCAATACACAAGGTAATGTTGCAAATAATTAAAAGCTCACGTTACGATCTGATCAGTGCTTATTTTAGGACACTAAGCTTGTCCTTGGGAAACCATCAATTTATGTCGGCGAAGTGGTTTCCCTTCCAACGTTGACCTATATCAAGATCAACTCAACGAGATCTGCAATATTTATTATAGACATATGCGTCGACAACTGCCCTTTTAAAGTTTTTATAAATAGAAAGGAAGAGGGGGTTGGAAATCTCAAATGTGGTGATGTTGGGGAGACCAATAGATTGGGAAGATGTTGCATATGAGCATGGAGTAAATGAAGTGGCTATGAAATAAATTCCATGCTCATTAATGTTATCTTCGTCTCCAATCTGAATGTTCAGAGTTTCTCTTGGATTGGTCTCACTTATGTCCTCTTCTATAGTTGGATGAATCCCATTTTCAAAGGGAGTCAAGAACTCACCATTTGAAATTGAGCCAAAGTCAGAATCCATTAAGGCTTCTTCCTTATCCATCCATTCTACACATTCTAGCCATTTAGAACTTGTGATCAGGAAAGGGGAGCTAATAGAATTTGCTATATGGCTTAGCTCTCCTTCACTTGATATGTCATCCTCGACTTCTTCATAAAAGGAACCAGGACATTCTCTAAGAGAAACATTATTGCAAGGATTTGAATTATCCCTGGTTGAAGGTCTCTTATTGTAACAGAACCGTCCAATTTATAAGAATTCAAGTGAATTAGCGACCACAGAGGCAGTCAAGCCAATGGACTTGAACCCATATAAACCCGGTAGTCCGACGAAATCTCAAAAGACCTCGATTCAACCTACATACAACCAAGATCGTACATGATCAAGCATCGCCATCACAGATTACATACATTCATCACAGAACATAGTTTTACATCACATCAGAGTTAAAAGAGGTTATTACAAACCAGATTGGTAGCGGAAACAAAGTAGTTTTAAAACATCACACCCACTGTTTAATTACATGCCAGTTCCCTAGTCAAACCCAACAAAAGCACAACTGAAGATAAAGAAGGTGATCATGCCCATGATCTATTCATCGTCCGTAGCCGGATGATGACAGTTAGCACAGTAGCCGTGGTACATGACATCATCTGCAACAGGGGTAAATAAAACCCTGAGTACGAGAAGGTACTCAGCTAGACTTACCCGTCATAAACCAACATAAAGTGACACCAAGGAGTATGCAAGGCTGATCTTTGTGGACTGGTTTGACTCACCTTTTTGCATAAAAAGCCTTTGTTGTAAGTAACCCATTTATAATATTTCAGCAGCAGGTTCATTACTTAACAACTATCCACTAGATTAGCACCTGATCTAAGCATACACTTGAGTATTTAAGCATCACAATAATAACCATATCCAGATTATCACATAGCTATCAACATTCTCTCATAACCGTTAAGTTTATTTAGTGAGTTCTACGTGCGACTGCCCGTGCCAAGTTCTCACTATCCGGGAGAGACGGCGATTCGAATCGATTCCTATCCAGCTGGAGGGGTATTCCTAGCACTCACCCAAGCATACTTCATGAGGGTAGCTCGGATCACCTTTAGCACAACTCCAGACCAATTCGCGGGTCCGTTCAGCGCCGCACCCCCAGGGACCGCCAATCTGCTAGGGTCTGGACTCTAACCTGACACCTTGGACTTACGCCATTGACTCCACGCACATACTTTCTACCAACCGGGGTGCGCACTCATACAGAATGGGGTATCCAGCCAGAGTTGCACTCGTAGGCTTCGCGGTCGGAACGACTTATCCGGCCAGCTAAGTGTTAGGCATGCGTTCAACATGACACGAGGACGTTACATCAATCAGTCCTTAATCGACACAGACGGGGATAGATTCACACCCAAGACCTCCATGCCTTGTTGCTGCACTATCGTCATCCCGCCCGGTCTCAAGTTCATTATTAGCACCTGGTTATTTCCACGATAGCAAATATAGCCAACCGTGATCAGCATCCACCTATCTCTCGCAGGTGACAGGAAATCACCCGGCTTCTACTGAGCTAAGCTTGGCTAAGCGTCATTTCGATCCTGGACCTACTCAGGTAAGGTATGAGGTGGACAAGGTAGTCATTATGCAGCAAGGGTGTCATATCAACGCCTAACACCTAATGCAACAATACATAACCATAGTCGATTGATAGCTGAACATGATAATAAAATAGTAGGAGGCTTATAATGCTCCGAGGCTTGCCTTCAACGTAAGTAGAGGGATGGTGGTCAGGGCACTCCGACAAGTCCTCATCCTCAGCTCCTTGAGGTGGCTCCCCTTGTTGACCTTCCGGCTCCGGCAGCTCGAACTCCAATACGGTCACGCCCTTGGGTACACCTATGTATGCATGACAAGGAGATAAATATAGAGAATGCACATATGATGCATGATGTCATGATGAAGAGCCAAAGAAACATAAAACAAGGTATAACATGAGCATACACTCCCAAAATTAAGTGAATCATAGGATAACAAGTAAGTGCATACTTCTTCTCCGTTAGAGAGGCTAACTAGACAAGTTAAACAACCTTAGTCACTCCTATTCAGTCACTGGTTTTGTAGACAGACCAACTTGTCACAAGTTTCAGCTATAACTTAAGCATCATTTGGCCAAACTAAGCAAGTAGATACTTTCTGGAAAGCTTAGTAAATTTTCTACAATTTACTTTCAGACATCCCAGAATGATTCCCAACCGAAATATGCTAAAACATACAAAGTTGGCTGGCTGCCCTGGATAATCCAGAGAGCAAGCACTTTGCAGCAGCTACTTGTAACATTCATAAATTTTAAACTACTCAACCAAATGTCATGAAACTTGGACACGAAGTAGATAAGAAAGTTAGCTACAAGTTTGTTGTAGACAAGTTTCCCAGAAAACAAAATCTTCAATTAGTTCTTAAGCAATTGCTATCAGCTACACAGAATTGCTCTAGGAAAGGCATAAATAGCAAAAATAATATTTTGCACATAATAAAAATGTATCAAAGGGTCAATCCAATTGCACCAGTAGATGGAACATGTCTAAGAAACACTAGAAAACATCATGGCAAGGTCTAAACTCATTGCTATCATCACCTTTTTCATTTATTTAATTATTAAGGTGATTTAGTGAACATGCATCCCAAGTGCTTCAAGAATTCTAAAAAAATTACAGCACGTTACTTATGCTAACACAAGGTTACTGTAAAATTTTCAGGGCACTTGCACATACAGATTGTGGGATACAAAAATAACAAGCTAGCAAAGGCATGCAAGGCATAAATGTGAAAACCTATCAAAAAACAACAGATTTCAGATTTTTCCTAGCTTTCTTTACACATGAGTACAACACTCAGCAAGTTTCACCCCAAAAGGAGTTATAATTTATTTATTAAAAATACCACAAGAAACTCTTATTTGAACAAGAAATATTTATAACTTCACAATCAGGCCTCCAAAAAACATGATAAATTTATCAGAGCCTATTCATATCATAAGTAACAACACCCTAAATTTGCATGGCCAGCAGATCCACAGATCTCAAGATATAATTACCTCCTAATAAACCAAGATTAATTTATATCTATTTATTTCCATAAAAACATGGCATGTTTCATATTTTTATTAAAAACTAGATTACTACCAGAACTTAGCAAAATTGGAACCATGTCATTTGGATATATAAAACTCGAGATATGAATTTTCCAAAAAACAACATAGGCTCTGCAAAACAGTGAACCAGGGATGAGAGAGGAGAGACTGACACCCGGGACCCACGCGACAGAGAGACAGAGACAGGGGAGATGCTCGTCGCCGGCGAAACTCAACGACGGTGAGGTCTCGGTCGGATCCAAGGGCATCTACGTGTTCCTCTCATCAAGGCGGACTCAGTGACCTACTCTACCCGCGCTCTACTGGACCCTAGAGTGCTTGCCGTCGGGAATGGCGGAGCGGCGGTGCTGCGCGGCGTTACTCCGGCGGATCTAGGCAATGGCGACGCGGTAGAGCTTGCGGACGAGCAAGAGCGACTCAAGACGAAGCTATAGGAAGAAGAATCACGGCCGGAGGTGAACCAGAGAGGTCTGGCCACGTTGCCGGTGATTCCTGTGAACTCCGGCGAGGTGGAGCTCGCGTCGGAGTGGGCAATGTGACCTCACCGGTGCTTGGCTAAGGAAACGGAGTGGACGTCGAGGTAGAGGACGTCGAGGCGGAGCTCTGGGCAGACTGGCTCGGCCGGAGACGCGAAGGAGCGGCCGGAAGAGCTCGCCGAAGCGCGGCGGAGCTCGCCGTGGCAATGGCGGAGCGAAATGGAGCGCTCTGAGCGAGTGGGGGTCGCGTCTGAGGCATCCACTCGGTGCGTGGTGACTTGTGGACGCTGTGGGAGCTGACAGGGGGGCCGTCGACGGCGTACGGCCGACAGGTGGCCGGACACGCGGCGGCGGGTGAGCTCTCTCCAAACTGAATCATTTTTCTGAAACGCCGATTGCAGTGACTGAATCCCGAAGTTCGTCGACGTTTTACTCTCAGCTCACTCGATGGTTTTGGCTCAGATTTGGTCCTTTGGATAGAGCTACACGAGTTCTACAAGTTTGATTACACGAGTACAGTCTAAATCGATCTGGATTTCAAACTACAACGCTCCCAATCACCCTATGTCGAAACTGGCCGATTCAAGACTTAGCTAAATTTGGCTAAGTGTAGAAACAACACTGATTTTTGGCTTGTGGGTAAATTTTGGAGATGTTCCAAACTTTTTCGTAAAAAGTCATCAATATAACTTTTATAGCTTATGAAATTTACTACAACTTTATTTCAGGTGTCACAGACATGCAAGGTATCTAACATTATTTTCATAAAACATCTTTGAAAGAAGGTCTAGGGGGACAATTAGGTCAACCTAGGGTTAACCATGACTTAGAGACATTTTTGGCCAAAACCTTCAACATGAACTTTGCTCAAAATGATGTTCTAAACATGATTAAAGTATTTTGGAAGACAATGTACACTTGTATGCCTTAGTCACCCATTACAGTCAACCATAGCAAGTCATATAGCAATTTAATCACAAAGTACATGTAGCAAATGGCATGTGATCATGGTATGATGCTCATGAGTGATCATGATGATGCTTATGTTGATGCAATGCTCATGGTTAACATGCAAGCTAACACTAGGAGTGTTACAGCCCTCCCCCCTTACAAAAATCTCGTCCCGAGATTTGAAAGACGTACCATTTTTCATAGAATGAGGGATAAGTTACTTGTAAATAGTCTTCCCTTTCCCAAGTGGCATCTCCCTCACTTTGACGGTTCCACAAAACTCTAAAGAGTTTGATCACTCTCCCACGAGTAACTCGTTCCTTGACATCAAGAACTTGTACAGGCTTTTCTTCATAGGACAGGTCAGACTGCAACTTTAGGCCTCTTGTTTCAACTCGCTCTTTGGGGACACGAAGACACTTCTTTAGTTGAGATACGTGGAATACAGGGAAAACGGTTCCTAATTCCGGAGGTAGTTGTACTTTGTAAGCTACCTTGCCACTTTTCTTGATGATTTGATAGGGACCCACATACCTAGGTGCAAGCTTTCTTTTTACACCAAAGCGATTTACTCCTTTCATGGGTGATACTTTTAGGTACACGAAGTCACCTACTTCGAACTCAAGTGGTTTCCTTCTCCTATCCGCATAGCTTTTCTGTCTAGCTTGGGCAGCTTTCATGTGTTGCTGGATAATGAGAACTTTTTCTTCGGCTTCTTTGACAAAGTCAATTCCGTAGTACCTCCTTTCACCAGGTTCGACCCAGTTTAGAGGAGTTCTACACTTGAGGCCATACAAAGCTTCGAAAGGAGCCATTTGAATACTCTCTTAATAACTATTATTGTAAGAGAATTCAGCTAAGGGTAACCACTTCTCCCATGCACCCTTGGAAGATATAACACATGCCCTCAACATATCTTCTAAAATCTGATTCACACGCTCAGTCTGACCGGAGGTTTGAGGGTGGTAGGCTGAACTGCGAACCAACTTTGTACCGAGGAGTGAATGCAGATGCTCCCAAAAGCGAGCAGTGAACTGAGGACCTCTATCGGAAATAATAGTGCGTGGCACTCCGTGCCATCTAACAATCTGAGAGAAGTATAATTCCGCGTAGTCGGATATTCGGTGTGTCGACTTCACGGGGATAAAATGGGCTGACTTGGTCAAACGGTCAACAATTGCCCATATGGAGTCGTGTCCCTTTTGAGTAGGGGGAAGGCCAACAATGAAATCCATGCTGATTTCTTCCCATTTCCAACCTAGAACTGACAAGGGTTGCAATAACCCTGCAGGTTTAAGGTGAACTGCCTTTACCCCGCAGCAAGTATCACACCTAGCAACATAAGCTGCTATCTCCTTCTTCATCTTGGTCCACCAAAAACGAGGTTTCAAGTCTTGGTACATTTTGCTACCACCCAGATGAATGGACAACTTGGAAGAATGAGCTTCATCTAAAATTTTGTTGCGTAGGTTGCGGTCTTTAGGTACAACTAGTCGATCGTCAAACCACAGTACACCCTTCTCATCTACCCTGAAATGCTTGGTGTCTTGCTCTTGCATTTTTCTTTTGATATGGAAAATACCAGGATCAGACTTTTGGAGCTCTACAATTTGACTCTCTAACGAGCAGCTGACTACGATGTTGTGCAGGACCACCGGATGCAATAAATTGAAGCCTTCCTCTAAAAGAGGTCCAACATGTTGTTTCCGGCTAAGAGCGTCGGCTACAACATTGGCCTTGCCCGGATGATAGTGCACTTCTAGATTGTAGTCTTTTATCAATTCCAACCATCTTCTTTGTCTCATGTTTAGCTCGGGCTGAGTGAATATATATTTGAGGCTCTTATGGTCAGTGTAAATGTGACATAGGTTACCCAACAGATAATGCCTCCAGAGTTTCAACGCATGTACAACTGCTGCTAACTATAGATCATGAGTCGGGTAGTTGGCTTCATGTTTCCTCAACTGTCGAGAGGCGTAGGCAATAACTCGGCCTTCTTGCATAAGCACACAACCTAGGCTAGTGCCAGATGCATCACAAAAGACATCAAATGGCTTTTCAATGTCAGGCTGTGCCAGAACAGGGGTGGTGGTCAACAAATGGCGTAAAGTGGTGAAAGCGACTTCACACTCCTGAGACCACACAAACTTCACATCTTTTTGCAGTAGATTGGTCATAGGCTTAGCTATTTTAGAGAAGTCTGGAATAAAGCGACGATAATATCCGGCTAGACCGAGAAAATTCCGGACCTCGTGCACTGAAGTCGGGGCCTTCCGGTCTAGAACCTCCTGCACTTTTGATGGGTCAACAGAAATACCCTCTTCGGATAAAATATGGACTAGGAAAGGCACTTTCTTCAGCCAAAACTCACACTTGCTGAACTTGGCATAGAGCTGATGTTCTCGCAATCTAGTGAGTACAATCCGAAGGTGCTTCTCATGTTCTTGGGCATTCTCAGAATACACCAATATATCATCGATGAACACCACCACAAACTTATCCAGTTCAGGCATGAACACCGAATTCATCAGGTACATGAAATGAGCAGGGGCATTAGTCAGACCAAAGGACATGACTAGATACTCATACAACCCATACCTGGTAGAGAAAGCCGTTTTAGTAATGTCTTCGGGTCGGATCTTGATTTGATGATACCCAGATCTCAGATCAATCTTGGAAAACACTTTGGCTTTGGCTAATTGATCTAACAGGATATCAATGCGAGGCAATGGATACTTGTTTTTAACAGTCACGACATTGAGCGGACGATAGTCTACACACATACGTAGAGACTTGTCCTTCTTCTTAACAAAGAGAGCCGGACAACCCCATGGAGAAGAACTAGGCCGAATAAGACCTTTCTCGAGAAGTTCTTGTAACTGCTTTTCAATTCTACCAATTCGTTGGGTGGCATGCGATATGGCCTTCTAGAGATAGGCGCGGTACCCGGAATTAGATCAATTTTAAACTCAATGTCTCTGTCCGGTGGCAACCCGGGCAGATCCTCTGGAAAAACATCTGGAAACTCACACACTTGTTGGGTATTTTAAACGCAAACAGAAAAATCCGCAAGCGCACGGATACCGATGTAGCCTTCACCCGGGAGTATTCCAGAGTATCGATTTTTTCCACAGGGAACGTGAGTGTACTAATTACGATCCAAGATCGCCCAAGGATAACTATATAATTATTTTTGGTGGGAAGAGAGGAAGTTTCCTGAGAGTTCTCTAATTGATCTAAGAATCAAGAATTACTTCAAGATTATCTATTTCGGGACATCAGAACACTAACCACAGAAAGAGATGAGAAGGGGGCTAGGAAGCTCCGACTACGGTCCTACAAACACCGATCCGAACGTGGTGGAATACGTCGACCGTTAGGGCTGTCACTACCCTAAGGCTACCACAACAATCCGCAGGATTGGGTGCAATTCCAGGTAATTGCAAGACTAAACACCACGTCTAATCTATTAATTACTACTCTAGCGTTATAAAGACTAGAGCACTTGATGCAAGCGGGAATCCAATAAATAACTTGAATGTAAATAAAAGTAATTAAAGAACTCAGGAATTATGAATTGAAGAACCTGGAGAACGATGAAGAACGAACCAGATGCTGCAAAAGTATAATGTTGAGGAAGATCCGACAGATCCGGCTCCTCCTCCGCTCTCCTCTTCTCTCTCCCTATTTTCTAGATTACAACTAGAACTAACTAGAACTAGAACTAGAAGAACTAGAACTAGAACTAGATGAACTAGAACTAGATCTAGATGAACTAGATGTAGAACTAGAAGAACTAGAGGGATCCTCTCTACTTGGATGAAGAATTGAAACCCTAACTTTGATTCTGTAGAAGAGGTATGATCTCCAGGGGCCAGGGGGGTCTGGTTTTATAGTCCCTTCAAGTGAATCTGGGCCGTCGGATCAAACCGACATTGATCGTGTGGTTTTCCTTGAAGTATTAGGTCGGTGGAGCATGATCCTCGAACTTCACCCTGATTGGTGGAAAGAGGTGGGCGGGCGCCCTCAGGACTAGGGCGGGCGCCCTGTCCCTGAGGCCTCTCGGCTTCCGCTTCGGTCCCGTGGCTTCTGGAGTCTTCTAGATGATAGAAAATTGCGCGGCACGTTAATATCTCTATGTAAACCCAACGTGTGGGCCTTTCTTTCATATTTCCTGATAACCCCCTGCAGAAATAGACAAACACCAAAACTTGTGGAATTCTGTCAGATAAAACCCTAAGTCTAGGTGTTGGTTGCATTTGGATCCTTTTCTATGATTAATTGATGGTTAAATATGAGCATTAAGGACCGTCAACAAGCTCCCCCAAGCTTAACCTTTGCTCGTCCCTGAGCAAAGATGAACTCAAGAGTTTCTGCAGTGGTTTCATAACTTAAAGATACACATGCGTTTAAACAAGATCTCATCTCTGGTTAGAGTAAACTGTGAAGACTTAAAACTTACTCATTTACCTTTCACCATGGGACTTGTAACCGTCACTTCTGTCTTGAGTAGTTAAAAGATAGAACAGTCTAGTCAAACACCATGTCTCTTGTTCTTCGATTAACTATAGCTCTGGAGTTTTTGCAGATTTTCAAATAAAACTCAGAGATTACTTGTATGACTCTCTCTAGTCTCTCTTTTGTGGTATTTCTGGATCCTTACCAAGGTAGTAATGGTATATACCTTCTCTCAAAGTATGTGGTATTTGTGGTATAAGGCATAGTGACATTGCCTTCTCTCTCACCCTACTCTAATAAGGCTTTTGATATCTGGAGCTCATAGGTGGGAGACAGCTAATACATACTTACAAGACATTTATTGCATAGTCAAACCATGGATCCAAAAGAACAAGTCAATAAGTCAAATCAAGATGTGCATGTGTGGCGAATGAATGGTGTATGGTGATGATGGTGATAACAATGGTGAAAGTCTAATTCTACTTATGCTCTTTTGAGGGGATACATACCTTTCTTGCACTTTTGAAACTTTTTGAAGAGAATGAGATGCTCTATATTTTTTTTTCTTTTCTCTCAAGTGGGTATCTTGTACCCCTAATTCTACTGTCGGACACTTGTCCATTTTTACCTCTCGTCTCACTTTTTCTTTTCTTTCGAGGTTCCGGGCACTTGCCCCCTTTTTATTTCCTCGTATCTTTTTTTTCTCTTTTTTTTTGTTTTTTTTAGAGCACTCATCTCTTGAAATAATGTAGCAAGTGGTAGTAACCAAGATAACTTGAGCATTTTTTTTTCACAGGGAAAAACAGAAATAGGAGAATGTTTTTGGCTATTCTCTCCCGGATTAGGAGTAGAATATTTTTGGGTGGTTCTGGAGATGGAAATGGATGGATATATGTGGATGGTACTTCTGGAGTAGAAGTAGCATGTGTGAGTGAACGTGCAAGTGAATCTTGATTTTAACCACATGACAAGCTCCTAAGGGTCTACACAGCTTGACCACACTCAATGCTCATAAGCAGTAAAAAGTAAATGTGTGGCTCAAAGTCTAGCAAGCATGTATATATG
Source organism: Sorghum bicolor (assembly GCF_000003195.3). Taxonomy (NCBI): domain Eukaryota; kingdom Viridiplantae; phylum Streptophyta; class Magnoliopsida; order Poales; family Poaceae; genus Sorghum; species Sorghum bicolor. Next base: position 28,530,420 of record NC_012871.2, read on the forward strand.
GTTGTGGTAGGAATTTAAACTCTCATCATACAGGAACTCATCATGCAACATTTTAAAGATTTTCAAAGATAAAATTCTCCAGAATTCTAGCATCTCTAGGAACAGATAAACAGCAGCTCAACCTTCCCATATCATATCCGTTAACGACTTAGACTTTAGATCAAGTACTCTTCCCACAAGTTTAGGTTTAGAGCAAATCTTAATTAATAACAGTGATGCCTAAACTTGAGAGAGATTTCAATTTTGAGAACTAGTCATGGCAGAGCAAATATTCATCTTTCCATGTGAGAGCTTATCATGAGGGTTCATAGCAAACTTTATTTATTTATTTATTTAGCAAGCTAAGCAAAGATATATATATATAAGCACAAAATCTTTATTTGGGTTTTTATGATTATGCATCTTTTTATTATTAGAGTAAAGGATAAACGTGAGTAGAATACTTAGCTGGATAAATGAGGGTGCTCTTCCCCAAGCTGGATTTTGACATAATTTCTTCTGATGTAGCTAGTAGGTGGCGGAGGTGTATTTGAATGTCGGCAGCACCTTGACAGTGAGTAGGATGTCCTCCGTCTGGTAGTCTTCTTTGATCCTTGAATTCTGTGGAGCTCAAATAGACAACAAAGCTTTGTGGAACTGTTTAAGGGTTAGCGTAAATACCTAGCCTTTATCATGTTGAGCCTCCTCAATAAATGTTACTCTCTTTAGTAGGATCATAAATTTATTTTTATATTTTCATTTTTATAGGACAGGAATATATTTATTTTATTTTTATGCCACCACAGTGAATGTACTTATGGGTTTTATGCCATGAGCATACTCACATGGGGCTTACTATTTTTAACATTTTTATTTTCTTTTCAAGATGATATAAACCTGACTAAGTAAACTATTTTAAAATAATTGAAAGGAAAAGATAACTACCAAGTTTACCTCTTGGCAAGGCGTTCGGTGTTTTTAAATCCTCCGAACGGGACTCTCCGTTTTCTCATTCGTCCTGGGATTCGCTAGATGGCGTAGTCGGTGGTTCCGGCAGCGCCTGGTCTTCATGTATAACTATCTTCTCTCTCCACACCTGACTCGGTGCTACGGTCTCCTCAGGACAGTTCTATTCAAGTTGTATGTCTTCAGACCTTACAACTTCTCCTTCATCGTCTACCCATCCGTCCTTGATGATTTGCCTTCTCTGATTGCGGTTGCGTCGTCTTCTTCTTGTCCTGACCTGCTTAGAGTCTTCAACTATATGGTTAGGGTCAGTACAATAGCGGCGTACCTTCTCAGAGGGGAAGTGCATGTGGACTTCTCCGGTTCCAATGTAGATGATTGCTTTAACGGTGTTGAGGAACGGTCTTCCAAGGATGACGGGTGGATTGTACTCGTCTTCTCCCATGACAATAACCTTCAAATCATCTGGAGCTGAATGTATTTTGGTTGTAGATGCATGGTTCCATGCAGGAGCTGGGTCATCCTTTTTGGTCAGGAATGGTGACTTAAGTCGATGATCTTGACCTCCTTGAACTGCAGTGACCATCTTAGCTGACTCCGTCCACATTTGCTTGTTCTTGTTCCTCCTATTGGTCCTTTCCTTGTTTCATGTCAGGATTGCTCTAAGATTTGTGTAGTCTTGTTCTTGAAGGAAAACATCTCCTTCCTCCCCTTGATGTAGAAACTGATCTTGGCAGCACTAGCGTAGATGACAGCTCCTGAGGTGTTCAGGAATGGCCTCCCTAGGATGGGTGCCCTCTCATCAGTACCAGTCTCTATCACCATGAAGTCTGCTGGGGCGTACAAGGTACCAACTCGTATACAGAGGTTCTTCAATATTCCATTTGGGCAACTTAGTGTACGGTCTGCAAGCTGCAAACCCATGGTTGTTTCTGATAAAGGATGTGTAAAGAATTTTTCTTAGAGTACTCTGGGCATAATGTTGACGCTGGAGCCAAAGTCGCAGAGTGCTTCTGGGAAGTCCACCATGCCGATGGAGATCGGGATGACGGGATGTCCTGGATTGTATCTCTTAACCGGCAGAAGGTCAGTAATTACTTCCACAATAGGGTTACTCCAGTAGTTACATCCTCAAGCATCTCAGGGCAGTGATTGCCTGAGTGTCTAGTATCTCCAGTGTGTTTGTGCTCGTAGATCTAGGTTCTTCACTTGGTGGAGTCTGGGAGTTATAAAAGTCCTTCATATTTTGCTCAAAGTGTACCTGCTCATAGAGACAAGGCAGAGATCAAGTGCATGGGCCCTGTTGGTGGAAAACACCAACAGAACCAAAAGTGTATTTGTTCTCTCTAACCTTAAGCATAGTGAGAAAGACAAAGTTGATGGATAATAAGACCATGAGTGTAACATTTAAAACATTTGTTAGATCAGATTGCTCAACCTTATGGAAAGATAATCTATCTATATTTATGTTTTGTTTATATCTTCCAAAGATTGAGTGTGCATTTTAGCTAATATGATTAGGAGTGTGGAATCACAAAGGTGGAAGGACTAAACATATTGAATCGATTGGGTTGGTTAATCTAGAGTTGTAAATCATACATGTTTGTCTCTTTTATTCATGTGAACACTAGAACAAAGGAGAAGCTTATAGAAGTGATAGTCAAGTACCTTAAGATGTTACCTTACTTGAAGAGTGATGGTACAATATCACCTTGTGGAAGCTTTCCTCTCTTAGCGGTTGTGCATCGTGTTTGTGGCACCCTCCATCGATCATCTCTTGTGCCTTCCTTGTGTAAATTGTTAAACTTCATGTGTCTCTCTCTTTATCTCCAATGTGAGTTTATCTCAGGACTTCTCAGGTCGATATTGAAAGTTTTCCTGTAGGGGTTAGTCCAACAAAATATCCAATATCTACTATAGCATACTATCGGCTCAAAGATCAACCTAGACACCATGTCTAATTTGATTTAGGAGGGAATTTTAACCTAAGCATCATGCTTAATTTAAAATCCTTTGGAAGTAAGATCATCTTTCCTAAACTAAGCACCTTGCTTAATTAAGAGATAAATGAAACTACTCCAAACCTAGACATATACTAAAGCAAATAAAGGTAGCATGAAAGCATTTATAGAGATCTACTCAAGTGGAGATGAAGTAGTGTGACTAGTATTTAACAAATTGAGCATGTCTCAAAGGTAGGGACGACCAACATAGCAACATGGCAAAGGATGTTTTTATGTAAAGTACTCCCCCAAGCTTGAATTTTGCAAAATTCAAGTTTGGATGAATTTAATTCAATGTTGTATGATGATTGGTTGGACATACCTTGTGCTTGTCATTCATTCGATCTTCTTGCTCCAATCCTAGAAAGGTTAGTGACAAGAATACCCGAAGGAATGTTTTTACAATTATCCTTATATGCTTAACACACAAGGTAATATTGCAAATAATTAAAAGCTCATGTTACGATCTGATCAGTGCTTATTTTAGGACACTAAGCTTGTCCTTGGGAAACCATTAATTTATGTCTGCGAAGTGGCTGACCTATATCAAGATCAACTCAACGAGATCTGCAATATATATTATAGACATATGCATCGACAACCACCCTTTTAAAGTTTTTATAAATAGAAAGGAAGAGGGGGTTGGAGATCTTGAATGTGGTGATATTGGAGAGACCAATGGATTGTGAAGATGTTGCATATGAGCATGGAGTAAGTGAAGTGGCTATGAAATAAATTCCATGCTCATTAATGCTTAGAGTGAAATCCATGTGGTGTGGTGAAAATGGTAAGGTGAGTGTGGTATAAAAGGAAAAGAAAAAGGATACACGGACGACTTGGTTCGAAACTAGCACAGCTACCGTTCCCCAGCAACGGCGCCAGAAAGCTTGTTGGGTATTTTAAACGCAAACAGAAAAATCCGCAAGCGCACGGATACCGATGTAGCCTTCACCCGGGAGTATTCCAGAGTATCGATTTTCCACAAGGAACGTGAGTGTACTAATTACGATCCAAGATCGCCCAAGGATAACTATATAATTATTTTTGGTGGGAAGAGAGGAAGTTTCCTGAGAGTTCTCTAATTGATCTAAGAATCAAGAATTACTTCAAGATTATCTATTTCGGGACATCAGAACACTAACCACAGAAAGAGATGAGAAGGGGGCTAGGAAGCTCCGACTACGGTCCTACAAACACCGATCCGAACGTGGTGGAATACGTCGACCGTTAGGGCTGTCACTACCCTAAGGCTACCACAACAATCCGCAGGATTGGGTGCAATTCCAGGTAATTGCAAGACTAAACACCACGTCTAATCTATTAATTACTACTCTAGCGTTATAAAGACTAGAGCACTTGATGCAAGCGGGAATCCAATAAATAACTTGAATGTAAATAAAAGTAATTAAAGAACTCAGGAATTATGAATTGAAGAACCTGGAGAACGATGAAGAACGAACCAGATGCTGCAAAAGTATAATGTTGAGGAAGATCCGACAGATCCGGCTCCTCCTCCGGTCTCCTCTTCTCTCTCTCTATTTTCTAGATTACAACTAGAACTAACTAGAACTAGAACTAGAAGAACTAGAACTAGAACTAGATGAACTAGATCTAGATCTAGATGAACTAGAGGTAGAACTAGAAGAACTAGAGGGATCCTCTCTACTTGGATGAAGAATTGAAACCCTAACTTTGATTCTGTAGAAGAGGTATGATCTCCAGGGGCCAGGGGGGTCTGGTTTTATAGTCCCTTCAAGTGAATCTGGGCCGTCGGATCAAACCGACATTGATCGTGTGGTTTTCCTTGAAGTATTAGGTCGGTGGAGCATGATCCTCGAACTTCACCCTGATTGGTGGAAAGAGGTGGGCGGGCGCCCTCAGGACTAGGGCGGGCGCCCTGTCCCTGAGGCCTCTCGGCTTCCGCTTCGGTCCCGTGGCTTCTGGAGTCTTCTAGATGATAGAAAATTGCGCGGCACGTTAATATCTCTATGTAAACCCGACGTGTGGGCCTTTCTTTCATATTTCCTGATAACCCCCTGCAGAAATAGACAAACACCAAAACTTGTGGAATTCTGTCAGATAAAACCCTAAGTCTAGGTGTTGGTTGCATTTGGATCCTTTTCTATGATTAATTGATGGTTAAATATGAGCATTAAGGACCGTCAACAACACTACATGAATCTCCGCTACAGTGAGTGGTCTGATAGCATTAGCTGCGTGACGGATGTCGTTGCTTCTAGGGAGTTGAACTAAGAAAGTTTCTTTACTATCAGGCTCCCTCAACATGATTACCCTAGTTGAAGTGTCTATCAACACCCCATGATCACTCATCCATTTCATTCCTAGGATAACATCTATTCCCAAGCCCGGTAAGATGACAAGATTTGCTGAATAACTACGCCCTTCAATGCCAATATGTAAATCCCTCACTAATTGATTTGTAGAGATCTGATTACCAGCAGCACTAATGCAAAATTTTCCACTATCCAGATCAATTACATGTTGCCCATGCTTAGATGCGAATGCTTGACTCACGAATGAATGCGAAGCTCCAGAATCAAACAAGACAACTGCAGGGTGTTTATTTACAAGGAACATACCAGCCGTGACCACTTCACCTTTGGGGATTTCTTCAATGGTGGTATAGTGCACTCGGCCAGTATGGTTGTTACCCCCAGCTGTAGAATTCCTCTTGGGATAAGGGCAATCTCTCGCCCAGTGACCAACTTGTTTGCAATTGAAGCAGGGACGGTTATTAGGGGGAGTCTTGGGACCTCCTTGACCCGTAGCACCCCTAGGAAGAGCAACTGTGAAGGACTTGCGAACTCCCGTCTTCACATTTGACTTTTTCTGCGGCGGCCTATACCTGGTCACAGCATTTGGTGGGCGATAGGCCAGCTTACTTGTCACTGGAGCCTTGGACTGTGAAGCACCTGCCTCATAGGCCCTCTTGCGGTTCTTGGACGCGGCATACATGGCATTGGAGTTCTCTTGAGTCAATGCATCACTCACAAACTCATTAAAGGTGGTACTCTTGTTACCAGCCATGTTCTTGGACAGCTTGGGTCCCAACCCTCTCTTGAAACTAGCAAGCTTCTTGACTTTAGTATCAACCATTTCAGGAGCATAGCGAGACAGATTAATAAAAGCATGAAGATACTCAGTTAAGCTTTTAGTGCCCTGTGTCAAGTTCATGAACTCAGTATGCTTGATAGTCATTAAGCCTTGGGTAATATAAGTGTTCCTGAAAGTAGTTTTGAACTGATCCCAGGTCACAACAGCATTGGCAGGCAAGCTAGTCCTGTAATGACTGCACCAAACCCCTGCTTTGCCCTCCAACTGGTGGGCTGCATATTCCACCTTTAACTCATCAGTCACCCTCAGCAAACGGAACTTCTGCTCGAGAGTGTTGAGCCATTCATCAGATTCTAGAGGTTCGACAGCCTCCTTGAAAAGTGGCAGCTTGGTGTCCTGGAAATCCTTGAAGTTACTGTGCTGATTAGCCTCTCCACCTTGACGGACATGGCGACCACCCCGGTTCTGCTGCGCCATAGTCTGCATAGCTTCATTAAGCATTCGCTGGCCCTCAACAAGGGTTGCCAAGAGCTCAGCAAGCGTAGGCGGGGGAGGAGGTGGTGGTGGCGGCACTTCATTGTGACCGGAGCGAGTATTGCGAGCCATCTACACAAGGCATACCAAGTGACCGTTTAGGACAACAGATATAATTTCCATGAACCTCAATTGCTGCCGTACGGAATTTAATGAAGTAAATTCACATAATTCAGGGCACAATAATGCATGTACAACAAGTGAATATCACCCACGACACTTGGTTATTCTCGTGATCATTCACAGCCACAATTCACAAGGATTAAAGACATTGCAGAAAATTTATTTAAGCTCAACATAAACATGGAGCATCACAATTTAAGTGCATAGGGTCACACAACATCATTGCCACAACTTAAGTCTTACAGGAGGGGCACCATGGCCAAATACATAGAGTCTCAGCTGAAAATTCAGATTACATGTGCATTACATAAAGAGATGGAAACTGATACATGAGCATGGAATCTTTGCTAGGCTACATGTCCTCCTCGGATTCTCCATTAGAAATGATGCCACCATCCTGATCTTCCTCACTAGGAGCTTCTTCATGATTAAAGGGGACAGGATGTGGAATAGGATTTATGATATTATTTAGGCGATGGACATCTAACTACAGCTCAGCAATCCTAGTGATCAGCTCTTCCTCTCTCATTTCCACATGGAACAAATCTCTAACTCTAGCAGCTTCTCTATTCTCAGCTAAGCGCATAGCCTCATCTCTTTCTCTAGTCATTTGCATCATACAGGCTTGTGCCTCATTGCGCTCTCTAACTGCGTTTTCAACTTAGTTGCAACGGGCTTGCAAAGCGGTGTGATAGTTTTGGATTTCAGCTTATGCATCCCTAAAAGCCTTGCGGTGCTTGCGCACACGCTTGCGCAGTTTGCGCTGCCCAACTTGAGCTTGCTGGAGCGCTAGCATGGCCTCTATGTAGGTGTTGTTGACGGTTCTTAAGTATCAATTTTAATTATCAAATAAACAAGAGAAAGGACCAATATGCAACCAACACCTAGAATTAGGGTTTGATCTGATAGAATTCCACGAGTTTTGTTGTTTATCTATTTCAGCAGGGGGTTATCAGGAAATAAGGAAGAAAGGCCCACATGTCGGGATTACATAGAGATATCAACGCACCGCACAATTTTCTACCATCTAGAAGACTCCAGAAGCCACGGGAAGAAAGCAGAGGCCGAAAGGGGCCAGGCCCAGGGCGCCCGCCCTGAGGACCTGGGCGCCCGCCCCCCTCTGGAAGCCATTCAGGACTCTCTTCGCACACGATGTTCCACCGACCTAATGGATCAAGGATAACGTAATACCACATCACCTACCGACCCAAAAATGAATAGAGGAGGAGGACTATATAAGGAGACCCCCTGGCCCCTGGAGAAGACAAGAAGTTATCATAGAGATTGAGGGGTGCCCTCGAAGGAAAACCTCTTCTCTAAATAAAATTTCTTTTTAGGCTTAGCAACCAATGTAAAGTAGAAATAGATCTTCTAGTTTTTACTAGATTGAGAGAGATGGAGTGGAGGTGTAGATTGGAGGAAGCCCGGCCTGTCGGTGTCTACTCCAAGCTTGTACCTGCGGGATCAAGTTCTCCTAACCCGAAGCTTGCTCCTAGGATTCTTCAATATTTCGACTTCTAAATTCTAGTAAGTTCTTGTTTTATTGTTCTTTTGGTTTATGAGTTTACTTTAATCTCTTCGCGTAGAGTTTAGAGTAATCATTGCTGGCGTAAACGTGGTGTTTAGGCTGGGGTACTCATAGATATTCCCTGACTAGCTAGACCGTGGTAGTAGCGAGGAACGTGACAATTCCGAGTTACCTTTGCAGACCATATCTCGTTAGCAGGAAGGATAGGGTTTCTAGGTGCGGGTTGAACATCCTTTGTGGTGTCTAGATTCCGTTAGCCTCCTTGATAGAACAGTAGATCATCCTTACCAAGGTTAGAAGGAGACTACGGTTGCAGTCTTCTCTATTTATCACTCACATTGAGAAACATTCTTTGTTGCCTAAAGGGTTAGTAGTAATAGACCGGTTAGTCAGATGCACTCTTTCTCCTAGTGGTAAAAAAATAAATACGATACTCTGGATAACATCCCGGGTGAAGTGCTCACCGATATCCGTGCGCTTGCGGATCAATTCCTTATTGCGTTCCCAAATATCAACAAGCATTTCTAGCGCCGTTGCCGGGGAGAAAGACGGTTTGCTGAGGTAACCTTGAGTCTTACTACTAGCTTGTATCTATACTTTTATCTTTTCTTATCTTTTATATTCTTTATTTATTTTCTTTACTCTTACCTTATGGAAAACCAAAATTCTAAATCGATCCATGAATCTGCAATCCCTTCAGTAACTGACCTTTTACCATGGGAACCATCACAGCCTATCCAAACATCCCAGTATAAGTTAAGTTCTAGGTTGATTGCCATGATTCCAAACCTATCTTTCTCGGGAAAGGAAGACGAAAACCCTTACCTTCATGTTAGAGATTTTGAGCAAACATGTGATTGTCTTCGCATTGAAGGCATTTCTGATAAAACTTTACGTTGGAAGCTTTTTCCTTTTTCCTTAAGGGGAGAAGCTAGACAATGGTACAGTCAGAAGGTAAGTCAACAACGAGGTGAATGGGAAGTTTTACAAGCCAACTTTTGTCTAGATTTCTATTCCCTCGACCGTATAGCCGACCTTAGACTCGAAGTCCTATCTTTTAAACAAAAAGATAATGAAACTTTGGGAAAATCCTGGAAACATTTTTCTGATCTTTTAGAATCTGGTCCAAACCTTAATCTTGAAGACCTTGTTCTTTTATTTCACTTTTTTCGAGGTCTTCAGAAAAATCACAAACAAATGCTACACACAATGCCTAGAGGTTCTTTCTTTCGCATCCCTACTGATGAAGCTAGAGTGATCCTAGATAGAATCCTAGAAGCTGAGATGGATAATACCCTTCATGATGAAACCTACGAAGCCGAAGTAGACACTCTGCCAAATTCTTCATCTACTTTAGCTATCCCAAGTTCTGAGCCACAAAAGGAAGAAATTCCACCACCGGACTTCATGCTGGATATAGAATCCGATCTTTTTGCCGATTTTGGAAACATTTCAAACTACCATTTTGTTGACAAACCCCAAAATGGCCAGTTTAGCATTTATTTGCCAAGTGAATATCAATTGAGAGAGCTTATCTCAGTTATGAGTAGCGAGTGGTTGGAGGAATCAGAGCTTTCCTCTGATGTGATCCGTTTGGACACACCCTCTATAACTATACGCTGTGCTTATAATTCTAATCAATTTAATGCTCTTTATAATCCTATTGTGGGGATCAACATCATGTCTGAATCTTTTGCACTTAAATTATTTAAAAATCTTGTCTTAACCCCCACAACAAAGGTCATAAAGGAATCTTCGGGACGATTAGTCCCCAGTCTTGGAATTATTAATGTCCTACCTCTTACGGTAGAAGGCTCCATGGTTCATTTGAACTTCTATATCTTTGATACATGGGACTTCGACCTGTTGATAGGACAACCTTTTAGAAGACTCCTTTATGAAGGTCATACTGGAAAGCTACACATTTCTTTCGAAAAAACTTTTAAATTCCCAATAACAATTTCACACTCCTCGAATAATAAGGCCGAGTCATTTCTTTTGCCTGATCCTATGGAGGAGGTAAAGGCTGCATCTCTTGAACTTTTAGAAGAATCAGACTTAGAAGACGAAACTCCTTTCTTCATAGAAGAAGAAGCCAAACCTTCTGAACCTGAACCCTTAGATGAGTTTGCAGAAACACCTAGACCCCCCATAGAGTTTAAAACTTTACCACCCGGTCTTATCTATGCTTTCCTAAACAATAATCCAGAGTTTCCTGTGATCATTAGCGATAAACTCACTTAGGAGCAAACTCTGCGATTGATGACCATTCTTGAGAAACATCACTCAGTTTTCGGCTACTCACTCCAAGATCTTACAGGAATCTATCCTATGATTTGTACCCATCATATTCCAACAGATCCTTCTGTTTCACCTTCTCGAGAACCCCAACGTAGACTTAACAACACTATGAGAGAGGTAGTTAAAAAGGAAGTTATAAAGTTGCTGCATGCAGGGATTATATATCTTGTGCCGCACAGTGAGTGGGTAAGCCCAGTTCAAGTTGTGCCCAAAAAGGGAGGCATGACTATTATTATGAATGAAAAGAATGAGCTAATTCCGCAACGCACCGTCACAGGATGATGGATGTGCATAGAATATAGAAAACTAAACAAAGCCACGAGAAAGGATCACATTCTATGCTTACCGTAGAATGTCTTTTGGGTTATGTAATGCACCAGCTTCTTTTCAAAGATGCATGATGCCTATATTTTCTGATATGATTGAAGATATTATGGAAGTTTTCATGGATGATTTCTCTGTATATGGAAAAACTTTTTATAGTTGTCTTGAAAACTTAGACAAGGTTTTGCAAAGATGTGAAGAAAACCACTTAGTCCTTAATTGGGAAAAATGTCATTTCATGGTTAGGGAAGGAATAGTGCAGGGACACCTAGTGTCTAAAAGAGGTATTGAGGTAGACAAAGCTAAAATTGAAGTAATTGAACAACTACCTCCACGTGTGAACATAAAAGGAATTCGAATCTTTCTTGGCCATGCTGGTTTTTATCGCAGATTTATAAAAGATTTCTCATTCATTGCTAGACCACTTACTCTTTTGCTAGCCACGGATGCTCCTTTCAAATTTGATGATGCATGTCTAACATCTTTTAATTTATTAAAGAAAGCACTCATCTCTGCACCAATCATTCAACCCCCTGATTGGTCGTTGCCTTTTGAAATTATGTGTGATGCTAGTGATTATGTTGTGGGGCAGTATTAGGACAAACTAAAAATAAGAAGCATCATGCAATTGCTTATGCCAGTAAAACATTGACAGGAGCTCAACTTAATTATGCAACCACTAAAAAAGAGCTTCTAGCTGTTGTCTTTGCCATTGATAAATTTTGATCCTATTTAGTTGGAGCTAAAATAATTGTTTACACTGATCATGCTGCACTAAAATATTTGCTCACTAAAAAAGATGCTAAACCTCGCTTGATTTGATGGATCTTATTACTCTAAGAATTTGACTTAGAAATAAAAGATAAAAAGGGAGTAGAAAATTCTATTGCTGATCACTTGTCTAGAATGTATTTTAAGAGTCCACAGGAAACCCCCATCAATGATTCACTCTAGGACGACATGCTCTACGGGATTAACAGGTCTGACCCCTGGTATGCAGATATTGTTAATTTTATGGTTTCAGGGTATGTACCACCAGGAGCAAACAAGAAGAAGCTTATTCAAGAAAGTCGTTCACATATATGGGATGAGCCATACCTCTTCCGAGTATGCTCTGATGGCTTACTCAGGAGATGTGTGACCACTGAGGAAGGATGGAAGATCATCGACAGATGTCATTCATCACCATATGGAGGTCACTATGGAGCATTCCGTACACATTCAAAGATCTGACAGTGTGGATTCTACTGGCCTACAATGTATGAAGACATGAAGCAATATATCAGAAGATGTGGGCCATGTCAAAGACACGGAAACATAAACATAAGAGATGCAATGCCACTCACCAACAACCTTCAGATTGAGCTCTTTGATGTCTGGGGAATAGACTATATGGGTCCATTTCGTCCATCAAAGAAGTGCGAGTACATCTTGGTGGCAGTTGACTATGTCTCCAAGTAGGTAGAGGCATTACCTTGCAAGCATGCCGACAACATCAGTTCAAAGAGGATGTTTGAAGAAATTATATTTCCAAGATTTGGAGTCCCTAGAGTAGTGATAAGTGATGGAGGAGCACACTTCATCGACAAACGCTTCAAGCAATATCTATCAAAACATGGAATCCGTCACAACGTCGCTACTCCCTATCATCCTCAGACAAGTGGCCAAGCAGAGACTTCCAACAAGCAAATCAAGAATATTCTTCCGAAGACAGTAAATGAAATGAGAATGGCGTGGAAAGACAAGCTACCCGATGCACTCTAGGCATACCGGACAGCATACAAGACCCCAATTGGAATGTCTCCATACCAATTGGTGTACAGGAAGACTTGCCACCTACCTGTTGAACTAGAGTTCAAAGCACACTGGGCCATAAAGAGATGGAATATGGACCTAGATGTTGCTGGAGATCATAGAAGAATGCAATTATCAGAATTGGAAGAATGGCGAGAGAAAGCATATCACAATTCAAAGATCTACAAAGAAAGAGTCAAAAGGTGGCATGACAAGAGAATCAAGAAGGAGTTCACACCCAGAGATAAGGTATTACTTTTTAATTCCAGGGTGAAGCTTTTCGGGCATGGAAAACTCCGGAGCAAATGGGAAGGACCATTCAAGGTAATTAATTCATCATCCCATGGAGCTATCACACTTCAAAATGACGAAGGTACGTTAGTCAAGGTAAATGGTCAACGTCTTAAACTATTTTTAGAGCCCAATAAAGAATTAGAAGAAATAGACGTAATCCATTTTTACCTTCCCATGGAGAATTAGAGCCCGACACTTTTAATCTGATATTTTTCTAAATAATTTTACATCTAGAAACGCGCTCGAGGAAGTGGGCCCACAGAGGGGCCAGAGAGAGGGCGGGCGCCCAGATCAGGTGGGCGGGCGCCCCGCTCCTGTTCCCCCTCGGTCCCGATTTTCTCTGTTATGGAAAATGCACTTATGGTAATCCGAATAATCCCTCAGATGGAATGTTTCGCACGCACATCGACGGGAGCAACCCGAACAACCCTTAGAGGCACTTTTTGACCCCTATATAAACAGACCCCTGACATGAGTTTTCAAACACCAAACCACCAAGCCTTCTCTTCTTCTTCAATTAGAGCTTGATTAGTTCCTCGCTGCTCCAATGGTCGAGAAGTTCCACGATGATTGGGAAGTCGTCCCCTTCAACCTCAACATGGAGCCTGTGGAAGACCTCGATGCCCGTGCTCTCGTCCCGGCCAACACAGAGCGACAGCTAGAAGCCATACCATTACGCCAACGCAGCTCTGCCCCAATCCTACCATGCTCAACCAGTTCTCACCGCACCGCCACAACCCCTACTTCTCAAGGGATCATCATCCAAAACAAAGACCACCATCAAGGTGCCAACCGGCACGAGGATCCTTCCACCCAGACCCAATGAGAGGGTCGTTGGAGTCAAGACCAACCGGAGCGGCGAGATCAGCAGTATTCGCTACACTACGAAGGAAGAAAGGCCTTACTTCGAAGGGATTAGAGCAGCCAAAGTCCGTTTCATCCCTCCAAAGGCAGCCCCGAAGCACGCTCTCAATGCTTTTGAGACACCTCCCAAGCGTCGCAAGACTATAATGGATATTGATGAGGACGTTCGCAGACTAGACAGAGTTATCATAGACCTCCAGTCCTCGATTAATTCCCTCACTAGGCAGCTCTCTAATCACAACACCATTATACTAGGCCTTAGGCAGGATCTTGCTAGTGCCAACAAGAAGATTAAGGAGTTAGAGCGCCGCTGAGTTATCTAGATTAGACCTTGAGGCAATGCATCTTAGTTATCTATCTTTAAATTCGGTTTAGGTTTACTATTATCATCAGTTTGTTACTATTGCTATCAGTTTACTACTAGTCATTTGTAATAAATGCCTCAAGGTTAATAAAGAGTATTATTATTATTATTATTATGTCTTGTGTGTCTCTACTTTATTTTTGTGCAAGAAAGCAGAAAACAAGTATGGGGGAGATCCCTCGACATGCCAAACACACTTCGACTACACCACTCCACGATTCAGGTACACACTCTGCACACGTACTTTACACATACACATATCTTGGATTATGCAGAATACTGTTTCCGACATGATAAATGATATAGATTAAAATGTTTCTAAATATGATTAATCTCACTCTGTGATATTTCCTGAAACTTGCAATTATTGAAAAAAATCATTTTAAAACCCTGTGTTACTTAAGTCAATATGGAATATGAGATATTAGAGTATGAGTTTCTTATTCTTGATATCATTGTTGCTTGGAGAATTTATTTCAAAATCTTTAAAATTCTAGCTACCATCCTCAGTGTTTTATATGCCTGATTAAACTGAAAATACTAATTATAAAAGCTATCTACTCTGTATTAAGTTTGTTCAACATGAGTTAGACCCTTGTTGAGAGATTTATCATGCTCCTAAGATCAAGACATTTATTCAGAAAGATTCACTCTTCCGAAGTATTATTGCATTAGAGGCATGGGCTATGCAAAAATAAAGATATTTCGAGGAAATAAAAAGGAGCAAGTGCTCGATAACCTCGCAGAAAAAATGGACAAGTGTCCGGCAGTAGAATTAGGGATACCTCGGTATTCACTTAAAAAAATGATAGCCCATGGTCCCTCTAATAAGCAATATGCTAGTAAGAGTTGACAAAGGTTTTAATTTCCAAAGTCTTTGATCTAAGAGTATGACATTCCCCTCCTCGGATCCCGTTTTGATCAGGCAATAAATGCAAAGCAAGTATGCTTGAGAATTTTTGCAAATTAAAACAACCTCAGTGAGATATATAAAGGATAATGAGTGATCTGAGAGAACCTATGAGGATAAAAAGGTATGCTAACTTTCTTTCAAAAATATACAAAAACTCCAAGTGACAAGATTGAGAAGAAAGGATCTTTACTATTAACTATATACTTCCGTGACTATAGTACACAGTGGATTTTAACACCCTGCAATTATGAAAAGAATGTTTTAAAATGTTTTACCATAGATATTGTTCTTAACCATCCTTTTCTCGAGGACGAGTAAAAGCCTAAGTATGGGGGTATTTGTTGACGGTTCTTAAGTATCAATTTTAATTATCAAATAAATAAGAGAAAGGACCAATATGCAACCAACACCTAGAATTAGGGTTTGATCTGACAGAATTCCATGAGTTTTGTTGTTTATCTGTTTCTGCAGGGGGTTATCAGGAAATAAGGAAGAAAGGCCCACATGTCGGGATTACATAGAGATATCAACGCACCGCGCGATTTTCTACCATCTAGAAGACTCCAGAAGCCACGGGAAGAAAGCAGAGGCCGAAAGGGGCCAGGCCCAGGGCGCCCGCCCTGAGGACCTGGGCGCCCGCCCCCCTCTGGAAGCCATTCAGGACTCTCTTCGCACACGATGTTCCACCGACCTAATGGATCAAGGATAACGTAATACCACATCGCCTACCGACCCAAAAATGAATAGAGGAGGAGGACTATATAAGGAGACCCCCTGGCCCCTGGAGAAGACAAGAAGTTATCATAGAGATTGAGGGGTGCCCTCGAAGGAAAACCTCTTCTCTAAATAAAATTTCTTTTTAGGTTTAGCAACCAATGTAAAGTAGAAATAGATCTTCTAGTTTTTACTAGAATGAGAGAGATAGAATGGAGGTGTAGATTGGAGGAAGCCCGGCCTGTCGGTGCCTACTCCAAGCTTGTACCTGCGGGATCAAGTTCTCCTAACCTGAAGCTTGCTCCTAGGATTCTTCGGTATTTCGACTTCTAAATTCTAGTAAGTTCTTGTTTTATTGTTCTTTTGGTTTATGAGTTTACTTTAATCTCTTCGCGTAGAGTTTAGAGTAATCATTGCTGGCGTAAACGTGGTGTTTAGGCTGGGGTACTCATAGATATTCCCTGACTAGCTAGACCGTGGTATTAGCGAGGAACGTGACAATTCCGAGTTACCTTTGCAGACCGTATCTCGTTAGCAGGAAGGATAGGGTTTCTAGGTGCGGGTTGAACATCCTTTGTGGTCTCTAGATTCCGTTAGCCTCCCCGATAGAACAGTAGATCATCGTTACCAAGGTTAGAAGGAGACTACGGTTGCAGTCTTCTCTATTTATCACTCACATCGAGAAACATTCTTTATTGCCTAAAGGGTTAGTAGTAATAGACCAGTTAGTCAGATGCACTCTTTCTCGTAGTGGTAAAAAAATAAATATGATACTCTGGATAACATCCCGGGTGAAGTGCTCACCGATATCCGTGCGCTTGCGGATCAATTCTTTATTGCGTTCCCAAATATCAACAGGTGTCCTGGCGTACATAGTGAAGCTTAATTACCGCCAGCATGGCACTCATGGCAGGGCTAGAGCTATATCCTAGCATGGTTTCTCTCATCTCTAAAGGCTCATTTCCTATCTGAGACACAAATGTGTCAGTCACACTCACTCTAGGGATGGATCCAGCTGGGCCATTCACTAGCTCATCACCATAATCTTGGCATATCTCCAGCAATACTTCTAAGGCTGCTACTTGGGCACCCTCCCAAGGAGTTTGGCCATCGCAGTCTACTATCCAACCTAACCACTGTGGGTTATTGGGACAAGGGGGAACTGTAATTTGGACATCTACCCAAGGTAAGGCTCCTGCATGCTCAGACTCGGTCCAAGTGTACTTAGGTGGTTCCTCATATCCAACTGAACTTAGCACCCTCCACAACAAAGTAGGAGTGCCAAACATGTCCAGGAAAGTCTCACTTGCGTGTGGGGCTGCCATCTGTAGAAAGACCACATTTGAGTAAGGGAGATTAATTACAAGGAAAGGTAGATAGATATATTTTTAGAATTTAATACTTAAGTAGTGCATAATGAAGGTATGAATGATTCATGATGCATGCACGTTCCATACGTCCTTCCCACTCCTAGAAGAAAGTTCTAACGGTATAGTCGGTGGCATACATACGTGCACTCTTTATACGCAACTACACGGTCTACACATTTCGCTGTTAGCGTACCTGCAGAAAATTTCATTTTAGCCCAACCCCACAATAATATATGTGCAGAAATGAAAATTCAGCCATGTTCATTCAAGCTAGGTACTTCGATATATATTCCCAAACATATATTGGAGCACACTACCCATTTGGGATACACCCACATATACATCAAATATATATACATGGCTGCACCTACTACCCACAATTAAGTACCTTCATATATACATGTGTAAAACATGTAAATATTCCAGTAACCACAGCTAACACTCCCCTAGACCGACGGTTGGATGGTCATGCTCTCACAGCTCACACTTACCGTAGCGTAGAGGCATATAGATCCATACATTACCACTCAAGCAAGTGGCATCCATACAATTTCACGCCGTATGGACGAAAACAATCATTGCTTACCATGGCGTAGAGGTATATGATCCATTCATTACCACTTAAGTAAGCGGTATCCATATAATTGCACGCCATATGGACGACGAAAGGAAAAACCCCCATGTTAGTAATATTAAGCCACCTAAAGGTCCTTATATGAGCATAAAGGGTATGACCACTGGCATGGTATAAGTTATAAAAACATTTTTAAAACAGCCCTAAGTATAGTCTAATTTGCCAAATTAGCTTGGGAAAACCAAATTCATTTGTTTTTAAATACATCTCTGATGGTTAAATGCTTAATCTTGCTCTGATGCCAGCTGTAACAGAACCGTCCAATTTATAAGAATTCAAGTGAATTAGCGACCGCAGAGGCAGTCAAGCCAATGGACTTGAACCCATATAAACCTGGTAGTCCGACGAAATCTCAAAAGACCTCGATTCAACCAACATACAACCAAGATCGTACATGATCAAGCATCGCCATCACAGATTACATACATTCATCATAGAACATAGTTTTACATCACATCAGAGTTAAAAGAGGTTATTACAAACCAGATTGGTAGCAGAAACAAAGTAGTTTTAAAACATCACACCCACTGTTTAATTACATGCCAGTTCCATAGTCAAACCCAACAAAAGCACAACTGAAGATAAAGAAGGTGATCATGCCCATGATCTATTCATCGTCCGCAGCCGGATGATGACAGTTAGCACAGTAGCCGTGGTACACGACATCATCTGCAACAGGGGTAAATAAAACCCTGAGTACGAGAAGGTACTCAGCTAGACTTACCCGTCATAAACCAAAATAAAGTGACACCAAGGAGTATGCAAGGCTAATCTTTGTGGACTGGTTTGACTCACCTTTTTGCATAAAAAGCCTTTGTTGTAAGTAACCCATTTATAATATTTCAGCAGCAGGTTCATTACTTAACAACTATCCACTAGATTAGCACCTGATCTAAGCATACACTTGAGTATTTAAGCATCACAATAATAACCATATCTAGATTATCACATAGCTATCAACATTCTCATCATAACCATTAAGTTTATTTAGTGAGTTCTACGTGTGACTGCCCGTGCCAAGTTCTCACTATCCGGGAGAGACGGCGATTCGAATCGATTTCTATCCAGCTGGAGGGGTATTCCTAGCACTCACCCAAGCATACTTCATGAGGGCAGCTCGGATCACCTTTAGCACAACTTCGGACCAATTCACGGGTCCGTCCAGCGCCGCACCCCCAGGGACCGCCAATCTGCCAGGGTCAGGACTCTAACCTGACACCTCAGACTTACGCCATTGACTCCACGCACAAACTTTCTACCAACCGGAGTGCGCACTCATACAGAACGGGGTATCCGGCCTGAGTTGCACTTGTAGGCTTCGCGGTCGGAACGACTTATCTGGCCAGCTAAGTGTTAGGCATGCGTTCAACATGACACGAGGACGTTACATCAATCAGTCCTTAATCGACACAGACGGGGATAGATTCACACCCAAGACCTCCATGCCTTGTTGCTGCACTATCGTCATCCCGCTTGGTCTCAAGTTCATTATTAGCACCTGGTTATTTCCACGATAGCAAATATAGCCAACCGTGATCAGCATCCACCTATCTCTCGCAGGTGACAGGAAATCACCCGGCTTCTACCGAGCTAAGCATGGCTAAGCATCATTTCGATCTTGGACCTACTCAGGTAAGGTATGAGGTGGACAAGGTAGTCATTATGCAGCAAGGGTGTCATATCAACGCCTAACACTTAATGCAACAATACATAACCATAGTCGATTGATAGCTGAACATGATAATAAAATAGTAGGAGGCTTATAATGCTCCGGGGCTTGCCTTCAACGTAAGTAGAGGGACGGTGGTCAGGGCACTCCGGCAAGTCCTCCTCCTCCTCAGCTCCTTGAGGTGGCTCCCCTTGTTGACCTTCCAGCTCCGTCAGTTCGAACTCCAATACGGTCACGCCCTTGGGTACACCTATGTATGCATGACAAGGAGATAAATATAGAGAATGCACATATGATGCATGATGTCATGATGAAGAGCCAAAGGAACATAAAACAAGGTATAACATGAGCATACACTCCTAAAATTAAGTGAATCATAGGATAACAAGTAAGTGCATACTTCTTCTCCGGTAGAGAGGCTAACTAGACAAGTTAAACAACCTTAGTCACTCCTATTCAGTCACTGGTTTTGTAGACAGACCAACTTGTCACAAGTTTCAGCTATAACTTAAGCATCAGTTGGCCAAACTAAGCAAGTAGATACTTTCTGGAAAGCTTAGTAAATTTTCTACAATTTACTTTCAGACATTCCAGAGTGATTCCCAATCGAAATATGCTAAAACATACAAAGTTGGCTGGCTGCCCTGGAAAATCCAGAGAGCAAGCACTTTGCAGCAGCTACTTGTAACATTCATAACTTTTAAACTACTCAACCAAATGTCATGAAACTTGGAACTGAAGTAGATAAGCAAGTTAGCTACAAGTTTGTTGTAGACAAGTTTCCCAGAAAACATCATCTTCAATTAGTTCTTAAGCAATTGCTATCAGCTACACAGAATTGCTCTAGGAAAGGCATAAATAGCAAAAATAATATTTTGCACATAATAAAAATGTATCAAAAGGTCAATCTAATTGCACCAGTAGATGGAACATGTCTAAGAAACACTAGAAAACATCATGGCAAGGTCTAAACTCATTGCTATCATCGCCTTTTTCATTTATTTAATTATTTAGGTGATTTAGTGAACATGCATCCCAAGTGCTTCAAGAATTCTAAGAAAATTACAGCAAGTTACGTATGCTAACACAAGGTTACTGTAAAATTTTCAGGGAACTTGCACATACAGATTGTGGGATACAAAAATAACAAGCTAGCAAAGGCATGCAAGGCATAAATGTGAAACCCTATCAAAAAGTATCAAACAACAGATTTCAGATTTTTTTCTAGCTTTCTTTACACATGAGTACAACACTCAGCAAGTTTCACCCCAAAAGGAGTTATAATTTATTTACTAAAAATACCACAAGAAACTCTTATTTGAACAAGAAATATTTATAACATCACAATCAGGCCTCCAAAAAACATGATAAATTTATCAGAGCCTATTCATATCATAAGTAACAACACCCTAAATTTGCATGGCCAGCAGATCCACAGATCTCGAGATATAATTACCTCGTAATAAACCAAGATTAATTTATATCTATTTATTTACACAAAAACATGGCATGTTTCATATTTTTATTAAAAACTAGATTACTACCAGAACTTAGCAAAATTGGAACCATGTCATTTGGATCTATAAAACTCGAGATATGAATTTTCCAAAAAACAACACAGGCTCTGCAAAACAGTGAACCAGGGATGAGAGAGGAGAGACCGACACCCGGGACCCACGTGACGGAGAGACAGAGACAGGGGAGATGCTCGTCGCCGGCGAAACTCAACGACGGCGAGGTCTCGGTCGGATCCAAGGGCATCTACGTGTTCCTCTCATCAAGGCGGACTCAGTGACCTACTCTACCTGCGCTCTACTGGACCCTAGAGTGCTTGCCGTCGGGAATGGCGGAGCGGCGGTGCTGCGCGGCGTTACGCCGGCGGATCTAGGCAATGGCGACGCGGTAGAGCTTGCGGACGAGCAAGAGTAACTCAAGACGAAGCTATAGGAAGAAGAATCACGGCCGGAGGTGAACCAGAGAGGTCTGGCCACGTTGTCGGTGATCCCTGTGAACTCCGGCGAGGTGGAGCTCGCGTCGGAGTGGGCAATGTGACCTCACCGGTGCTTGGCTAAGGAAATGGAGTGGACGTCGAGGTAGAGGACATCGAGGCGGAGCTCTGGGCGGACTGGCTCAGTCGGAGACGCGAAGGAGCGGCCGGAAGAGCTCGTCGAAGCGCGGCGGAGCTCGCCGTGGCAATGGCGGAGCGAAATGGAGCGCTCTGAGCGAGTGGGGGTCGCGTCTGAGGCATCCACTCGGTGCGTGGTGACTTGTGGACGCCGTTGGAGCTGATAGGGGGGCCGTCGACGGCGTACGGCCGACAGGTGGCCGAACACGCGGCGGCGGGTGAGCTCTGTCCAAACTGAATCGATTTTTCTGAAACGCTGATTGCAGTGACTGAATCCCGAAGTTGGTCGACGTTTTATTCTCAGCTCACTCGATGGTTTTGGCTCGGATTTGGTCCTTTGGATAGAGCTACACGAGTTCTACAAGTTTGATTACACGAGTACAGTCTAAATCGATCTGGATTTCAAACTACAACGCTCCCAATCACCCTATGTCGAAACTGGCCAATTCAAGACTTAGCCAAATTCGGCCAAGTGTAGAAATAGCACCGATTTTTGGCTTGTGGGTAAATTTTAGAGATGTTCCAAGCTTTTTCATAAAAAGTCATCAACATAACTTTTGTAGCTTATGAAATTTACTACATCTTTGTTTCAGGTGTCACAGACATGCAAGGTTTCTAACATTATTTTTATAAAACATCTTTGAAAGAAGGTCTAGGGGGAAAATTAGGTCCACCTAGGGTTAACCATGACTTAGAGACATTTTTGGCCAAAACCTTCGACATGAACTTTATTCAAAATGATGTCCTAAACATGATTAAAGTATTTTGGAAGACAATGTACACTTGTATGCCTTAGTCACCCATTACAGTCAACCATAGCAAGTCATATAGCAATTTAATCACAAAGTACATGTAGCAAATGGCATGTGATCATGGTATGATGCTCATGAGTGATCATGATGATGCTTATGTAGATGTAATGCTCATGGTTAACATGCAAGCTAACACTAGGAGTGTTACACTTATGGAACCAGAAGTCTAAACCATCAGTATCTGAAATATTTAAGGTCAGAATTCCATCCTCCCTTGGAGAATTTTGGGGTATTGATGGTTTAGGATCGATAGCTAAAGTTTGAAATTGAAGTGGTTGTGATCTGGCTATCGAAACTTCTTCTTCTTGTCTAGGAACTGGTTCTTTCTCTTTCTCAAGGATATAAAAGCTAGGAGACTTCCCGCTCATTAAATCAATCAAATTCCTAGTTTCACTAGCAGGTAGGTGATAGAAGGATCCTCTAGAGGCTGTATTCAAGGTTTGCTTATTTTCCATACTAAGGCCCTCAAAAAAGTGAATTAGAAGAACTTCTTGTGGAATAGAAAGCTTTGGGCCAGTGAGAGTAAGGTTAATAAAGCGGTCCCATGTTTGCCAAGAGATTCTTCTTCCAGTTGTCTAAAAGAAATAATCTCACGCTGAAGTTCTGCCACTTTAAAGATTGGAAAATATTTTAAAAGAAAACTATTATGTAACTCCTTCCAATCTCCATGAACACTCCCTACTTTGAGTTTATACCAATGTCTTGCTTTTCCTATTAAAGGGAATGGAAAGAGCTTCCATTTAAGGGTCTCATCGGACATGCCTTCTATGCGAAGGAGGTCACAGACTCGATAAAAATCTCTTAGGTGGGTGTATGGGTTTTCCTCACTTTCTGCTGAGAAAGGTTGTTTTTGAACAAATTCTATATATTCGGGGTCTATCTCAAAACTAGATGCTATGATAGGCTTTGAAGATTTTGGTGGTTCGCGATGTGTGCCCATAGGTCTATTAAACTGATAGATAGACATGTTTGTATTCATGATAGACCAAAAATCAAGGATTAGACAAGAATAAAGAATAGCAGAGATGTGGCAAAGGATAAAAGGAAAAAATATATATATTTATTTTTATTTTTTTAGAGAATGATTAAGCTAATTCGTAGTCAACTCAGCAACCGTTTCCCCGACAACGGTGCCAAAAATGCTTGTTAACACTTGCTAACACCACTTGAATACTAGGTTGTCATCCCCAGCATGGCACTAGAGTGTACTATGGTATTTATACGCACACAGATAAATCCGCAAACGCACGGATACCGTTGTAGCTTTTACCTGGTTAAAGGTTTTATCGTATCCACAGGGAAACGGGAGAACCAACTACGCTCTAACTTAACCAAGATAGATAGATAAGTGTAAATAGGAAAGATGGTAGAATTGAATAAGAACAATATTAAAGATAAGATAACAATGGGTAATAATAGGGGAATACAGAGTAGAGCAATCTAGTATATGGGCGATGGTAGTAGAATAGAGAGGATAACTATGGTTTCTCTACTTCAAAGGGGTATGTCTATGTCTGGGACGAACCACGTGATAAGAATACACCACAAAGGATGCTTATCCATAGGTCGATAAACCCTACCCGTCCTGCTAACAGGAGGTGGACTACAGGGGACCAACGTAACTGTCACCTACGCGGCCTACCACACTATCCACCTAGAACCGACAGGCCAGCCTCTCCTCCAATCCTCCCTCGCTCCCCATCTCGCTACTATCTAGATCTACTCTAGTTTAGAGAAGAGAGGAGAGCTCTCATCTCTAAACCCTAGCTTTTGCTCTGTCTATGAATAATGAATATGGATCAAGGGGTGCCTCCTCCAGGGGCCAGGGGGTCTGCTTATATAGTCCCCTCAAGTTAATCTGGGCCGTCGGATCAAACCGACATTGATTGAAAGGTTATTCTTGATCCTTTAGGTCGGTGGAGCATAATCCCCGAAGCGAGTCCTGATTGGACTCTCGGACAGGGCGGGCACCCAAGGGGGGGGGGGCGGGCGCCCTACCCCCGAGCCCGCTCGGTCTCTAGTTCGTTCCCGTGACTTCTGGAGTCTTCTAGATGATAGAAAATTGCACGACACGTTCATATCTCTATGTAAACCCGACATGTGGGCCTTTCCTCCATATTTCCTGATAACCCCCTGCAGAAATAGACAAACACCAAAACTCGTGGAATTATGTCAGATAAAACCCTAAGTTTAGGTGTTGGTTGTATTTGGATCCTTTTCTTTGTTTATTTGCTTATTATATTTGGTACTTAAGGACCGTCAACAGGCATCATAGGCACGATCGGGAAGGGCGTGGGCGTAGGAGAGGACGACGCGGACACGTCGGATTGCACCAGCGTCGACGTGGTAGAGGGTGAGAGGGTTGTTGATGGCTGGGTTGTCGATGGTGGCTGCGAAGTGGCAGGCGCCATGACGGTGGTGGGTGGAGTACCAGACATTATACCAAAGGGCTCTCATACCAGATTGATAGGATTGCATATCGTATCAAAGACTTGACGGAGCTAGAGCAGAGGGTTAGGGTCTCTCGGCTCCCTAAAGGAAGCTAAGCAAATATGATTACTCTTGCTTGATTATATCAATAGATTTTATAGATATTTATGTTCTTTCTCATATAAATTATATATACAAAGATAACTTAACTTATAAAGATAACTGAGCTAATAAAGATAACTGGGCTAGGCTATCAGCCCATTAATCATAACAGTAGCACATGTGTAACTATAGCAATTAGTATCTAATCACGGACTAACTAGGCTCAAAAGATTCATCTCCCAAAATATATTAAACTATGCAATTAGTTATTTTTGATCTATATTTAATACTCCATACATGTGTCTAAATATTCGATGGGATGAGATAAAAAGTTTTTGGATGGGAACTAAACAAGGCCTAAGTTTTACATGGAGCTACTTATTTACATGGTGCATTTTGCTATGATAGAAACATTTCAACAATGGGACAGAAATATATCATGGCTGAAAGTATTATTTGCTGATTTATTATGAGAGGAAAACACTATTGAATGGTGAAAGGATCAAGATGCCCAAGAGGGGGGCTGAATTGGGCTTCTCTAAAAATTTAAGCAACCTACAAGCTTCAATTCAACCCCTTGTGCCTAAGTGTGTTCTAGAGACCTACCGGATAATAGTTTTGCAACCTAGTTTCAATCCTATTATAGCATGACAATTCTAGGAATGTAAAATGCTCAAAGTAAATGCTAGAATATAAAAGGATAAGAGCAAGTGATGAGAACATCCCAGCCATGCATGATCTTTCTCATGTCAATCATCCATCATCCAACCTAAAAGATACAATTTAAGGGCCACTTACAAGAAGTCATACCAAGAAACTACAAGAGCAGGTGAATTCATTCCTAATTGATTTCAATTTTAATACTTCAGAGAATGTTATACTACCTAAGTATTCTATATTGATTGTAATCAGGAATACATATGAAGAAAAGGAAGAAACGGACTATGAGGATTGGCCCAATAAGGAGGAATCGAACCAGCATGTTCGGACGCTTCATCAGTTCAGTGCTGATGGTTCAGACGTCCGAACCAACCACTCTAAAGAACATGTTATAACTTTTGATTCCCAAAAGCTATGAAGGTGAATGAGGACATTTTAGAAAGTTTAAAAAGTCTACTTTTCAATGCAAGAAGTTCCATATATTTTGGATATCTTATGCTTGAGATATAGTCAGTTTTGTGAAGACTGCTCTAGAAGTCTAAGTCTGTCACGTCTGGAAATTGGTACAAATCTTTGTTCAAAACTGTACCAATCTACAACGTGTCATGGTGCATAGAATATATCGTTGGAAAGATCATCAAGTTAACTTTCTAACGCAACCAACGGTGCATCCTTTGAACTTCTCAAGATGGAGTTATTGCCAAAAATACTGACAGCTGTTCCAGAAGACCAACAGCCTCACGTTCCCACTTCAGAAGCCATTTCGTGGAGGCCTTTTCACATTCTTAGTCTTTTCATTTCTATCTCAAGTTTACACCTATCTAGCAGGGCTGTTGCTAGTATAAATACCCCCTAAGACTCACTGTAAACTAAGATTTTGATAATTAGAATACAGACCACTTTGTTCAGCTGTGTGCTAACAAAACCAGAGAGAGATTCTCTACCCCTTTGCTCTTGTGTTTTCCCTCGTGGAGATTACAGAAGCGGCCGCATCAACGGCACCCCCAATTCGTGCTCCTGATCTTCATGTTCAGGTTGCGTAGGTTGGTTCTTTGTGAGTGTGATTGGGCGAATCCTTGGTTCAGGCTGCCGTAGAGAGACGGTGGTTGGCTCCTTGTGCGTGTCGTCAGGTTGCACTAGTTATTGCTGCTTGCAGCAAGTTATCCGCCGTTCTTTGGCAAGTTATAAAGATCAAGATCCTACGTCGTGAAGATCGGGACAACGACCTCATCAGCAAGAAGAATGCGGCGATGTTTTGCTGAGGTATCGGAGAGTCGCCACTCTCCACTAGTCCTCGTTGGAGCACCCGTGCAAGGGCCTTGCTCCCCCTTGGTCCATGCAAGGACCAAGTGGTCTCTACGGGCTGACTCTTCGACACTTCGTCGCGGTGAATCGCCCAAAACCACTCACAAGCTTGACACGAGCCACCCACAAGAACTCCAGGCAGTCTTCATGCCTCCAATCTCCACTAAACCGTCTAGGTGATGGTGATCACCAAGAGTAACAAGCAAAGAACTCTCACTTGACCCAACCAAGGCTCTACAGAGTGGTGGATGCACACTTGAACTCTTGGAACTCAACTAGAGAAGGACTCACTCAAGAAATCACTCAATTCTCAGTCCTCTCCAGGCTCTTGCTTCTCTCTTGCACCACAAGGTGTTTCTCAGTTGATCAAATGGGCAAGAGACCTCCCATGGACGAGGTGAAAGAGTATAAATACTCCTCATCAAGTCCAAGGGCCGGCCATCCGAATTCCTTAGAAAATGGGAGCACCGGAAGCGCTCTGCAGAGCGTCCAGTGCTCTATTAACGGCTAACTGTACTTCACCTACCACACATTGGACGCACCCACAGTGAGTCTGGTGACTCACCAAGACAGCATCCGGTGAGAGGGCAAACTTCAGCCCTCTCTGGGTAAGGGACCGGACGCACCCCAGTGGGTCCGGTGCGTGCGTCCGGTGCCTAACCCTAGGCTCTCAGACGCGCTGACTCAAGTCAGCACCACCGAACGCGCTCACTGATCATGTGGTGCTTGCGTCTGGTTTTGTTTCAGCACCCAAACTTCGTCGAAACTTGAACTTTCTAAAACAAAGTTTGGTTCTCTCGATCTAAGGACTTTCTCAGAGCTTCCTAGTGCTAGGTTTACCAAGTGTGCGCCACACCTAAACCTAAAGCCTTGCCTAGGTCAAGCTACCCGCTCAATGCCCCCCTTAATAGTATGGTCAAAGGAAAAACAAAGTCCTAAACTACTCTAAGTGCCCTTCTTCACCATATGGCACCTAGACCTAGTCTAGTTTCGACGATGTCCAATCATCCTTTGAAAACTGAAACGATTTCCACCGTTAAGTCGGCATGAACGATCTAGTCCATCGATCACCATTACCATGACCTAACACAAATGACTTTGCCTCTGCAAAACACACGTTAGTCATAGTAATCAACATTGTCATTAATCATCGAAACTCACTAGGGGCCTAGATGCTTTTAATCTCTACGTTTTTGGTGATTGATGACAACAACCTCGAGTATGTTTGAAGTGAGGTTTTCAAATGACTTGGTTTCTATAAGCATGTGACAATAAGATTAGAAGGGGATTAGCATGCTTATATCAACCAAGCCTAATATTATGAATCCAAATATGTGAGATGTGTACAACAGGATACAACAACGAATGGCTCATAAGATATCAGAGTAAGAACATGGAAGCAATACAATATGAGCCAAATGCATGACATGGATAAATCATCATAAAGCATAAGTCATGTCTCACAACCATAACACAAAGTATCTCACAAATGCATGCAATAAAGATGCATGAAGTGAAGCACACAAAAGAATCAAAAGACCCACTCACTAGCTCCCCCTAAGTCTAACATACTCTCGCTCTCCCCCTTTAATTGGCATGAAGCGCCAAAAACCTAAGAAGCTAAAGGTGGAGGTGGAGCGGAGGAGTCACGGGGCACAGCCTCAAACTGAGCGGTATCATCATCTTTGCCATCGTTAGTGGACTCTGATAAAGCTGTCTGACCCTCTGAAGGTGCACAAGCTGGTGAAGCAGTCTGGGTCAGCTCGGTGTGCTCTGTAGTGGTCTGTGTTGCTGCCTGAGTCTCAAATCCTATGGAAGAATCTAGCACGGACTCAGTGGCTGTCACTGAGGTCTCTGGTACAATGGAGGAAGGAGCAAGCTGCTCAAACGAATTTACAAAACTCGTGGAAATTGTCAGTGATAATCCTATTCTAGTAGATATTCATTTCTAGCGAAGAAATAAATGCTAACAAATTCTGTAAGTTAATAGGTGTCAACAATTACCCCCATACTTAGGCTTTTACTTGTCTCGAGAAAAAGGTTGGTTTTATCATAATGAGTAAATATTTAATGCATAACTTGCAAATTAAATTATATAAAACTGATCTAGCCATCATGCATTGTGGAAAATTAATGTGCTTATCATGAATTCTATAGTGAATGTAGAGTAGGATAGCTTAAAGTAGATTACTCTCTTCCTTAAATTTTGTCTACTGGAGAGTAAGCAAAGTTCACAAATAAAACATAGCTTCAACCTTCTCTTAATTGTAGTGGCATCAATGGTTGTGATATTAATTTGATGTTCATAACCAGGGAGGGAAATATCATATTCCTGGATCACACAAATCATCCACTTCCTTAGCATATTATGTAGGAGGGACCATGAGCTCTCTTTCTTTTCTCTTTCTTCTTTTTTTTAGATTGAGGTTCTGGACACTTGTCCCTTTTTATTTCCTCGTGATCTATTTTTTGAGGTTTTAGACACTTGTCCATTTTTATTTCCTCGCATTTCTTTATGAAGAGCTCATGCCTCCTTAATAATAGTGCTTCAAGAGAGTGTATTATGTTTTTATTTCATTTTTATGATACTAGTAATATGATCAATCTCTCGACCAAAGTCATAATAATAGAATGATATTATTATTATTTGATTCCAATACAAAGAGAGGTGAAGCCAATTGTTTTTACCTTTTTGAAAGAAAATCTCCAAAGACAAATTTTCAGGAATCAAATACTCATTATTTTGCTATCTTTCTTTCCGCAATAACTTAAGCAAACATGAAGTACTATAAAGTTCACAACCATGACTCTAGGAAAGTGTTATATAATTTATTTTCAAGTCAAAGATTAAATGGTGTTTATTATTTCTTAAAACTATGTAATATAAAGATTTTTGATTCGGATGATAATACAAAGATGAAATATATGCAATTATAATTTAAATAGCTCAAATCTGACTGTGATCGAAGCGAGAGCGAGGACGAGCGAACAGGGCCCCGGCCGGCCCCACCTTTGAGCAGTGTGGGCCTTGCTTTGCTATACGCGATCTTGGTTCGATTGTATTCCAATTACGCTATTGTTCCGGCTGATTTTTTGTTTCGTGATTGCGATGTGCCTCCCCCACACTTATTTTCCTGCAAACACATCCAAAAAATAGAGAATAGAGTAGATAAAAGATAAGGCACTTTATTTATTCATGGTAGTGGTATAATTTAGCAGACGCTTTAACGACTGAGCTAACGACTGCCCTAGCTCAATAGGCTTTGTCCTAAAAAAGTTTATGACTCGATTGACCTAATTATGTAGCCAAACCCAGCGGAATTGTGCCTTATTGATAGGTAACTGGGCAACAATGGCTGCCCTTTATTGTTGAGGCCCTGAATTTCTTCGTGGAGGGCTGCAACCTCTGCTTCAAGCTTATCTTTATCGTTCCTGAAGCTGCAGATCAATTTGAGGCTGATCCCTACTTGTCCATGCCTTCTATAAGCTTGTCCCTTAGATTGTTGGACTTCTCCATCCCCCTGACAATGTTAGAGAGGCCTTCAAGCTTCTCATTGAGAGTGTGTTGGGCATTCTTAATGTCATTACCAAAAGTAGACTTAGTTTTCTATTTCTTATAACGGCGCTAAAAATGCTGAACCTATCTCTCATGCCACTTAAGCCAAGTTGTCAACCCCAGCATGACATGAGAGATGCGGTATTGAAATATGCAATTGCTCTTCTGAATAAATAATGAATGGGATCTGCAAGCGCACAAATTAATACCGATGTAGCATTTTAACTAGGAAGTATTCTAGGTATCGTTATTTATATTTTTACCACCGGGAAGGGATTACTAACACCAATGTTGATTGTGGAATGAAATATGGAACTGAGTATCATCGCATGTGTAATAGAGAGCATGCTTCTATCTCATCAATATAGGGATAAATGTCACATAAAATATAGATAAAGTATGAATGGTGACAAAGATAACTAATCTGATCAACATAACTAGCCACATATGATAATGATAAGCACCTCAACAGATATTCTAGCAAGTCATTAGCATGGAACTAGGATGAAATACAAGAATATTTCCTAAGTTATTCTTAACTATAAAGTCTAGCATATCATAGTTAGTGCAATTATACTTAGCATTCATTGCGAGACAGGACTATGCCCATGCATAGTGATATTATCAAGGAAGATGAGAAACATAGCAATCACTCCCCTGTAATAATGTTGCTCTGCCTGCCCTATACATGGGAGGGGGACTATATAAGAATCAACGGAGCTGTCGCCACCGTGAACTACCCCGCGATCCGGCATATAGAGTACAATCGCAGATAAATACGGTATAGGCACCATGCCTACACAATACTTATCATTTACCCATGAACCCGATGGATAAACGCTATACGATCCTAAACATGTATATAATTCCAATCTATCTAAGCCAAGTATATAACCATGATAAACTAAGAACGATATAATTGCAAATATAAACAAGTAGAGCAAAGTCATAATCAATATATTGAAATAGAGCAAAGTCATATTCATAATATTGAAGAACAATGATGAACAAATGAAGAACAGTAGAGGAATTACCAAGAATCCTCTTGACAGATCCGAAAACCAATCGAAGATTGACTCCTTCTAGTTCTAATCCTATGTAGCTATGCTAAACTAGAGATCTAGTTGATGTGGTGGCTCTAGGGCTTGATCAGAGACTCTCCTCCTTGGATGAATGAATAAATTAGGGTTTGAGAATGAGCATGCCTCCTCCAGGGGCTAGGGGGCTGCTTATATAGCCCTTCCAAATGAAGATGGGCCATCGGATCAAACCGACCTTAATCGCACGGTTTTCCTTTAGGTCGGTGAAGCATAATCCGTGAGGCAGGCGCTGATTGGCCACCAGGGCAGGGCGGGCGCCCTAGGGGGAGGGCGGGCGCCCTGCCCATGGGCTCGCTCGACCTCCCGTTCGTTTCCTATGGCTTCTGGAGTCTTCTAGATGATAGAAAATTGCCGCACACGTTAATATCGCTATGTAAACCCAACGTGTGGGCCTTTCTTCCATATTTCCTAATAACCCCCTGTAGAAATAGACAAATGTTGAAACTTGCTAACACCACTTGAATACTAGGTTGTCATCGCCAGTATGGCACTAGAGTGTACTATGGTATTTATACGCACACAGATAAATCCGCAAGCGCACGGATACCGTTGTAGCTTTTACCCGGTTAAAGGTTTTATCGTATCCACAGGGAAACGGAAGAACTGATCTACGCTCTAACTTAACCTAGATAGATAGGTAGGTGTAAATAGGAAAGATGGTAGAATTGAATAAGTACAATATTAAAGGTAAGATAACAATGGATGATAATATGGGAATAGAGAGTAGAGCAATCTAGTATATGGGCGATGGTAGGAGAATAGAGAGGACAACTATGGTTTCTCTACTTCAAAGGGGTATGTCTATGTCTGGGGCGAACCACGTGATAAGAATACACCACAAAGGATGCTTATCCATAGGCTGATAAACCATACCAGTCTTACTAACGGGAGGTGGACTACAGGGGACCAACGTAGCTGTCACATACGCGGCCTACCACACGATCCGGCTAGACAGGGGATATCCACAAGTAATCTATGTCTAAGCACCACGCTTACACCTATACTACAACTCTAACCTATAGGGTCCTATAGATTAAAAGTACTCAAAAGAGTTGTGAACTTGAACATACATAGATAGTAATTGCATAATGAAATAGAAGTAGATTACCAGAGTCATCCCATGAGCAAGCTTGATTAGAGCTTGATCATGGCGAAGTACAACCAGAGGACGAACCGACAGGCCTGCCTCTCCTCCAATCCTCCCTCGCTCTCCATCTCGCTACTATCTAGATCTACTCTAGTTTAAAGGATCTACTCCAGGGGCCAAGGGTCCTGCTTATATAGTCCTTCCGAATGAATGCGGGCAGTCGGATTAAACCGACCTTAATCGCACAGTTTTCCTTGATCCTTTAGGTCGATGGAGCATAATCCGCGAGGTTAAACGTGATTGGTTGAAACACCTAGGCGGGCGCCCTGCCCCCGGGCCCGATCGGCCTCCCATTCGTTTCCGTGGCTTCTGGAGTCTTCTAGATGATAGAAAATTGCGCGGCACGTTAATATCTCTATATAAACCCGGCGTGTGGGCCTTTCCTCCATATTTCCTGATAACCCCCTATAGAAATAGACAAACACCAAAAATTGTGGAATTTTGTCAGATAAAACCCTAAGTCTGGGTGTTAGTTGCATTTGGATCCTTTTCTTTGTTTACTTGGTGATTATATTTGATACTTAAGGACCGTCAACAACTCCCCCAAGCTTACCTCTTGCTCGTCCCTGAGCAAGGATGGACTCAAGAGTTTCTGCAGTGGTTTCATGCCTTAAAGGTACACATGCGTTTAAACAAGATCTCATCTCTAGGTTAGGGTAAACTGTTAAGATTTAAACTTACTCATATTACCTTCCACCATGGGGCTTGTAATCGTCACTTGTGTCTTGAGTAGTTAAAGGATAGAACAGTCTAGTCAAGCGCCATGTCTCTTGTTCTTCGATTAACTATAGCTCTGGAGTTTTTGTAGATTTTCAAATAAAACTCAGAGATTCCTTATATGTCTCTCTCTAGTCTCTCTTTTGTGGTATTTCTGGATCCTTACCAAGGCAGTAATGGTGTATGCCTTCTCTCAAAGTATGTGAAATTTTTGGTATGAGGTATAGTGGCACTGCTTCTCTCTCACCCTACTCTAATAAGGCTTGATATCTAGAGCTCATAGGTGGGAGACAAAGTATACATACTTACAAGACATTTATTGCATAGTCAAACCATGGATCTAGAGAAACAAGTCAATAAGTCAAATCAAGATGTGCATGTGTGGCGAATGAATGGTGTATGGTGATGATGGTGATAATGGTGAAAGTCTAATTCTACGTTTGCTCTTTTGAGGGGCTACATACCTTTCTTGCACTTTGATTTAATCTTTCGCATAGATTGATGAATAGGTTGATTTTTCTTTTCTCTCAGGTGGGTATCTTGTACCCCTAATTCTACTGTCGGACTCTTGCCATTTTTACCTCTCGTCTCACTTTTTCTTTTCTTCGAGGTTCCGGACACTTGCCCCTTTTTATTTCCTCATATTCACTTTTTTCAGAGCACTCACCCTCCTGGAATAATGTAGCAAGTGGTAGTAACCAAAATATCTCGAGCATTTATTTCACGGGGAATAACAGGGATAGGATAATGTTTTTGGCTATTCTCTCTTGGATAGGAGTAGAATAATTTTGGGTGAATCTGAAGATGGAAATGAGTGGATGTATGTGGATGCGTACTTCTGGAGTAGAAGCAGCATGTATGAGTGAACGTGCAAGTGAATCTTGATTTTAACCGCATGACAAGCTCCTAAGATTCTACACAGCTTGACCACACTCAATGCTCATAAACAGTAAAAAGTAAATGTATGGTTCATAGTCTAATAAGCATGTATATATGGCTGTGGTAGGATTTTAAACTCTCATCATACAGGAACTTATCATGCAACATTTTATAGATTTTCAAAGATAAAATTCTCCAGAATTCTAGAATCTCTAAGAACAGATAAACAGCAGCAGCTCAACCTTCCCATATCATATCCGTTAATGACTTAGACTTTAGATCAAGTACTCTTCCCACAAGTTTAGGTTTAGAGCAAATCTTAATTCATAACAGTCATGCCTAAACTTGAGAAAGAATTCAATTTTGAGAACTAGTCATGGCAGAGGAACTATTCATCATTTCCATGTGAGAGCTTATCATTGGAGTTCAATTTGGCATAGACACTTTATTTATTTATTTACCAAACTAAGAAAAGATATAAGCACAAAATCTTTATTTGAGTTTTTATGATTATGCATCTTTTTATTATTTTAACAAAGTATAAGTATAAACGTAGATAGAAACACTTAGCAGGATAAATGGGGGTGCTCTCCCCCAAGCTGGATTTTGACGTAATTTCTTCTAATGTAGCTAGCAGGTGGCGGAGGTGTATTTGAATATAGGCAGCACCCTGACAGCGATTAGGATGTCCTCCGTCTGCTAGTCTTCTTTGATGCTTGAATTCTGTGGAGCTCAAATAGATAACAAAGCTTTGTGGAACTGGTTAAGTGTTAGCATAAAATCTCTTTGCCTTTATCATGTTGAGCCTCCTCAATAAATGTTACTCTCTTTGGTAGGATCATAAATTTATTTTTATATTTTCATTTTTATAGGACAGGAATATTTTTATTTTTACGCCACCACAGTGAATGTACTTATGGGTTTTACGCCACGAGCATACTCACATGGGGCTTACTGATTTAAAAATTTTTAATTTCTTTTCAAGATAGCATGATTAACTAACAAGCTATTTAAGGAAAGTAAATAATTTAAGGGAAAAGGGAATGCAGAAAGGATAAATATGGATAACTACTGATTTTACCTTTCGGCAAGGGTTCAATGTTTTAAGTCTTCTGAACAAGACTTCTCACCGTGTTCATTCTTCAGGTGCGTCATTTGATTCAGGTGCGGACCTTGATGTCTGCACCTCTTGATAAGGTTTCACCCATGTTCTTCATTTGCCCAGCAGTTCAAAGTGCGGTGTTGGCAGTATCTTGCTCAGTGTGTTTGTGCTCGTAGATCTAGGTCCTTCACTTGGTGGAATCTGGGAGTTGTAAAACTCCACCATGTTTTGCTCCAAGTG
This sequence comes from Sorghum bicolor, assembly GCF_000003195.3. Lineage (NCBI taxonomy): Eukaryota > Viridiplantae > Streptophyta > Magnoliopsida > Poales > Poaceae > Sorghum > Sorghum bicolor. The sequence goes on from NC_012871.2 coordinate 28,566,044, forward strand.
TACCTGCTCATAGAGACAAGGCAGAGATCAAATGCATGGGCCCTGTTGGTGGAAAACACCAACAGAACCAAAAGTATATTTATTCTTCTCTATCCTTAAGCATAGGGAGCAAGACAAAGTTGATGGGTGATAAGTTCATGTAGCATTTAAAACATTTGTCAGATCAGATCACTCAACCTTATGGAAAGATAATCTATCTATGTATATGTCGTTTTCTTTATATCATCCCAAAGATTGAATGTGCAACATTTTTAACTCATATGATTAGGAGTGTGGGATCACAAAGGTGGAAGGAGTAAACATGTTGAATCGATTGGGTTGGTTAACCTAGAGTTGTAAATCATACATGTTTGTCTCTTTTATTCATATGAACGCCAGAACTAAGGAGAGGCTTATAAAAGTGATAGTCAAGTACCTTAAGATGTTACCTTACTTGAAGAGTGATGGTACAGTATCACCTTGTGGAAGCTTTCCTTTCTTAGCGGTTGTGCATCATGTTTGTGGCACCCTCCATGGATCATCTCTTATGAGCTACGTCTTCCTTGTGTAAATTGTTAAACTTGATGTGTCACTCCCTTTGTCTCCTATGTGAGTTTATCTCAGGACTTCCCAGGTTGATATTGAATGTTTTCCTGCAGGGGTTAGTCCAACAAAATATCTAATATCTACTATAGCATACTATCGGCTCAAAAATCAACCTAGACACCATGTCTAATTTGATTTAGGAGGGCATTTTAACCTAAGCACCATGCTTAATTTAAAATCCCTTCGAAGTAAGATCATCATTCCTAAACTAAGCACCATGCTTATTTAAGAGATAATGAAACTACTCCAAACCTAGACATATACTAAAGCAAACAAAGGTAGCATGAGAGCATTTATAGAGATCTACTCAAGTGGAGATGAAGTAGTGTGATTAGTATTTAACAAATTGAGCATATCTCAAAGGTAGGGACAACCAACATAGCAACATGGCAAAGGATGTTTTTATGTAAAGTACTCCCCCAAGTTTGAATTTTGCAAAATTCAAGTTTGGATTTAATTCAATGTTGTATGATGATTGGTTGGACATACCTTGTGCTTGTCATTCATCCAATCTTCTTGCTCCAATCCTGGAACGGTTAGTGACAAGAATACTCGAAGGAATATTTTTACAATTATCCTTATATGCTCAATACACAAGGTAATGTTGTAAATAATTAAAAGCTCATGTTACGATCTGATCAGTGCTTATTTTAGGACACTAAGCTTGTCCTTGGGAAACCATCAATTTATGTCGGCGAAGTTGTTTCCCTTACAACGCTGACCTATATCAAGATCAACTCAACGAGATCTGCAATATTTATTACAGACATATGCATCGACAACCGCCCTTTTAAAGTTTTTATAAATAGAAAGAAAGAGGGGGTTGGAGATTTCAAATGTGGTGATGCTGGAGAGACCAATAGATTGAGAAGATGTTGCATATGAGCATGGAGTAAACGAAGTGGCTATGAAATAAATTCCATGCTCATTAATGTTATCTTCGTCTCTAATCTGAATGTTTGGAGTTTCTCCTGGATTGGTCTCACCTATGTCCTTTTCTGTAGTTGGATGAATCTCATCTTCAAAGGGAGTCAAGAACTCACCATTTGAAATTGAGCCAAAGTCAGAATCCATTAAGGCTTCTTCCTTATCCATCCATTCTACACACTCTAGCCATTTAGAACTTGTGATTAGGAAAGGGGAGGTGTTAGAATTTTCTATATGGCTTAGCTCTCATTCTATGACATTACTTGACATGTCATCCTCATGGTCTTTATGACTCCTATGGTTTGATCGTCTTGATGGATTGTTAGGATCATCATGAGACTTAAAAGGAGAGGGATAAGAGGGGTTTCTAAGGTCAAGAATGGATTTAGAATTTGTGAACATGGAAGGGGAGCAGATAGAATCTTCTATATGGTTTAGCTCTCCATCACTTGATATGTCATCCTCGACTTCTTCATAACAGGAACCAGGACATTCTCTAAGAGAACCATTATTGCAAGGATTTGAATTATCCCTGCTTGAAGGTCTCTTATGGAACCAGAAGTCTAAACCATCAGCATCTGAAAGATTTAAGGTCGGAATTCCTTCCTCCCTTGGAGAATTTTGATGTATTGATAGTTTAGGATCGATAGCTAAAGTTTGGGATTGAAGAGGTTGTGATCTGGCTATCGAAACTTCTTCTTCTTGTCTAGGAACTGGTTCTTTCTCTTTCTCAGGGATATAAATGCTAGGAAACTTTCCACTCAATGAATCAATTAAATCCCTAGCTTCACTAGCAGGTAGGTGATAGAAGGATCCTCTAGAGGCTGTATTCAAGGTTTGCTTATTTTCCCTACTTAGGCCCTCAAAAAAGTGAATTAGAAGAACTTCTTCTGGAATAGAAAGCTTTGGGCCAGTGAGAGTAAGGTTAATAAAGCGGTCCCATGATTTGCCAAGAGATTCTTCTTCCAGTTGTCTAAAAGAAATAATCTCACACCGAAGTTCCGCCACTTTGGAGATTGGAAAATATTTAAAAACAAAACTATTATATATCTCCTTCCAATCTCCATGAACACTCCCTACTTTGAGTTTGTACCAATGTCTAGCTTTTCCTATTAAAGAGAACGGAAAGAGCTTCCATTTAAGGGTCTCATCGGACATGCCTTCTATGCGAAGGAGGTCAATAAAATTCTCTTAGGTGTGTGTATGGGTTTTCCTTACCTTCTCCTGAGAAAGGTTGTTTTTGAATAAATTCTATGTATTCGGGGCCTATTTCAAAACTAGATGCTATGATACGCTTTGAAGATTTTGGTGGTTTGAGATGTATGCCCGTAGGTCTATGAAATTCATAGATAGACATGTTTGAATTCATGATAGACCAGAGATTAGGGATTAGATAAGAACAAAGAATAGCAGAGATAAGGCAAAGGATAAAAGGAAAAAATATATATATATTTTTTAGAAAATGATTAAGCTAGTTCGTAGTCAACTCAGCAACCATCTCCCCAGCAACGGCGCTAAAAATTCTTGTTGACACTTGCTAACACCACTTGTATACTAGATGGTCATCCCCAGTATGGCACTAGAGTGTACTATGTTATTTATACGCACACAGATAAATCCACAAGCGCACGGATACCGTTGTAGCTTTTACCCGGTTAAAGGTTTTATCGTATCCACAGGGAAACGGGAGAACTGATCTACGCTCTAACTTAACCTAGATAGATAGGTATGTGTAAATAGGAAAGATGGTAGAATTGAATAAGTACAATATTAAAGGTAAGATAACAATGGATGATAATATGGGAATAGAGAGTAGAGCAATCTAGTATATGGGCGATGGTAGGAGAATAGAGAGGACGACTATGGTTTCTCTACTTCAAAGGGGTATGTCTATGTCTAGGGCGAACCACGTGATAAGAATACACCACAAAGGATGCTTATCCATAGGCCGATAAACCCTACCAGTCCTGCTAACGGGAGGTGGACTACAGGGGACCAACGTAGCTGTCACATGCGTGGCCTACCACACGATCCGACTAGATAGGGGATATCCACAAGAAATCTTGGTCTAAGCACCACGCTTACACCTATACTACTACTCTAACCTATAGGGTCCTATAGATTAAAAGTACTCAAACTAGTTGTGAACCAGAACATACATGGGTAGTAATTGCATAATGAAATAGAAGTAGATTACCAGGGTCATCCCATGAGCAAGCTTGATTAGAGCTTGATCATGGCGAAGTACAACCAGAGGAAGAACCGACAGGCCGGTCTCTCCTCCAATCCTCCCTCGCTCTCCATCTCGCTACTATCTAGATCTACTCTAGTTTAGAGAAGCGAGGAGAGCTCTCATCTCCAAACCCTAGCTTTTGCTCTGTCTATGAATAATGAATAGAGATCAAGGGGTTGCTGTTGACGGTCCTTAAGTATCAAATATAATCAGCAAATAAACAAAGAAAAGGATCCAAATGCAACTGACATCCAGACTTAGGGTTTTATCTGACAGAATTCCATGAGTTTTTTGGTGTTTGTCTATTTCTGCAGGGGGTTATCAGGAATTATGGAAGAAAGGCCCACACGTCGGGTTTACATAGAGATATTAACGTGTTGTGCAATTATCCTACATCTAGAAGAGTCCAGAAGCCACGGGAACGAACGGGAGACCGGACGGGCTCGGGGGCAGGGCGCCCACCCTCCCCCCTTGGGCGCCCGCCCTGGCCTCGGGGCCAATCAGAGCCAACTTCACGGATCATGCTCCACCGACCTAAAGCATCAAGGAAAACCGTGCGATTAATGTCGGTTTGATCCGACAGCCCACATTCACTTGGAAGGACTATATAAGCAGACCCCTGGCCCCTGGAGGAGAGGACCTCTGACCCCTAATTCATTATTCATCTTGGGAGAAGAAACCTCTGATCAAGCCCTAGAGCCACCACATCAATTAGATCTGTAGTTTAGCATAGCTACATATTATTAGAACTAGGAGTCAATCTTCGATTGGTTTCCGGATCTGTCAAGAGGATTCTTGGTAATTCTCTATTGTTCTTCAATTGTTCATCTTTGTTCTTCAATATTATGAATATGACTTTGTTCTACTTCAATATATTGATTATGACTTTGCTCTACTTGTTTATATTCGCAATTATATTGTTCTTAGTTTATCATAGTTATATGCGTGGCTTAGTTAGATTGGATTTATATACATGTTTAGGATCGTATAGCGTTTATCCATGTGTACAGTGGGTAAATGATAAGTATTGTGTAGGTGTGGTGCCTATACCGTATTTATGTGTGATTGTACCCTATATGCCAGATCGCGGGGTAGTTCGTGGTAGTGACAGCTCCATGATTCTTATATAGTCCCCCTCTCGTGTATAGGGCTGGCAGAGCAACATTATTACAAGGGAGTGATTGCGATGTTGCTCATATTCCTTGATAATATCACTATGCATGGGCGTAGTCCTGTCTCGCAATGATTGCCAAGTGTAATTGCACTAACTATGATATGCTAGACTGTATATTTGAGAATAACTTAGGAAATATTCTTGTAGTTCGTCCTAATTCCATGCTAATGACTTACTAGAATATCTATTGAGGTGCTTATCATATGTATATGTGGCTAAGTTATGCTGATCAGATTAATTATCTTTGTAACCATTCATACTTTATATATCTTTTATGTGACACTTATCCCTATACGAAAGAGATAGATAAATGCTCTCAATTATACATGCAGTGATAGATACTCAATCTTATATTCCATTCCATAATCAACATTGATGATTACTAATCCCTTCCCAGTGGTAAAAATATAAATAATGATACCTGGAATACTTCCCGGTTAAAATGCTACATCGGCATGAGGGATAGGTTTGTCATTTTTGGCGCCGTTATCAGAATTAGAAAACTAAGTCTACTTTTGGTAGTGACATTAAGAATACCCAAAAAACATTTTTGGCGCCGTTGCCGAGGAAGGTTGATTACTAATCAGGAATGAATATGGAATTTTGAGTCATCATTCGCATCACTAATCTGATTGAGATTATCAATTCTCTCATACAGTTTTACCCCGTTATTTTTCTATTTTTATCTTATGCAGGGTAATGTATGAATAAAAGACATCTTCCAAGAAATTTTGTTGACAATCCCGAAGCGTTATTCAGAAAAACAAGAGCTAAGCTCAAGAAGAGATCATCAACACTTCAGCACGAAGCCTCATCCAATCAAGAAGATCACCGAAGTTTCACCCGGAACTTGCCTTCAGTGTTCGAAGTCATGGCGAACAAATCGATCCATGAGTTCTCAGCTCCCACTACGGTCAACATCCGCACTGGACCTGCTGCAGAGATCGACGGCAACTTTGAGCTCAAGCCTGGACTTATCAACATGGTGCAATCCAACCAGTTCTGTGAGAAGGCACACGAAGATGCTAGTGCTCATCTCCAACACTTTCTCGAGATTTGCAGCACATTCACCATATCAGGAGTCTCCAGAGATGCTATACTACTTCGCCGTTTCCCATTCTCAATGTTGGGGAGAGCGAAGCAATGGTTCTACGCTACAAAGGAGAAGAATACTACGTGTAATACCCGATTTTAAGGACAAAACCAGATATGCACCACATGTGAGTTTTAAAAGGCAAATCTCACATATAGCTACAAATAAGGGGTAATATCAAAAGACAATGCATAAATTATATAACGTACTTAGTATAAAAGAGATAACCTTTGATAGCAAACAGCGGATAGACAACTCCAAACTTTGGGTATTAACTTCACTCAATAGGATCCAACTGACTGGTTGATCACAAGCCTAAACTTCTCCTGAGGTTTGGGGGAAATTGCAAGAGTGAGTCCATGTCGAACTCCACAAGTATAGCAACTAGATTGTATAGCTCCCACAATCTCATGATCAATGTGACATAAATTATGTAAAGCATTAAACAATAAACAATGAGCATATTTAACACACAAGAATCATCACCCTTAATGTAGATGTCCCCAAGGCCGCTCTTGACCGTGAGCTCGGCTAGTATACTAGTTTTAACACTCTGCAGAGGTTGCACATCTTTACCCATGAGTCATGATTTACCCTTTCGCCCGAGGTGATCAGCCTCTTAACCCACTTCCAAGGAAGGTCGACAGGGATCACTACGAAGCCTTTCAAAAGTTCGTCTAACATGTTAGGACCGCAAGGTTTCCTTTGCGCGCAGATATAGATACCCCCTTCCGAATGGCACAATGACGCGCAGCCTATACACATAGGGACAGGGGCTCGCACTATACCCAAAACAGTTCAGCCCCTCCGCCCTTTCGGGTAACCTCTAACAAGCTAGAAAAGGTCTTCATACTGAGCTAAAGCCAGAGCCATTATAGCCCTCATGGTTGCACTGTTGTCCCGGGTGATCACGTACAGATAAATCATCAAGTTGCTAAAAAGTCATTTTTATCATTTATTACTTAACATTAATCAAGTCACAGGATCATGGTCATAGAATATAAAACCAAAATGGTATACTTGCCTTAATCCAAATGCTGTTGTTGATCTTGCTAGTTGTCCAAGATTCCGATCTTGATCACTAAAGCACTCTTGATCACCACGAATTGCTCACCGGCTAAACTCAATCATCGATAACACAAACAAACGAAGAAAACATACACGAAGCAAACAAGGCTACAATTAGAACAGTACACCAATCATATAAAAATAGTAGGAAAAGTTTATAAAATGATTCTACACATTGCTACGATTCCATGAACGTAAAGATCACGAGAATCGAAGCTAAAACGGAAAAGTTATGAATTTTCTAAGATTTTATATAGAAAAGTAATTAATTAAATAGGATCATGAAATTAGACCATATGTGAAAACGAATCTAACGCAATTTGACTGGATCAAAACAGAATTAAAACAGAGAAGATATGGTCTAAATAAACTAGCGTATTTTCTTTGTATTTCTAAATTTATTTTCTAAAGGAAAAATGGCAATAATGCTGGATTGACGTCATGGTGATGTCATCATGATCTCATCATGCTAATTAGCCATCAGAGCACACACTGAGAGGCTCCATCGCCAGCAAATTTGGTGTTCGGAGAAGTTGCTGAATTATGGTACAATCAAAATGAAGCTAGCATGACTTAATTATGGAAACTGAATTAAAAAGGGTTTAATATATGGACACAAGGACGATCGGTGAACTCACCTAGCTCAAAGATGATGATGGGGGCTGTTGACACCGTTTTTGGGCACGTGTCCATGATTGGTGAAGTATAGGCCGGCAAGATAAGACGGTGGTGTTTTGATATACAGGATGAGTTGCCGATGAAGGTGGTTGTCGATGGAGGAAGGGTCGAACATGACTAAGTCCATAGGTGATGATGTGTCTGTGCCGATGGCTATGACAAGGGAGTCTGCCGATGATATGGAGGGATAGTCTGGAAGCTGCCGATCGGTTTGTGGAGGTGTCCCAGTTTGTCACGGAGGAGTAGTTTTATGTTTTCCTTAGTTATTTAAATCGTTTTGTATATGGATTCTGTGTAATTTAGAATTCAAGTTCTAGTCGTATCTGGTTGTAGCTCTTCGAGCAGGGTATAAATATGGACCTTAGGGCTTTGTAATCAATATCTATCAATCAATCAAACACACGTCTTTACTCATATTCCAAGCATCTACTTTTTCGACGACTTCGTCATACTTTTTCCTTTTCACTACGAGTTCTTAGGAATTCGTCGACTTAAGCTCGGCGTGTTCTCAAGTTCCGCGTGAATACCTATTGGCCATGACATCCGGGCGCATCGCTGTTGTCGGGACCAAAGTATTCGAGTTACCACCTTTGCCGATAGTAAGGTCAAATTGGCTGGCACGCCTTAACATTTAAATCGGGTATTAGCCCTTTGTGTTTGCAGATCAGCTTTTGCATCAACACATCTTTTGGCACGCCCAGTGGGACAGATTCAAGATCAAGATCAACATGTCGACTTCTGAGTTTGATCAGGAGAACGTCATCCCCGTGACGGAAGCCAATCTCAAGGATGAGCAGAAGCAAGCTATTGCTAAAGCCATGGAGGATTACAAGCAGCAATGCCTGAGGTCCTTCAGCATGAACAGGAGCGGCGAAGTGATCCAGAAAGATGCACTGCCGGCACCTCGGCAGGTTACTTTTGAAGCCAATCCTGGTAAACTTCAAGAGATGGTTGATAGTGCTATCAACCGTGCTTTGATCAACCAAGCTAGTGTGCTGTCCAATACGGTTTTCAATGCCATGGCTAGAACTTTCAAGGAAGGACAGTTGCCACCAGATTACATGGGCCCCTCTCATCATCAGCCAGGGTCACCAGTGGTCACAGCTCTATCGGTTGCTACAGCCGCTGCGGGCATGGAGATCCCCGTTCCTCCAAGTACGCTGGGAATTACCGATGACAACTAATGCACCAAGTTCAGATGAGCAGATCAAGCTTGCCACAGATCTATTGGCATCGGCAATGTCAGGACCAGTTCCTCCTCCCAACTGGTGGGGTTATGGTATGCCCCCGGAATACTTGAAGACACCTGGCACATCTCAGGCAACCGATATGAGAGGCAAGGCTCCTATGGCATTGGCACCCCCAAACATGCCGATGAATCAGAGTCCCCAGTATACTACAACTACTACTGCAAGACCTTACACTGGGAATTCTCAAGCTCCAACGTTCCAGATGCCTAACGCATCGGCAGACTCAATGCTGATGCAACAGAGGTTTTATGACTCAACCTGGGTATGTCAATTCGATGATGATGCCCAATTACCAGTCATCGGCAGGACCTATGCTGATGAATGTGTTGACACTAGCTAACACCACTTAGATACTAGGTTGTCATCCCTAGCATGGCGCCAGAATGTACAAAGGTATTTATAAATGTAATGGCTCTCTAGAAAATAATCTATTCTATCCGCAAGCGCACAGATAAAACACCTCATTGTAGCATTTCACCAGGATAAGTATTCCAGGTATCGTTATTTATAATTTTTCTTAGGGGATCTCAAGAAGATGGAATTAAATCAATGGGCAAAATCTATCAAGGCATAGACTAGAGATAAACTTGCAAGAACATGATTACTAATGAGAAACTCGTCACACAGTCACTTACTTTAGCAGGGGGTAAACCATAAAGATAATGATAATAAAGTATAAGTTCATGGGATAAAGAGCACAGCGATTAGAAAATAGACTACTCCTCATATATGTAGGTGATGTCGGATTAGCTAGAGAATGGATTCTAAGTTATCTACTAACTACTAAGTCATAATCTACTCTAGTTATCTACAAGATCATATATAGCATAAAAGACTCTTCATTCATGTATAAGGAACATTGATAAAGTAAATCAGAACATCGCATGACTTACTCCACAATACCGGTTCTGCCTGTCCTATCAACGGAGGGTGGACTATATAAGAATCAACGAAGCCGTCACTATCGCGAACTACCACATGACTCGGCCAATAGGATACATTTGCAGATAAATAACATCTAAGCACCACGCTCACATGTGATCTATCACTTAACTCCCTCGCGACAAGAGCTAAGCGCTTTGCAAACTTATACATAAACTCATTATCAATTAGAACTATATCAAATATAGAACTAGAGCAAACTAAGAACATAACAATTAGAGACATAATGCAATTAGAACAATAGAATTAGAGAAAGATGTGAATAATACCAATCTTTATTACCGAAGATCCGAATCCAGAGCGTAGTGCTCTACTTCTCTAATTGCTATCTAATCAACCTCTAAACTTGAAGGATTAGGGAGTAGCTAATTCTAATTCTCTGTGGGAGAGAGATCTAAACCCTAACTTTGATGGCTACCTCTGAATAATGATTTCTCCTCTCTTCCTCCAGGGGCCAGGGGGTCTGGTTTTATAGTCCCCTCAAGTGAACGTGAGCCATTGGATCAAACCGACATAGATTGTATGGTTTAGATTGATCCTTTAGGTCGGTGGAGTCTTGCCCCGAAGCAGAGTCCTGATTGGCCTCTTGGCCAGGGCGGGCGCCGAAGGGGGGTGGGCGGCCGCCCAACTCCCGAGCCCGATTCGCGTCCCGTTCGTTCCCGTGGCTTCTGGATCCTTCTAGATTGAGGAAAATTGCGCGGCACGTAATTATCTCGTTGTAAACATGACATGTGGACCTTCTCTCCATATTTTATGATAAACCCCTGCAGAAATAGATAAACACCAAAGCTCGTGGAATTCTGTCAGATAAAACCCTAATTCTAGATGTTTGTTTCATATTGATCCTTTTTCATGTTTATTTGATTATTAATTTTAGTACTTAAGGACCGTCAACAAACTCCCCCAAGCTTACCCTTTGCTCGTCCCTGAGCAAATAGCTAAACTTAGACGGATCAGGAGTTGCTTCGATGTTTTCTTTCCTGACAGGCACACATGCTTTTACATAAAAATTCTTCCAGATTAGAGTGAACTGTTATGGAGTTTAGTACCTGCACTTAAATCTTAAGTAATCAAAAGACAAAATAGTTAAGTCAAGCACTATCCCTCTTGTCTATACTTCACCTTTGTTCTAGAGTTTTTCATAAGTTTTCAAAATAAAACTCAGAGTTCCCAGCAATGATCTCTCAAGTCTCTCTATATGTGGTATTTGTGGATCCTTACCATAATGTCACTTACCTATAGCTAATAGAATATTTAAGTGGAGCTCATAGGAGTGGAAAACAGCTCATACATATGTTGTCTAATCGAGCCATGGATCCAAAGGAACTCAGCATATAATTAAATCAAGATGTGCATGTGTGGTGGAGTAAATGATAGTGATGGTGAAAATGCAATAGTGTTAATAAATCTTAGTTCTCATTGCTCCTCATATTGCTATTTCTCCTCTTATTTTTGATCTTTGCTTTGGGAGAACATGGGCTATCTTTTTCTTTCTTCTTTCTTCTTCTTTTTTTTTTCAGGTGGGTAATAGATACCCCTAATTCTACTGTCGGACACTTGTCCATTTTTTCCGCTCAAGTGGGCATCTTTGTACCCCTAATTCTACTTCGGACACTTGTCCATTTTTACCTCTCGTCTCACTCTTTTTCTTTCTTTTTCGAGGTTCCCGGGCACTTGCCCCTTTTTATTTCCTCGTATATATTTTTGCATAACCCATGCCTCTTCTGCATTGAATCTTTTTAGAGAGAGAGAATAACAATATTCGGGACAGTGAGTGATAATATTTTTAGCAATTTTAATGATTGATGATGAATGCTGTGGTAGATGTGTGCAAGTGAATATCTTAATTTAACCACATGAAAAGCTCCTAAGGGTCTACACAGCTCGATCAAACTCAATGTAAATATAGCAAAATATGTTATAGCAAGTATGGCTGTGGTAGGTAGTTTTGTATACTAGGAACTCATCATGTGATTTGTAAGTTTTCAAAAATAAATCTCTAGAACTTGGTGTAGTAGGAACAAGATAAACAGTAGCTCAACTTTATATCATGCCTTTCTCTTACCTAGACTTTAGTTTTATGCTTCCCAAAGATAGTAATTTTAGTTTTAGTAATTCCTGGAAGAATTCTAATATAAAAGCTAGGTACTTGTAAGTAAGCAAACAGAGCAACTGTTCATCATTTCCATCATGCATATTTTTGGTCTTTTTATTTTTTCTAGAGATTAAACTTAGTAGAAAAATAAAACACACTTATCTACGCACTCTTTTTATTTTGTTTTCATGTTTATAAAGTGCAGTAAATTAAAGCAAGAAAATATTTATTTGGTTTTCTAAGTTTTTTCTTTTAAGATAAATAAAATACTAAGACAGAATAGAATAAATAAGAAGAGCAAATAAAAACTTACTTGATAAATTAGGGAGGAACTCCCCCAAGCTGGATGTTGACGTGGGTCTTACCCGATGTTCCAGAACCGCATCATGGTTGTGATGTTATCGTTCATTGTTGTTGTATCTTGTCTCAGCTCTTGTACCGCAGCGGCATGGTCCTGGTTCCATTTTTGTTGCTCTTCTAGGAGTCTTCCATGTTCTGCTTGCGTGTTCTGGATGTCGAGGAGGGTGTTGTCGGTACGAGTGAAGAAAGCACCGGCCTCTTGATAGTAGTCATTCGTGAAGGCGTAGGAGGCGTCGGAGTATCATCCTGCATCAAATTGGGGTGGAGGTCTGGATCCTGAAGCTCCATATGGATCAGTGGAGTACCTGCCCGTATGGAAAGGCGGGTTTGTCCACTGGTGATCTTGGCTCTCCGGCCATGTCTCTTCTGTTGGCTCTTGTGGTTGTGACGAGCCCATGGGTCTCGAAGGACTCGTGGATTGTAATCGCAATAATGCAGGTGCGCTGCTTCTTCTGGTCCAGGGTCAGCTCCATACCAAGTGCGTTCTCGGTGAGTGGTTATCCTTTCAGATGCCACTCGCTGTCAAGTTCTCTGGTTCACTGGTGTTGCTGCAATCTCAATCAAAAAGTTTTGCACAGAGTAGAGGCCAAGGTTCGGGTTAGGTAACCAAATCTTGCCTTTATCATCATATAGCATATACATTATATTCCCCTCTTTCTTTAACATCCGAGCTTGTCTAAATGTGTCATAGTCATGATAAATTCTTAATTCTTCTATGAAGTCCAACGATGAGTTTTCTAGTAAGTGAAGATTAGTGGCTAGACGAGTGATAAGTGAAGTACATCCTACTGGTCCCTGAAGACTAGGTATACTAAGCCAATGTGAAACTAATAGTGTAACAGGTGAAGTGGGTACTTTACTAATAGCAGCATATAAAAGTTGTAAATCTCCTACTCTTACTTTCCTAATATCATCGCGATAGAAAAGATTGTACCCAAGCCATTTGTGAAACATCCTAAGAGTGGGGTGTTCCATGTCACTGGTTCGGGCTTGACTATAAAAATTATCTCTAGATATTTCTCTCCAAAACTGGTGTCTCTCAAAATTGGGTAAATCGGAGTCAATGTTCAGGATGCATCTTGAAGAGAAACCAAGATGGTCGCTCAGCTCTCTCCAAGATAACATAATTTCCTGTTTAAACATCCGAAAAACAATTCCCCCTCATAGTATTGTAAAGTGCAAAGAAATTTGAGGGTGAGAAGACGAGAACCCAGCTCAGTTATATTCCAAAAATTTGTCCAACCCATCATTTGAAAAATTAAGTCAAATTCAGTGTCCATACCTGTTTCTCGTAGTAGGATTGGATCGATAGTAGGGGTGTGAATGAAATCTTTGTTCTTCAATTGCTGATAGACTTCCTTCTCTCTTCGGGTCTTCAGTCCAAGGTCTCCTATCTTGAGAAGGACCTTGACTTGCTGGCCTGATGAAGATGATGGAGCTTGTGTGGGTGTCGGATCGACGCTCATCTCTGATGGCTGTGAGGAGTGTCGGGTTGAACTCCTTGTACCAATGTTCTTAAGAGCCTTCCCTGCATTCTTCACCTTCTTAAACATTCTGCAAACAAAAGTTGGCAAAAACACAACTGGTGGAAAATGTGTGATAAAATGTTAGTGGTCAGCTGTCCGGAGTGTTAGTAGTCCAGGGGTTAATCGTTCAAGTCAAGTTTCTATTTTGGTAGAGCCTCCCCCTAAACAACTTTTACTTCCGCTTAGACAACGGGATCACTACTTGCTAGGTGACAAACACTCTCTCATAAGAACTCCAACCTTCTCTTCCACTCTCCTCTTTCTTTCTACTCTCTTCTCTTCACTACAAAAGCTCCTTCTCGGGAAACTGAGATTTGTGTGGTTTTCTGAAGTGTTTGTGTGAAGAGAAGGGGAGCTGGAGGTGGCCTTTTATAGGCTGAGCAGGGGACAGGGCGGGCGCCCTTGGTAGGTGGGCGGGCGCCCACTTGTGATGCCCATCCTGGATGTGCCTTCTCCACATGCTTCCTTGCTTTGATCTCACGCAGAATAATGTTGTGTTGGTGGTGGTTGGACGGTGGAAAGATGTCAAGTGAGTGGAAACATATTGGTGGATGAAATTATGTGATGGGATGTATGTGAGATGAAGTGTATGACATGTGGGACCCAAAGAGTGTGGGTCATGCTTCTAGAAGATTTATATGATTAAATATAATGCAGGAAAATCTATGAGAATCGAAACTTATTGAAAATGATATTGGAAAATATTTTTGTGCCTCCACAATAATTAATAAATATGGGTTGTTACACACCACGAATATTATTTATATGGGGCTTTTTGATTATTATAATTATGCTATTAATATATGTGACTAATGCAAGAATTAATTATGCAAGAATTTAAATATGAGAGAAAAATAATGCGGATAAATACCGATTTACCTCCCGGTGAGGGTTTGGGATTTTTAGGTCCCCCAAGCTGGACCTCTAATTCTTTTAATCTTCTGAGTTTCCTTCCTCCGGAGATGGTGTCTCCAGTGGTTCTTCATGAACTTCCTTCACTGTAGAGTCTCCCTCTGGTCTGGGTTTGAATGTGAAGTGTTCTTCTTGACCGTTTATGTTGAACTTGATTTTTCCCTTCCCGACATCAATGTGGGCATTGGCAGTGCTCAGAAACGGCCTTCCAAGGATGATGGATACTTTCGAGTCAGGACTCATGTCCAGTACTACGAAGTCTACTGGCACAAGGAAATCTCTAATCTTGACTGGAATGTTCTCGGCGATGCCCAACGGGTGTCGAACCGATTGATCCGCTAGTTGTAGGCACATTGATGTTGGGTCTAAGGTTGCATGCTCAAGCTTTTTGTAGACTGATGCTGGCATCACACTGACACTTGCTCCGAGATCACAAAGTGCATTGTTGAAGTGTTGGTTTCCAATTGAGCAATCAATAGTGGGGCATCCTGGATCTTCCTTTTTCTTTGGTGGTTTGTTGAGGATGGCCGCACTACATTCTTCTGTCAGCTTGATAACCTCAGTGGTGGGCAGTGGTCTCTTCTTGTTAAGAATATCTCTGATGTACTTTGCATATGTAGGTACCTGTATGGCATCGAGCAGAGGTATGTTGACATATAATTTCTGAATGACCTCTACAAACTTACCAAACTGCTCATCCGACTGCAGTCCTCTGTTTCTTCTGGGAAATGGCAAATAGTTGGTGTCGTAAAAATCTTTCCTCATTTCTCCAGTTCTTGGTGGTTGTGGCAGATCTTCTGCTCCAACTGGGCTTTCTTCTTCTATCACTGCTGGTTGCACTGGTGATGATGTTCTTTGCTTCTCTTTTGGGTATGGTGGATCTCTGGTAGCTTTGCCTCCTCTAGTAGTTATATTCTTTACCTGCTCAAGGTTAGTAGCAACAGGCAGTGCAGCAGCTATCTTTATTAATTTAAGCTCTACCCTTTCATTAAGAGTGTTTTGCTCATCAAAGGCAGTTAGTAGAAAATCCATTTTATTGTGTATATATTTTAGAGATGATTCATTTGTATCTAGCCTTTGTTTAACTTTATCATTAATTTTGGTTTGTTGAGCAATTATCTCTTTTAATGAAAGTTGTTTGACAGTATTACCTGAATTCATACCTTTGCTATTGGGTTGACTCGAAGTTGGTTGATATTTGTATGCTGTCTCAATGGCCCTTTGATCTTCTTTGAACTTGGCCCTTTGGTCAATCCAATGGAGCAAATTTTCCATCTTACTTGATAACGCATTTAGTTCTTCTGGTATTTCTTCAGTTTGATGACATTGTTGAGCTTTATCTTGGAACCAGCTTTGATTTTCTGCTATCTTATCCAAAAGTATTTCTGCTTTTCCAGTTGTAAGCTCCAAGAATGATCCTTTAGCAGATGCATCTAGGCACTCACGAGTCTTCTGGGTTAATCCATGGTAGAAGGTCTGCATAAGTAACCATGTGGCCATTCCATGGTGAGGACAATCTGATATGTATCCTTGAAAACGCTCCCATGCTTCTTAAATGGCTTCTGTCTTCTGCTGTTGGAAACTGACAATATTTCCTCTTAAGGCAGTTGTTTTGCCTATAGGGAAAAACTTTGATAGAAAGGCATGTGACAAGTTCGTCCAGTTGTTGATGTTATCTTGATGAGTGTAGAACCACTTCCTCGCTTTCCCTTCTAGTGAGAATGGAAAAAGGCGAAGTAGTATGACATCTTTGTCAACTCCGTTGATGTGGATTGTGCTTCCAATCTCTAAGAAATTCTGCAAGTGTGCACTGGCATCTTCATGTGCCTTTCCACTGAATTGTGTAGCTTGTACCAAATTGATGAGGCTTGACTTGAGCTCAAACTCAGGTATTCCTTCTTCTACTGCAAATCTTGGACCAGTTGGAATGTTGTCAAGACTTGGAGCAGAGAATTCTTGCAAGGTCTTTTGTGCCATAGCTTCAGCAATTGGTAGCTAGCTTCTTCTTCTCTTGATTGCTTTGGTTCTGATGATGAAGAGTTGAATGTACCCAAAGTCAATCCTGTTATACCCTATATAAAAATATAAACATAGAAAAACAACAGGGTGAACCTGCCAAAGCAGCAGTGCCTTGTTATGATTTCTCACTTAGTAGCTATTTTATGCAATTATTTCTCTATAGTCTAGTCTAATATTTTATATGAATAACCTTGATTGATTTTCTGGCTTTCCATAATCTTTCCTAAATATTACTCCTTTATTCCCTTTTACGACTTATTCCTGAGACTCATATAATTCCTATAAGATATCCCCGGCAACGGCGCCAGAAATGCTTGTTGACACTAGCTAACACCACTTAGATACTAGGTTGTCATCCCTAGCATGGCGCCAAAGTGTACAAAGGTATTTATAAATGTAAAGGCTCTCTAGAAAATAATCTATTCTATCCGCAAGCGCACAGATAAAACACCTCATTGTAGCATTTCACCAGGATAAGTATTCCAGGTATCGTTATTTATAATTTTGCTTAGGGGATCTCAAGAAGATGGAATTAAATCAATGGGCAAAATCTATCAAGGCATAGACTAGAGATAAACTTGCAAGAACAAGATTACTAATGAGAAACTCGTCACACCGTCACTTACTTTAGCAGGGGGTAAACCATAAAGATAATGATAATAAAGTATAAGTTCATGGGATAAAGAGCACAGCGATTAGAAAATAGACTACTCCTCATATATGTAGGTGATGTCGGATTAGCTAGAGAATGGATTCTAAGTTATCTACTAACTACTAAGTCATAATCTACTCTAGTTATCTACAAGATCATATATAGCATAAAAGACTCTTCATTCATGTATAAGGAACATTGATAAAGTAAATCAGAACATCGCATGACTTACTCCACAATACCGGTTCTGCCTGTCCTATCAACGGAGGGTGGACTATATAAGAATCAACGATGCTGTCACTATCGCGAACTACCACACGACTCGGCCAATAGGATACATTTGCAGATAAATAACATCTAAGCACCACGCTCACATGTGATCTATCACTTAACTCCCTCGCGACAAGAGCTAAGCGCTTTGCAAACTTATACATAAACTCATTATCAATTAGAACTATATCAAATATAGAACTAGAGCAAACTAAGAACATAATAATTAGAGACATAATGCAATTAGAACAATAGAATTAGAGAAAGATATGAATAATACCAATCTTTATTACCGAAGATCCGAATCCAGAGCGTAGTGCTCTACTTCTCTAATTGCTATCTAATCAACCTCTAAACTTGAAGGATTAGGGAGTAGCTAATTCTAATTCTCTGTGGGAGAGAGATCTAAACCCTAACTTTGATGGCTACCTCTGAATAATGATTTCTCCTCTCTTCCTCCAGGGGCCAGGGGGTCTGGTTTTATAGTCCCCTCAAGTGAACGTGAGCCATTGGATCAAACCGACATAGATTGTATGGTTTAGATTGATCCTTTAGGTCGGTGGAGTCTTGCCCCGAAGCAGAGTCCTGATTGGCCTCTTGGCCAGGGCGGGCGCCCAAGGGGGGTGGGCGGCCGCCCAGCTCCCGAGCCCGATTCGCGTCCCGTTCGTTCCCGTGGCTTCTGGATCCTTCTAGATTGAGGAAAATTGCGCGGCACGTAATTATCTCGTTGTAAACATGACATGTGGACCTTCTCTCCATATTTTCTGATAAACCCCTGCAGAAATAGATAAACACCAAAGCTCGTGGAATTCTGTCAGATAAAACCCTAATTCTAGATATTTGTTTCATATTGATCCTTTTTCATGTTTATTTGATTATTAATTTTAGTACTTAAGGACCGTCAACAAAATGCTAATAATGGATGGCTTGGACAGCATGTTTTTCCGCAAATGCCCCAACAGAGTCATCAGGCTACAGGGTTCCAGCAAGTCCAGATCTATCCTGGGTTTCAGAATTAGGGGATTCCTAACCAGCCAATGAATCTTGGGCACCAGGTCGGCAGACAACAGATTGGCGGGCAACAGCTTGGTGGCCCACAGATTAGATGCCCGATGATCAACCTGATATTCCATGCAGATCGTGCGCCGCATCGACACGTGGAAGCTTACTAGCAGGCACCCGATCCGCAACCGCCTCATCGGCAAGAGGCCGATACGTATTGGGCCGATAAGATCGCTGAAGTAATGTGGGACCAATTTGGGATAAAACCCAAAGTCAACACTTACTCTTATCGGACACCGTATCCTCCCGCATATGATTTGATCCCGCTTCTAAATCGGTATAAGGTACCGGATTTTACTAAGTTTTCTGGGCAGGATGACACGTCAACCATGGAGCACGTCAATAGGTTCATCATCCAATGTGGGGAAGCTGGTAACAGGGATGAGTTAAGGGTTCGATTATTCTCATCATCATTATCTGGATCAGCTTTCACTTGGTTTATATCATTACCTCCCAACTCAGTGATTACCTGGGCCGATCTGGAGAAACAATTCCACAAATACTTCTTCTCTGGTGTCCATGAGAAGAAGATCACCGATTTGGTTAAATTGAGGCAACGCAATGATGAATCGGTTGAAAGTTTTGTGCAGAGAATATGGGAGGTCAAGAATAAATGCTATAGCCTGGTTCTGGATGATCGGCAGCTAGCCGATTTGGCTTTCCAGGGTTTGTTGCCACACATCAAGGACAAGTATGCATCTCAGGAGTTTGAAAGCTTAAGTCATTTGGTGCAGAGAATTTCTGATCAAGATATCAAGCCTTTCGAGCCCAAGAGAGCATGGAACAAAAAGGTGTCGTTCCTTGATGAAGCAACAAGTTCGGATTCTGATGAAGAACCAGTCATCGGCTTAGCAGAATGGGTGAAAAATAAGAAGCCAATGTCTTGCCCCTTTGGACACAAAGAACCAGAGAAATTTGCGTTTGACACCACTAAGGCCGATAAGATATTTGACTTTCTACTTTAGGAAGGCTAGATTAAGCTGTCACTTAATCATGTGATCCCATCGGCCGAAGAATTAAAGAGGATGAAATATTGCAAGTGGCACAATGCAACTTCTCACGATACTGAT
The DNA here is from genome assembly GCF_000003195.3 of Sorghum bicolor. Lineage (NCBI taxonomy): Eukaryota > Viridiplantae > Streptophyta > Magnoliopsida > Poales > Poaceae > Sorghum > Sorghum bicolor. The sequence continues at coordinate 28,585,960 of NC_012871.2, forward strand.
GAGTGCAAGGTTTTCAGACAGCAGCTGCAATCGGCTATAGAATCTGGAAGGATCAAATTTGACAGCTCCAAGACCCAGAAGCCGATGAAGATTGACCAACATCCTTTCCCGACAAACATGCTAGATGCTAAGGGAAAGGCTAAGGTCTTGACATCAGAAGTGCCTGAAAGAAGCGCATCGGTGGATCCTCAGCATCAAGTTACCACTGCCGATGCGAAGGGAAAAGGTTTAATCTAGGAAGGAGCTAACTCCAGAAGGCCTCCCCGATCTGGTATTGTGATAACTCACAGGAGGCCTCGAGAGACTTGGCAGCAACGTGAAGATCGATATCGGCGCCAGCAAGAGGATCGTCATCGGGAAGAGGAAAGACACCGACAGGAGTGGAATCGGCATAGGGATCACTGGAATTGCCCGTTCTTCATTCATTGTTGGGAGGAAAACATCAAACTTCCCACTGTCAGAGATTGTCCCGAGTGCAACGGTTATGACCGGTATGACAGGTCCGATCGGTACTACCGCGATGATGATCGGCGATTTAATGGGCCGATTAGGGGGAGAGCATCCGTTCATGATCGGTTGGGGGGCAGGCTCAGTGTGCATGACAGGCTTGGGGATCGTATTAAATATTTTCCCAGAAACCAAGAGGAACTCGAAGAGATGGCTAATGCACGAGTTCTCGATGAGTTCATCTTCTGCCGAGATGCCAACAATTACCGAATAGAGTCAGGAAAAAATCGCCACTCATCGGTAAGGCAGCAACAACTTCCTCCATGGTGTCCGGAGGGGTTGACCAGGACTCAGAAGAGAAGACTGCAGCGCGAAAGGCGAGAAGAGTTGAACAAGGGGGAGAACTCTGGACAGTCTGGGGATCAGCAACAACCAGATCCTAAGGGGAAAGGTCCATCGGCAGATGTCAACATGGTCTTTATGTTGCCCATGGAGTTCCTCGCGCCATCCAGTGATGATGAGGTAGAATTCTCCGACCAAATAGCTCAACTGGCTCTGGATCCGATGACAGCTATTTTCGAGAAGCCTGCCGATGATGAAAGGCAACATCTTAAGGAAGGGTTGATGGTCAGCCGATGACTAAGATTTTAGTTGATGGTGGGGCTGCTATCAACATCATGCCGTATGCAGTGTATCGGAAGCTTGGAAAAGGAGATCAGGACCTGACCAAGACCGATATGATGCTCAAAGACTTTAAAGGGAATGTGTCTCCAGTCAAGGGGGCGATATGCGTAGAGTTGACCATCGGCAGTAAAACCTTGCCGATAACCTTCTTCGTGATCGGTGGAAAGGGTGCTTACAATTTACAGTTGGGAAGAGATTGGATTCATGCTAATTGTTGCGTCCCGTCTACAATGCACCAATGCTTGGTCCAGTGGGTAGGTGACAAGATTGAGATTGTCCCAGGAGATTCTTCTTATGTCATCGCATCGGCAGAGGCAGACACCTATGAAAGGACTAGGTGTATTTCAGGAGAAGCTTGGGAAAAGGATTTTCTCAAAGTTGCCGATTATGAAATTCCACCGATCCAAGCAGTCGGTTCTGAAGATGGTTTTTAATGGATAGGTTCGCCGATGATGGAAAATTAGGCCAGGGGTTCACATCGGCCGATGATTTGGTAGAAGTAGATATAGGTAGTGGTGATAAACCTTAACCTACTTTTATTAGTGCTAAGTTAAGTCCTGAGTGTAAGCAGCAATTGACTGATTTGTTAAAGGAATATAAAGATTGCTTTGCTTGGGACTATACTGAGATGCCTGGCTTGGACCGATCGATTGTTGAACATCGGTTGCCTATAAAGTCTGGATTTCGGCCACATCAGCAGCCAGCTCGCCGATGTAATCCTAATATTCTTCCTAACATCAAGGCCGAAATAACTAAACTTATTGAAGCCAAATTTATTCGGCAGTGTCGGTATGCCGAGTGGATTTCCAATGTTGTTCCGGTTTACAAGAAGAACGGGAAACTTCGGGTCTGCATTGATTTCAGGAATCTTAACAGAGCTACACCAATGGATGGCTACCCAATGCCAGTTGCCGATCTGCTAGTTGATGCTGCAGCTGGGCATCAGATCATTAGCTTTATGGATGGCAATGCAGGGTACAATCAAATATTCATGGCGGAAGAGGATATTCCAAAAACTGCATTTACATGTCCTTGTCATGTTGGGTTATTTGAATGGATAGTCATGACCTTTCGCTTGAAAAATGCTGGTGCTACTTATCAAAGGGCCATGAATTTTATATTCCACGAGTTCATCGGTAAGCTGGTGGAAATTTATATTAATGATGTGGTGGTTAAGTCTGGGGACTTCACAAAGCATCTTGTCGATCTACGAAAGCTGTTGGAATGCACGAGGAAGCATGGTTTGAAGATGAATCCCAATAAGTGTGCATTTGGTGTATCGGCAGGGCAGTTTCTTGGTTTCATGGTGCATCAAAGGGGGATTGAAATTAGTCGAAGATCTATTGAGGCTATCAACAAAATAGTTGCTCCTACCAACAAGACTGAGCTCCAGTCCTTGATCGGCAAGATAAATTTTATCAGGAGATTTATATCTAATTTGTCTAGTAAAATTCGTGTTTTCAGTCCTCTTCTTAAGCTAAAAGCCAATCAAGAATTTATTTGGGGGAAAGAACAACAGCTGGCTCTGGATGAAATCAAGAATTATTTAGTGAATCCTCCAGTTCAAATTCCACCTCAGCAAGGGAAACCCTTCAGATTGTATTTGTCTACCGATGGGATGGTCTTCGGTTCGGCTTTAATTCAAGAATTTGAAGGGAAAGAGCGTGTAATTTATTACTTAAGCAGGAGGTTGATTGATGCTGAGACCAGGTATTTGGCTATTGAGAAACTATGCTTGTGCCTGTATTTCTCTTGTATCAAGTTAAGACACTACTTGCTATCGGCCGAGTGCACTGTTATTTGCAAGGATGATGTGGTCCGGTACATGCTATCTATGCCGATTATGAGTGGCAGGATCGGTAAATGGATTTTGGCACTGTCGGAATTTGATCTGCGTTATGAATCGGCTAAGGCAGTTAAGGGACAGGTTATGGCCGATTTTGTATCTCAACATTGCGGTGAAGTGGAGGCTTTGGAAATTGTACCTTGGATGCTCTTCTTTGATGGATCAACATGTGACCGGGGGGCAGGGATCCGCATAGTATTGATTTCCCCTCGGGGAAGGAAATATGAATTTTCCTTGCCGATTGTTGCCACGTCGACGAATAATCAGGCTGAGTATCAAGCTTTGATAAAAGGATTAGAGTTATTGAGAGAAGTTCATGCTGATGTTGTTGAAGTCTTCGGGGATTCTATGCTGGTTATAAATCAATTAGCGGGGAGCTATGAATGCCGAAGCGAAGTCCTCGTAACTTATTACGAAAGGAGTATGCGATTGTTAAAGGAATTTAAAGATTTCCGATTAGAGCATGTTCCTCGATTGCATAATGAAGAGGCCAATCGGTTGGCTCAACATGCCTCGAGATATCAGCCTATGATTAATGCAATATCGGCAATTGGTGCCGATGATTGGAGAAAAGAAATCATTGATTATTTGAAAGATCCATCTAAGAAAGTCGAAAGACGAGTTCGGTTTCAAGCCACCAAGTATGTGCTCCTCGAAGATGAATTGTATTACCGAACTATTGATGGAATTCTTCTCCGATGCTTGGGTGATGATGAAGCTAGAAGTTTGATGGGAGAAATCCATGAAGGGGTATGTGGAGCACATCAGTCGGCTTTCAAGATGAAGTGGATGATTAGGAGGAATGGATATTACTGGCCGACTATACTTGAAGATTGCTTTAAGTATTTCAAAGGGTGTCAAGGATGTCAAAAGTTTGGTAATATTCAAAGGGCGCCTGCATCGGCTATGAATCCTATTATAAAGCCTTGGCCGTTCCGAGGATGGGCTATCGATTTGATCGGCCAGATTTATCCACCATCTAGCAAAGGGCATAAGTTTATTCTAGTTGCCACCGATTATTTTACCAAGTGGGTTGAAGCTATTCCTTTGAAGAAAGTCACATCGGCCAATATGATTAATTTTGTGAAGGAGCATATTATTTACCGATTTGGGATTCCTCAAACAATTACTACCGATCAAGGCACTATGTTTACATCAGGGGAGTTTGATGAATTCGCAATCGGTATGGGGATTAAAGTGTTGAATTCTTCTCCTTACTATGCTCAAGCCAATGGGCAGGCCGAGGCGTCTAACAAAGGAATTATTAAGCTTATTAAACGGAAGATTGAAGAAAATCCTAGAAGGTGGCACACGTTGTTAAATGAGGCTTTATGGTCATACCGGATGGCTTGTCATGGATCGACCAAGGTTTCACCCTATCAATTGGTGTATGGGCATGATGCAGTATTACCTTGGGAGATTAAGGCTGGGTCTAGGCGATTATCTTTTCAAGATCAGTTGGCTGCCGATGATTATGCAACTTTGATGACAGACGAGTTGGATGATCTAACAGGGCATCGGCTGAGGGCTTTGATGAGTATAGAAGAGAATAAGAAAAGAGTTGCCAGATGGTATGATAAGAAGGTAAAGGCTAAAGAATTTGCCGATGGAGACTTAGTATGGAAGTTGATCTTACCGATCGGGACTAAATGTAACACCCCAGTGTTATGGTTGCATTAATCATGTGCATAGCATGAGCATCGTCATCTACTCAAAGCATATCATGATCATCATCTATCTTGAGCCATATCATTCTATGCAAATATGTGATTTAAATTGCTTAAATAGGCTTCCTATTGCTTATGTTTGAGTGAACCATGCTTGTGTTTGTGCTCTATGCCTTGGTAATTAGTTTATCTATGCTTAACTTAACCTTGGGAACAATGTTCATGTTGATCACTTCTCCAAAATATGCTTTTAAGTCATACTTGTGCAAATAGGCCTTAGAAACCTCTTTTGCTTAGGCTTTTAAAAAGTGTTTCATAAAATGTTTTCATGTCAAAACTTCCTACAGCAAAGTTGTAGCAAATTTTATAAGGAACAAAAGTTGTTTTATGGACATCTCATGAAAATAATCACAACTAGCTCAAAATTGACCCACAAGGCAGTTTTTGGGTTGTTTCCAACACTTAGAAAATTTTCTAAGTCTTGGGACGAAACCAGTTTGCTCGATCGATTTTGAAAACTTTATAACTCTCAATCCAGGCCGATCTAGCTATTGCTCCAATTGACAAAGTTTTAGATCTCGGCTAGTACTCCAACTTTGTCAACTACGCCATCTCCTAACTCGCTCTGGTCTGGGAGCTAATCGTCGACGAAGTTGCTCTGTCAGTCGGTGATCGCGCGTTTCGATTCAGAGCTGAGCTCGCCGGCGTGGATGTCCCGATCGACACCTGTCCGCCAGATGTCATCCGTACGCCGGCGATGGCCCCGCTCGTCAGCTCCCAGCGCGCGCATGACGTCCACGGCGACGCCCCGCGCAGAGTGGACGCGTCCACTTCCGCTCTGCCTCGCCCCTCTCGCCAGAAACGCGGCCGCCGTGAGCTCTCCGTCGCGAGAGTACTCCGGCGAGCTCGCGCGCGTTCCTTGCTGCGCCATTGCTCACCAAACTCCACCCACAGCTCCGCCGTGAACTGCTCTCCATTCTCCACCCACCATCTCGCCGTGAAATCCACCGGTGAGCCGTCATTCCCTTCTTCCCCCAAATCAGATCGCCATGACAATCTTTTCCGGCGAGCCCAATGCTGAGCCCTGTGAAGCCTCTCGTCGTCTCTGGTCAGGTCCTAGAGGTTGCTTAGGTTCCTAGCTTGCGTTTGCGCCACTTGGTGGACGCTCTACCGAGCTCTCCGTCGCCGGACACGATGCGCAGCGCCGCCGTGTTTCCGGCGGAGATGGGTGCTCTCGTGGCCAGCGTGTTCCACGAGGTTTCAACCCAAGCCACGTACCTAGGAAGCTCCGCCATAGTTCGCTGGTGCTGTAGAAGATCTTAGGTCGCGCTCTACCGGCCTGAGGGCTCCGGCGTAACGCCGAGCACCTCCGCCGAGCCGCCATCGTCGACGGTGAGCCCCTTCCGGTGGCTCCGCCGTGGCGAAAAGGGGGTCAATCAAGTCGCTAGAGTCTGGGGATCACGTTGGTGCCCTTGGTTTGGCCGGAGACCTCGCCGTCGCGGAGAAATCGCCGGCGAAAGTCGCCTCGGCCGTGAGGAAGACGACCCTGACAGGCGGGGTCCACTGTCAGCGTCACTCTCCTTCCCTCCTTTTCTTTTATTCAAATCTGGATTTTTGGCTTTCTGACAAAAATCATATCTCCTGTTTCTGAGATCCAAAAATTGTGAAACCAATTTTGTGGTATTCCTTGATATGGCTAGTTTTTAATAAAAATATAAAATGAACCATGTTTTCTAGGAAAATATTTATTAAGGATTTAATCTTGTTATTCATGAATAAATTCACATCTCTGGTTATACTGCTTAGTTTGCCATGAAAATTTTATGGTAGTCTCTGTATGGTATTAGAATGCTTTGATATATATTTCATGATTTTTGGAGTACTGCAGCTTTGATAAGTAAATTATGATTGAAATTTGGCTTGTTTCCTTGATTAAATTATATAAAATAATTGGTGCTTATGCTGGTGCTCTACTTTGGTAGTAAACATGTTTATGGTATGCCTCATATGTAAAAAAGTTGAAATCTGTTGTTTGACACCAGAAAAGTCATGTTTCTGAAATTATGAAATAAACACTTGAGCACATGTTAAATACATATCTTTAATCTGGTATGTGCAATTGCTGTGAAATTTTTATGGTGATGCTTTGATGCTTTACTTGTGTTCCTGTAATTTTTGTAGATTTTTCTGAGCACTTTGACTAGGCATCTTGTAATTATCCTTCTTTCTACAAGTAATTAATAAATGCCTTGTTGAGTATATGTTGAGGGTTATCATCTGATGTTCTGGTAATCTTGTGATATGTTTGTGCTCATAAGCCATGTGGTTGGCATGGGTTGTGTCTTGGTTATGTCATCAAATAATTAATTATAGGGTTAAAGGCTGTTTTGGACAGCAAGGGAGCAATTTAACTTTTGCTTAATGATAACTTGGCCTTCTGTGAAACTTGTCTAAATCAAAGTTGTTATAAACTTATTGAACTAGCTGTGGTTTAAGTTTGAGGTCATTTGGCCAAGTAGCTTAAAAGTTATAGCTGTTCCAAGTTGGGTTCCAGAAATAGGTGCTCTCTGTTTTTCTGGGACAGAACATGGAACTTTGTTTAAATGACTGGCTTAATTTCTGAATCTTGCTGAGATGTGTAAAGATGATTTATAGACAATTTCATAAGCTTTCCAGAATGTCTTCACTTATATTTGTTGGATCTGTCTATCATTAGTTATGATTTATTTACTGAGTTACTCCTGTTTTGTGTTGCTTGCTGTTTTAGTATCATGGTAAGTTCTGGACTAGGTGAACTTGTTATAACTGTGTACTCCGTAAATGAGTGCCCAGTGAATCCATTATGTTATCAAGCATTCATTCTTTTATATGCACACCTTCTTATTCACCGAGCATGCAATAGGTGCATCGGACACGGCAGTTTCCTTCGATCTGCAAGTGAATCCCGATGGCCAAGAGGGCAGCCAAGAGGTGGAGGTCCAGCAAGTCGGACCCGAGGAGCCAGAAGAAGAAGTTGAGTGTCCAAGTCACGAGCCTGCTTCGTTCGTGAAAGGCAAGCCCCGAAGCATTCTAAGTCTCCCTTTACTTTTGAAAGTTTATTTAATATGTTATATCTATTGTTGCACTAAGTATAGGAGTTGTAATGAAAACCTTTGCTGCACTTTATTCCATCCTTGTCCAGATACTTTACCCTACCTTGGTTATAGAGTTAAGATCGAGTAGCAGCTTAGCCATGCTTTAATCGGTAGAAGTCGGGTGATACCCTGTCACCTGCGCGATATAGGGTTATGTCGGATCACGATGGTCTATATGTGCTATCGTGGGTGGAACCTGATTAATTTGACTTAAGCCGGGCGGAGTTTTGCAAGTTTGTAGTAACTCCGTCTGTGGCAGCTAAGGACCGATCGTTGTACGTCCTCTTGTCATGTTGAACGCATGCCTAACACTTAGTTGGCCGGATAACTCGTTCCGACCGCGAAGCCGAGTAGTATGACTCAGGCCAGAAGACCGGCAAGTATAAAGTGCGCACTACCGGAGGAAGTGCGGTGTGCGGCGGACCATTGGCGTAAGCCCAAAGGCAGGTGAGTTAAAATTCCTGACCTCCCTGGCAGAGTGGTAGCCCTGGGAGTGCGGCGCTGATCGGAGCCACGATTCCTGAGTTGTACCAAAGGTGACCCGCTGGCTCTCCGACGGGGGATGCTTGGGTGAGTGCTAGGAATAACCCTCCAGCTGGATAGGAATTCGATTCGAATCACCGTCTCTCCCGGTCAGTGAGAACTTGACAGAGCAGCGGCAAACGTAGCATTCACTAATGAACTTGGTTCATGATAATGATGATAGCAAGAATAACATATGATGAACTTGATATGGTTATTATTGCTTGTAATAATCAAGTGATGTGTTGTAGTACAAGTGCTAATCTAGTGGTAGGTTGATGATAAATAAATATGATGCTCTTACAATGAATTAGTCTTATTAAAGGCTTTTGGCAAAATGTTGAGTCAACCAGCTCTACTTTTATATTAGCCTTGCATGATCCTTGGTGTCTTTTATGTTTTACTAGACGGGTAAGTCTAGCTGAGTACATTCTCGTACTCAGGGTTTATTCCCACCTGTTGCAGATGACATCTTTTATGACGGCTTCTGCAAGACCTGTCTCCATCCCGCTGGGGATGAGGACTAACCGTTGGGCACGGTTCTCTAACAACCTCGTATTTGATGCTTTTGGAAGGATGGCATAGACTCTGGCAGTAACTCGAACTTAAGAACTAAATTTGGAAAGTGTGTGTAACTATTTTGCTTTCGCTACTTTAAACCAGTGTTGTAATAACTTAATACTCCGATGTGGTGCCGCTTCGACGGCAATGAATAACTATGTAACATTCGCTGTGTTGATGTTGAATTATTACGATCTTGGTTTGTTGCGAGTTGGTTTGAAGTCCTTCGTGATTTCAATTGACTACCGGGATTATATATGGGCTCAAGTTTGGAAACTTGATTGCTTGTCGATTGTTTCTACACTTGAACTCTTATAATTTGGTCGGTTCTGTGACAGCTGGCATCGAGCAAGTTCAGCATTATAAATGCAGTGTTTGTGTATTTAAAAACAAAAGAGTTTTTAAATAAAATGGTGTAAATCAATAATTAAGTTATGCCAGTGATCGAATCCTCCTTGCCCACATAAGGAATATAGGTGGCTATTTAAGTACTGACTGGGGGGGGTTTATTTATGCATCTCCGGCAGTACTCAGGTATGGATGTGTGATGACCGCACTATGCTACCCTATGGTCTAATGGTGGAGGTAGCCTTCATATGTGAATTAGCCACATATGTCGCTGGATTTAAATTATGCAACGTCGCACCTACGCTCGGGTAAGTGTGAGCTGTGAGAGCATGATCGTCCAAACGGCGGTCTAGGGAAGTGTTCGCGGTGGTTTTCTGGAGTGGTTACATGTCAAAACCATGGAACCGCGAAAGAAACTTAATTGGGGAGCATTTAATTTCTCGGGTAGCTGTGGTGTCATTGTTTGTGCATGTTGGGCATGTCCAAGCAATGTGCACTTAGTTTACTGCTTTCTTGAGTGATATATTTGAGAATTGTTGGGCTCAAATGAAGTTTTCTGCAAGTACTCTAACAGCGTACGTGTAAATCGATAGTTATCGTATCGAGAGACGAATGTATGCCACCGTATATCTGTTAGAATATTAATTTTCTAAGTTTGTGAGGACGTACGGTTCGTGCATGCATCATGTCGCATTCATACATACATTCTATCTACTCCTTCCCTTACAATGTCGTCCCTTTTAATTAAATAAATGTTGCTTAAACTAATCCTCTTTTACCCATGGTATTCCTATTCCTTTCCACAGATGGACGCACCCGCTCCACCTCGTCCCAGTGACACTTTCTTGCACGAGTTTGGCACTCCTACTCTGCTCTAGAGAGTGTTACAGACTGTCGGGTATACTGAGCCACCTCAGTATGCTTGGTGGGAGCTGGAGAGCACAGGAGGGATATAGTGGTTTGCTGTGCAGGGAGTTGTCCCTCCACATGGGGACAAACCTGCATGGACAGGCTGGACTTGTAGCTCAGATGGGCAGACTCCCTGGGAGGCAGCTCAGGTTGCAGCCCAGACTATCCTGCTCGATATCTGTCAGAGGTGTGGTGATGAGCTGATGGGAGGACCAGCGGCCTCTATTCCCCGTGCTGACCCAGCAGCAGCAGAGTGGAAACAGGCTGATGGATGTGCCTTGGTTCGAGGCAGGGGAGAGAGAGCTGAGAGTTCTAGTCCTGCTATGAGTGCTATGATGGTTGTGCTCAAGCTGATCAGCCAGCGAGAGGACACCTATGCACAGGTGATGGTGGCTGTTCGCCAGGCTCAGGAGATGCAACGGAAGGCTGAAAAGCGTGCTCGCAAGTTTTGCAAGAAAGCTAGACTCCTGGGGCAAGCTCAGAAGGACCGCAATGACTGGGAAGACATTGCGGAGCACCGTAGGCAGCAGTGGGTGAAGGCCATTAGAGAGAGAGATCATAAGCATGATCAGATCAGTCAGCTAGCTAGAGAGAGGGAGACCTTACAGGAGCGCTTGGTGCAGATCACTCGTGAGAGGGACACTGCACTCCGTGTGTCGGAGAACAGGCGCCGGGCATGGGAGATGCACTGAGTTCAGTCTCTTGAGCGGGAGAACTATCTGCAGGATCAGATTGAGGCTGGTCTTGTGGAGATTCACCGTCTCAACAACTTGCTACACCCTATTCCTCGCCCTATACCCGTGTATCCAGAGGTGGGACCCCAGGTGATTGTGGCCGATGATGATGGTATGGAGGTCGATGGACCAGTGGCGGCTGCACCACCTCTGCACGAGGACGTGGAGGACGAGGAGCTTGAGCCGATTAGCGACGAGGATGGAGAGGCGATCTTCGACGCTGACTCGGACAACGAGCCTGGAGTGTAGGGAGTAGTGGGTAGTGTCTAGTGGTGATGCTTTTGTACCCATGTTGTAATCCAGAACTTTAACCTTGACTCATGGCATGTACTGTGATGGTGTAATAACTTTATGGACCCAGTGTGCAGTCTTAATATGTTTGTTATGTTATGACGATGTTTTCCGTGTGGTGCATATTGCGGATATCACTGTCATGTGTTGGATTGGTGATGTTGTTTTCTGGAATTGAATTATTGTGCCTTTTCTGTAAAGCTATTCTCTCGAATACTTTCAGGCAAAATATAATTTCTTCTGCGGCAAATATTGTCATCATCAATGCTCACTGACTGTGTCTTTACAGATGTCTCGTGGCACCCGAGGAGCGGAACAGCCTGCAAACATGAATCCACCCCCTCCTCCTCCACCACCCAATCCTGCTGAGTTAATGCAAATGATGGTGGACAATCAAAGGATGCTCACTGAGACCATCAATCGGATGGTGAATCAGGGTGGTCGTAATGCACATGAAGGGCCAGCTCCTAACCAATACAGTAGCTTCAAGGACTTCATGGATACAAAACCCCCACCTTTCAGAGAAGCTGAAGAACCCCTTCAAGCTGAAGAATGGCTGAACACGGTGGAACAAAAGTTCCACTTGCTTCGGTTGACTGAAGGTTTGAAGGCAGAGTATGCAGCTCATCAACTGCAGGGCCCAGCAGGCATCTGGTGGAATCAGTATCGGGAAGCTCTTCCAGCCGACACTGTGCTTGACTGAAATCTTTTCCGTGATGCTTTTAAAGGGCATTTCATTCCTCCTGGTGTCATGGAGATGAAGCATACTGAGTTTATGCAGTTGACTCAGGGTAACAAAACTTTGAAGGAGTATTTGCATGCTTTCAATCATTTGTCTAGGTATGCTCCTGAGTTTGTGAACACTGAGACGAAAAATATTGCTAGTTTCAAGCGGGGTTTGGGCCCCAAGTTGCTGAAGACTATGGGCCGCACTAAGTGTGCAACTTTCAATGAGTTTGTCAGTGATGCTCTCACTCAAGAGAACTATAACACTGTGTGCACTATGACCAAGACTCGCAAGAGGGCTTTTGAGGCCGGGACAGGGTCATCTCAGTCCAAGGCTCCAGTGGCAGCTAAGCCACCGTTCCGCGCTCCAACGCCTAACCAGCGGTACCGCCCTCCGATGAAGAAGAATCAGGCCATGACGGGTTTTCGCAAGGGGTACTCTATTGCTCTTCCTAGGGGCAACACGGGTCCCAACTATGCCAAGACTCCACCTGCCAATCGTCCGTGCTGGAACTGCAATCAGACCGGGCATTGGCAGAGCAACTGTCCCTACCCGCCAAAGAAGGTCAACTAGGGGAACGTCCGCCAGGGGCGTGTTCACTACACCACTGTAGAAGCAATCCCTGCTGGTGAGGTAGTTACGGCTGGTAAGTTTCTGGTCAATCAACATGACGCACTTGTGCTTTTTGATTCAGGAGCATCGCATTCTTTTATGAGTTCTGAATTTGTGTCTAAGCATAATATCAAGGTAGTTACACTTGATAAGGGCAGTTATTGTATTAGTGCTGCGGGAAATGATATTTCCACCAATCAAGTGGTTTTGGGGGCAACTCTGGAAATAGGAGGCCGTCAGTTTTTTGCTGATTTAGTTGTTCTACCCGGTGTGGGCATAGATGTAATTCTAGGGATGAAGTGGATGAGTGGCAATGGAGTTCTTATCGACACCACCACTCGTGTAGTGATGTTGAAAGACCCGAATACCAAGGAGGCACTTTTAGTGCAACTCCCTCGTGATATTCAAATCCGTAGCACTGTGAATGCAGTTACATCTAAGGCTATTCAGGACATTCTGGTTGTGTGTGAATTCCCGGATGTTTTTCCTGATGATTTACCCGGGCTTCCTCCGGATCGGGATGTGGAGTTCAAAATTGAATTGATTCCCGGTACCGCTCCTATCTCTACAAGGCCTTATAGAATGCCACCCAATGAACTAGCTGAACTTAAAACCCAACTGAATGAGTTGTTGCAGAAGGGTCTTATCCGTCCTAGTTCATCTCCGTGGGGTTGTCCGGCTATCTTTGTGAAGAAGAAGGATCAATCGTTGCGCATGTGTGTGGACTATCGTCCCCTAAATGCGGTGACCATCAAGAATAAATACCCTCTTCCTCGCATTGATATCTTGTTTGATCAGTTGTCTAAAGCCAAAGTATTCTCCAAGATTGATTTGCGATCTGGGTACCATCAGATCAAGATCCGTCCTGAAGATGTACCTAAGACAGCTTTCTCGACGAGGTATGGATTGTATGAGTATCTCGTCATGTCCTTCGGTCTTACAAATGCACCTGCTCACTTCATGTATCTCATGAATTCGGTGTTCATGCCCGAATTGGACAAGTTTGTGGTGGTCTTCATTGATGATATCTTGGTATATTCTTGCCATGAAGAGGAGCATGCAGAGCATCTGCGTATAGTGTTGTCGCGTTTGCGCGAGCATCAGCTTTATGCTAAGTTTAGCAAATGCGAGTTCTGGCTGAAGAAAGTACCTTTCTTGGGCCATGTCTTATCTGAAGAAGGCATATCGGTGGATCTAGCCAAGGTGCAAGAAGTGCTGGATTGGAAAGTTCCAACTTCGGTACATGAGGTACGGAGTTTTCTTGGTCTGGCTGGATATTATCGTCGATTCATTCCCGAATTCTCAAAAATATCCAAGCCTATGACTCGGCTACTGCAGAAAGATGAGAAGTTTGTGTGGACGTCTGAATGTGAAGAGGCATTCCACAAATTGAGGACATTGCTGACATCAGCTCCTGTCCTAGCTCAACCTGATATCGAAAAGCCCTTCGATGTCTTTTGTGACGCGTCAGGCATTGGTTTAGGCTGTGTGTTGATGCAGGAAGGTCGTGTGATCGCATATGCTTCACGCCAACTTCGAAAGCATGAGGTCAATTACCCTACTCATGATTTAGAATTGGCAGCAGTTGTTCATGCTTTGAAAATCTGGAGGCATTATTTGCTGGGTAATCTGTGTAATATCTACACCGATCATAAGAGCCTCAAGTATATCTTCACTCAACCTGAACTGAACATGCGGCAGCGAAGGTGGCTTGAGTTGATTAAAGATTATAATCTGCAAGTGCACTATCATCCGGGCAAGGCAAACGTGGTTGCGGATGCCTTGAGTCGGAAGGCGCATTGTCACTCAATGCAAGTAGAAGATCTGTTGTTGTCACATCTTATGCATCCGCTTGTGCTCAATCAGATTTCTCTGGAGAGTACTCTTCACAATCGAGTCATCGAATTGCAGCAATCAGATGTAGGCATCCACCATATAAAGAGGAAAATGAAGGAAGAAGAAACCAAGCATTTCCGGGTCGATGAAGACGGAATTCTTTGGTTCACAAATCGAATAGTGGTCCCAAAAGACCGCGAGCTGCGAAATCAGATCTTATCTAAAGCTCATTCATCCAAGTTGTCTATCCATCCTGGTAGTAGTAAGATGTATCAGGATCTGAAACCTTTGTTTTGGTGGACAAAGATGAAAAAGGAGATCGCTGCTTTTGTCGCTCGTTGTGTCAATTGTTGTCGTGTGAAGGCTGTTCACATGAAAGCTAGTTTGCTTCAACCCTTGTCAATTCCTGGTTGGAAATGGGAAGACGTCAGCATGGATTTCATCAGTGAACTCCCAACTTCTGTTAAGGGTTACGACTCCATCTGGGTGATTGTAGATCGTTTGACTAAGGTTGCTCGATTTATTCCGGTTCGAACTGACTATCGTCCACATCAATATGCAGATTTGTATTTCGAGCACATTGTTCGTCAGTATGGTGTGCCTCGAATTATTGTATCCGATCGTGGACCGCAGTTCACTACTCGTTTTTGGGAGTGTCTGCATGAGCAAATTGGTACTCATTTAGTCCGTAGCCCTGCTTATCATCCCCAAACGGCAGGTCAAACTGAGAGGGTCAACCAAATCCTAGAAGACATGTTGAGGGCATGTGCTCTCTCATCGAAAGGTTCTTGGGTTAAGTGGTTTCCATTAGCTGAGTTCTCCTACAACAATAGTTATCAGGAGAGTATCAAGATGGCTCCATTTGAAGCCCTGTACGGTCGAAAGTGTCGAACCCCGTTGAATTGAGTAGAAGCCGGGGAACGAAGGTATTATGGCATCGATTTCGTGAACGAAGCAGAGCAGAAAGTCCGTACCATCCAGTAACATCTAGAAGCTGCTCAAGCTTGTCAGAAAAGTTATGCCGACAGAAGAAGGAAACCGATTGAGTTTTCAGTTGGTGACCATGTGTATATCAAGGTGTCTCCGATGAAGGGTGTACAAAGGTTCGGAGTCAAGCGAAAGCTTGCACCTCGTTATGTGGGACCTTATCGGATTCTCGAAAAGAAAGGGAATGTGGCATACAAAGTTCAACTTCTAGTTGCGCTTCGGGCTATTTTCCCTGTATTCCACGTATCACAATTAAAGAAGTGCCTTCGTGTACCGGAGGAACGAGTGGAAGTTCGAGATATCAAATTAAATCAGACCTGGTGTATGAGGAGAAACCCGTAGCGATTCTTGATCGCAAGGAACGGGAGACTCGTAATCGTGTGGTTAAGTTCTACAAGGTGTTGTGGAGTAACTGTTGACGGTCCTTAAGTATCAAATTTAATTATCAAATAAACAAAGAAAAGGATCCAAATGAAATCAACATCTAGACTTAGGGTTTTATCTGACAGAATTCCACGAGTTTTGGTGTTTGTCTATTTCTGCAGGGGGTTATCAGGAAATAAGGAAGAAAGGCCCACATGTCGGGATTACATAGAGATATCAACCCACCGCGCAATTTTCTACCATCTAGAAGACTCCAGAAGCCACGGGAAGGAAGCGGAGCCCGAAAGGGGCCAGGCCCAGGGCGCCCGCCCTGAGGACCTGGGCGCCCGCCCCCCTCTGGACTCCGTTCCGGACTCTCTTCGCACACGACGTTCCACCGACCTATTGGATCCAGAATAACATAGTACCACCTCGCCTATCGACCCAAAAACGCATAGAAGGGGAGGACTATATAAGGAGACCCCCTCTGGCCCCTGGAGGAGACAAGAAATTATCATAGAGATTGAGGGGTGCCCTCGAAAGAAAACCTCTTCTCTAAATAATATTTCTTTTTAGGCTTAGCAACCAATGTAAAGTAGAAATAGATCTTCTAGTTTCTACTAGATTGAGAGAGATAGAGTGGAGGTGTGGATCGGAGGAAGGCCGGCCTGTCGGTGTCTACTCCGAGTTGTACCTACGGGATCAAGTCTCCTAACCCGAGGCTTGCTTCTAAGATTCTTCAGTAATTTGACTTCTAATACTAGTAAGTTCTTGTTTTATTGTTCTTTGGTTTATGAGTTTACTTTAATCCTCTTCCGGTTGAGTATTAGAGTAATCACTTGTTAGCGTAAACGTGGTGTTTAGGCTAGGGTACTCATAGATATCCCCTGACTAGCTGGACCGTGGTAGTAGCGAGGAACGTGACATTTCCGAGTTACCTTTGCAGATCACATCTTGTTAGCAGGACGGGTAGGTTTACAGGTGTGGGTCGAACATCCTTTGTGTTGTCTAGATTCCGTGAGCCTCCCCAATAGAACAGTAGATCATCCTTACCAAGGTTAGAACGAGACTACGGTTGCAGTCTTCTCTATACATCACTCACATCGAGAGACATTCTTTGTAGCCTAAAGGGGTAGTAGCAATAGATTTGGTTAGTCAAATGCACCCTTTCTCCCAGTGGTAAAAATATAAATACGATAACTCTAGATAACCTCCCGGGTGAAATGCTCACCGATATCCGTGCGCTTGCGGATCATTTCCTTATTGCGTTACCAAATATCAACAAGCATTTCTGGCGCCGTTGCCGGGGAGAAAGACGGTTTGCTGAGATAACTTTTAGTCTTGCTATTATCTTGTATTATACTTTTATACTTTTATACTTTTATCTTTTTATTTTTATCTTTATGGATAACTCAAATTCCATACTTATTATTAAATTCTTTGCACCTTCGGAGACCAGCCATAGACCATGGGAGTCAACACGTTCTGCCCCTAATTATGATCTGTGTCCGGAGTTGATTGCAATAGGTCAAAACCAACCCTTTTCTATAGCCGAGGTCCTATCTTTTAATCAAGAAGATAATGCACTTTTAGCTACACCTAGGGAATCTGTTAATCTTTCTATAAATTCTGGTTTAGACCTAGCCCTACAAGACCATGTTCTTTCTCGATATTTTTACATTGGTCTTAATAATATAACCTTTGGTAGAGTCTTTCTTTATCTATTAGTAAAGGAAGGTATGTCTTCATTCATGGACATCCTTCTTGTACTAGTCTTCATAAAAATATCCTAGAGATAGAGAAGGAATCATCTCCCAGACAAGGAAAGGAAGTTTCAATAGCCAATTTCCAAACATTTCAAACCCATAATTCGGCTATCCAACCCATCCTTGAGCTTAATAAATTCTACTATGCTCTTTCTCTTGAACCTCCCGATAATCCTATGAATCTCTCTAGACATCCCATGCATAAGAAGGAGGATCGAGAAGAGCAACATCAATGGCTAGAGGGCATTAAAAATCCATGTGCTATCACCATTGAATGGATAGATAAAACAAACTTGAGAGACAATCCTAGAGGAATTTTAAGCATTCATGAAGAATCATCCTTAGAGTTTGAGAATGAGAGAAACAACAGTGAGCATGGAAGTTATTTCATAAATACCTCACCAAGTCCTTGCTCATATAAGACATCTCCCCAATCAATTGGTCTCTCCATCCTTACCACATTTGAGATCTCCAACCCTCTCTTCCTTTCTATTTATAAAAACTTTAAAAGAGCGGTTGTCGATGCATATGTCTATAATAAATATTGCAGATCTCGTTGAGTTGATTGATGGTTTCCCAAGGACAAACTTAGTGTCCTAAAAATAGCACTTCTAATTATTTGCTTAATTATTTGCTTAGTGTCCTAAACCATTGCTTAATTCGCACTGATCAGATCGTAACATGAACTTCTAATTATTTGCAACATTGCCTTGTGTATTGAGCATATAAAGATAATTGTAGAAATATTCCTTTGGGTATTCTTGTCACTAACCTTTCCAGGATTGGAGCAAGAAGATCGGATGAATGACAAGCACAAGGTATGTCCAACCAACCATCACACAACATTGAATTAAATTCATCCAAACTTGAATTTTGCAAAATTCAAGCTTGGGGGAGTACTTTACATAAAAACATCCTTTGCCATGTTGCTACGTTGGTTGTCCCTACCTTTGAGAGATGCTCAATTTGTTAAGTACTAATCACACTACTTCATCTCCACTTGAGTAGATCTCTATAAATGCCATCATGCTACCTTTGTTTATCCTAGTAAGTGTTGGTTTGGAAGTACTCGACATACTTCCATTGGCTTTTAAATTAAGCATGGTGCTTAGGTTAAACAGCCTTCCTTAATCTGATTAGACATGGAGTCTAGTTTGGTTACTGAACTAAAAACTGCTTGAGTAGATATTGGTATATTTTGTGGGACTAACCCCTGCAGGAAAACTTTCAATATCAACCTGGGAAGTCCTGAGATACAAACTCATTAGAGATAAAGGAGACACATGAAATTTAACATTTTGCACAAGAAGGACATAGCTCATTCATCATAAAGAGATGATCCATGAAGGGTGCCACAAACACGATGCACAACCGCTAAGAAAGGAAAGCTTCCACAAGGTGATACTATACCATCACTCTTCAAGTAAGGTAACATCTTAAGGTACTTGACTATCGCTTTTATAAGCTTCGCCTTGGTTCTGGCATTCACATAAATAAAGAGACAAACATGTATGATTTATAACTCTAAATTAACCTAACTGATTCAGCATATTTAGTCCTTTAATCTTTGTTCTTAGTACTACCTTCGTGATCTCACACTCCTAATCATATAAGCTAATATGTTGCACATTCAATCTTTGGAAGATATAAACAAAACATAAATATAGATAGATTATCTTTCCATTAGGTTGAGCCATCTGATCTAACAAATGTTTTAAATGCTACACTCATGATCCATCAACTTTGTCTTGCTCAATATGCTTAAGGTTAGAGAAGAACAAATACGCTTTTGGTTCTGTTGGTGTTTTCCACCAACAGGGCCCATGCACTTGATCTCTGCCTTGTCTCTATGAGCAGGACACATTTTGAGAAACGTGAAGGCGTTTTACAACTCTCAGATTCCATCAAGTGAAGAACCGAGATCTACGAGCACAAACACAATGGAGATCAGACACTTAGTTTCCCAAAGGAATATTGAAGAACCTCTGTGTCCGAGTTGGTACCTTGTACACTCCAGCAAACTTCGTGGTGATAGAGACTGGTAGTGAGGAGAGAGCACCCATCATCTTAGGGAGGCCATTCCTAAACACTAGAGCAGTCATCTATGCTAATGCTGCCAAGATCAGTCTCTACATCAAGGGGAAGAAGGAGAGTTTCCTTCAAGAACAAGACTACACAAGCTTCAGAGCAAACCCGACATGAACCAAGGAAGAGGACCAACAGGAGGAACAGGAACAAGCAAATGTGGACCGAGTCAGCTAAGATGGTCACTGCAGTTCAAGAAGGACGACCCTGGTGTTCTAAGCATTGAGTGCACAATCAACAGATACTCTTTTCAGAAGACACTCTACGACACCGGATCTGACGTCAACATAATGGTCGTAGTCACTTATCAGCTCCTGCATGAAACCATGCCCCTACAACCAATATACATTCAGCTATAGATGACTTTCAAGTTATTGACATGGGAGAAGATGAATATGATCCACCCACCATCCTTGGAAGACAGTTCCTCAGCACTATCAAGGCCATTATTTATATTGGAACCGGAGAAGTCCACATGCACTTCCCCTCTGAGAAGGTACGCCACTACTTTAATGATTCTAACTATATAGTTGAAGATTCTAAGCAGGTCAAGACAAGAAGAAGATAACGCAACCGCAACCAGAGGAGGCAAATCATAAAGGACGGATGGGCAGACTACGAAGGAAAAGTGATAAGGACTGAAGACATACAGCTTGAACAGAACTGTCCTGAGGAGACCGTAGCACCGAGTCAGGTGTGGAAAGAGAACATAGTTATACACAAAGAGGAGGCGCCACCGGAATCACCGATTATGCCACCTAGCGAATCCCAGGACGACTAAAAACACAAGGAGTCCCATTCGGAGGACTTAAAAACACCGAACGCCTTGCCAAGAGGTAAACTTGGTAGTTATCCTTTTTCTTTCAGTTATTCAATTATAGTTTGCTTAGTTAATCATGTTCATGCTATCTTGAAAAGAAAATAAAAATACTAAAAATGTTAAAAAATAGTAAGCCCCATGTGAGTATGCTCATGGCATAAAACCCATAAATACATTCACTGTGGTGGCATAAAAATAAAATAAATAAGTTTTCATCTTACATTAAAAATATATAAATATATATATATATAATAATAATAAGTGTATAATCCTGCTAAATAAATAACATTTATTAAGGAAGCTCAACATGATAAAGGCTAGGTATTTATGCTAACACTTAAACAGTTCCACAAAGCTTTGTTGTCTATTTGAGCTCCACATAATTTAAGAATCAAGAAGACTAGCAGACGGAGGACATTCTAATCGCTGTCAAAATACTGTTGACTTTCAAATACACCTCCACCACCTGCTAGCTACATCAGAAGAAATTACGTCAAAATCCAGCTTGGGGGAGAGCACCCCCATTTATCTCGATAAGTATTTCTATCTATATTTATACTTATACTATATTAGAATATAAATACACATAACTATGAAAAACCAAATAAAGATTTTATGCTTATATATATTTTGCTTAGTGTGTTTAATAAATAAATAAAGTGGCTATGCTAATCTGTATCTAATAAAACTTAAGCATGGATATGATGAATAGTTGCTCTGCCTAATTTGCAAATTTGAAGTTCTCTCTCAAGTTTAGATATAACTGTTATAATTTAAGGCTTGCTCTAGACCTAAACTTGTGGGATGAAAACTTGATCTGATGTCTAAGTTGTTAACGGATACGATATGGGAAGGTTGAGCTGCTGTTTATCTGTTGCTAGAGATGCTAGAATTCTGGAGAATTTTATCTTTGAAAATCTTTAAAATGTTGCATGATGAGTTCCTGTATGATGAGAGTTTAAATTCCTACCACAGCCATATATACATGCTTGCTAGACTTTGAGCCACACATTTACTTTTTACTACTTATGTGCATTGAGTGTGGTCAAGCTGTGTAGACCCTTAGGAGCTTGTCATGTGGTTAAAATCAAGATTCACTTGCACGTTCACTCATACATGCTACTTCTACTCCAGAAGTACCATCCACATATATCCACTCATTTCCATCTCCACATTCACCCAAAATTATTCTACTCCTAATCTGAGAGAGAATAGCCAAAAATATTTTCCTATCCCTGTTATTCCCTGTGAAATACATGCTCGAGTTATCTTAGTTACTACCACTAGCTATATTATCTTAGGAGATGAGTGCTCTAAAAAAAAGAAAAAAAAGGGGAAGAAAAAAAATACGAGGAAATAAAAAGGGGCAAGTGCCCGGAACCTCGAAGAAAAAGAAAAAAAAGTGAGACGAGAGGTAAAAATGGACAAGTGTCCGACAGTAGAATTAGGGGTACAAGATACCCACCTGAGAGGAAAGAAAAAGAAAAAGATAGAGCATCTCATTCTCATCATAAAGTTTCAAAAGCAAGAAAGGTATGTATCCCCTCAAAGAGCAAAGTAGAATTAGACTTCCACCACCATTGTTATCTCCATCATCACCATACACCATTCACTCGCCACACATGCACATCTTGATTTGACTTATTGACTTGTTTCTCTGGATCCATGGTTTGACTATGCAATAAATGTCTTGTAAGTATGTATTAGCTGTCTCCCACCTATGAGTTCCAGATATCAAAACCTTACTAGAGTAGGGTGAGAGAGAAGGCAATATCACTATGCCTCATACCAAAAATACCACATACTTTGAGAGAAGGCATATACCATTACTGCCTTGGTGAGGATCCGAAAATACCACAAAAGAGAGACCTGAGAGAATCATACAAGGAATTTCTGAGTTTTATTTGAAAATCTGCAAAAACCCCAGAGCTATAGCTGGTCAAGAATAAGAGACATGGCACTTGGCTAGACTGTTCTATCTTTTAACCACTCAAGACAGAAGTGACGGTTACAAGTCCTATGGTGTAGGTAAAGTAAGTAAGTTTTAAGTCTTAACAGTTTACTCTAACCCAGAGATGAGATCTTATTTAAAAGCATGTGTACCGTCAAATTTTTAAAGATATTGCAACTACTTATGATCCATAGCTGAGTCTATCCTTGCTCAGGGACGAGCAAGAGGTAAGCTTGGGGGAGTTTGTTGACGGTCCTTAAGTATCAAATTTAATTATCAAATAAACAAAGAAAAGGATCCAAATGAAATCAACATCTAGACTTAGGGTTTTATCTGACAGAATTCCACGAGTTTTGGTGTTTGTCTATTTCTGCAGGGGGTTATCAGGAAATAAGGAAGAAAGGCCCACATGTCGGGATTACATAGAGATATCAACCCACCGCGCAATTTTCTACCATCTAGAAGACTCCAGAAGCCACGGGAAGGAAGCGGAGCCCGAAAGGGGCCAGGCCCAGGGCGCCCGCCCTGAGGACCTGGGCGCCCGCCCCCCTCTGGACTCCGTTCCGGACTCTCTTCGCACACGACGTTCCACCGACCTATTGGATCCAGAATAACATAGTACCACCTCGCCTATCGACCCAAAAACGCATAGAAGGGGAGGACTATATAAGGAGACCCCCTCTGGCCCCTGGAGGAGACAAGAAATTATCATAGAGATTGAGGGGTGCCCTCGAAGGAAAACCTCTTCTCTAAATAATATTTCTTTTTAGGCTTAGCAACCAATGTAAAGTAGAAATAGATCTTCTAGTTTCTACTAGATTGAGAGAGATAGAGTGGAGGTGTGGATCGGAGGAAGCCCGGCCTGTCGGTGTCTACTCCGAGTTGTACCTACGGGATCAAGTCTCCTAACCCGAGGCTTGCTTCTAAGATTCTTCAGTAATTTGACTTCTAATACTAGTAAGTTCTTGTTTTATTGTTCTTTGGTTTATGAGTTTACTTTAATCCTCTTCCGGTTGACTATTAGAGTAATCACTTGTTAGCGTAAACGTGGTGTTTAGGCTAGGGTACTCATAGATATCTCCTGACTAGCTGGACCGTGGTAGTAGCGAGGAACGTGACATTTCCGAGTTACCTTTGCAGATCACATCTCGTTAGCAGGATGGGTAGGTTTACAGGTGCGGGTCGAACATCCTTTGTGTTGTCTAGATTCCGTGAGCCTCCCCAATAGAACAGTAGATCATCCTTACCAAGGTTAGAACGAGACTACGGTTGCAGTCTTCTCTATACATCACTCACATCGAGAGACATTCTTTGTAGCCTAAAGGGGTAGTAGCAATAGATTTGGTTAGTCAGATGCACCCTTTCTCCCAGTGGTAAAAATATAAATACGATAACTCTGGATAACCTCCCGGGTGAAATGCTCACCGATATCCATGCGCTTGCGGATCATTTCCTTATTGCGTTACCAAATATCAACAGTAACCACGGGGAAGAAGATGCTACTTGGGAGACGGAGGATTATTTAAGAGAAGTTTACAAAACATTCTTCAAAAATCAGTAAGCTTTCAAATCTCGGGACGAGATTTTTGTAAGGGGGAGGGCTGTAATACCCCAGTGTTATGGTTGCATTAATCATGTGCATAGCATGAGCATCATCATCTACTCAAAGCATATCATGATCATCATCTATCTTGAGCCATATCATTCTATGCAAATATGTGATTTAAATTGCTTAAATAGGCTTCCTATTGCTAATGTTTGAGTGAACCATGCTTGTGTTTGTGCTCTATGCCTTGGTAATTATTTTATCTATGCTTAACTTAACCTTGGGAACAATGTTCATGTTGATCACTTCTCCAAAATATGCTTTTAAGTCATACTTGTGCAAATAGGCCTTAGAAACCTCTTTTGCTTAGGCTTTTACAAAGTGTTTCATAAAATATTTGCATGTCAAAACTTCCTACAGCAAAGTTGTAGAAAATTTTATAAGGAACAAAAGTTGTTTTATGCCCATCTCCTGAAAATGATCACAACTAGCTCAAAATTGACCCACAAGGCAGATTTTGGGCTGTTTCCAACACTTAGAAAATTTTCTAAGTCTTGGGACGAAACCAGTTTGCTCGATCGATTTTGAAAACTTTATAACTCTCAATCCAGGCCAATCTAGCTATTGCTCCAATTGACAAAGTTTTAGATCTCGGCTAGTACTCCAACTTTGTCAAATACGCCATCTCCTAACTCGCTCTGGTTTGGGAGCTAATCGTCGACGAAGTTGCTCTGTCAGTCGGCGATCGCGCGTTTCGATTCAGAGCTGAGCTCGCCGGCGTGGATGTCCCGATCGACACCTGTCCGCCAGATGTCGTCCGTACGCCGGCGATGGCCCCGCTCGTCAGCTCCCAGCGCGCGCATGACGTCCACGGCGACGCCCCGCGCAGAGTGGACGCGTCCACTTCCGCTCTGCCTCGCCCCTCTCGCCAGAAACGCGGCCGCCGTGAGCTCTCCATTGCGAGCGTACTCCGGCGAGCTCGCGCGCGTTCGTTGCTGTGCCATTGCTCACCAAACTCCACCCACAGCTCCGCCGTGAACCGCTCTCCATTCTCCACCCACCATCTCGCCGTGAAATCCACCGGTGAGCCGCCATTCCCTTCTTCCCCCAAATCAGATCGCCGTGACAATCTTTTCCGGTGAGCCCAATGTCGAGCCCTGTGAAGCCTCTCGTCATCTCTGGTTAGGTCCTAGAGGTTGCTTAGGTTCCTAGCTTGCGTTTGCGCCACTTGGTGGACGCTCTACCGAGCTCTCCGTCGCCGGACACGATGCGCAGCGCCGCCGTGTTTCCGCCGGAGATGGGTGCTCTCATGGCCAGCGTGTTCCACGAGGTTTCAAGCCAAGCCACGTACCTAGGAAGCTCCGCCGTAGTTCGCTGGTGCTGTAGAAGATCTTAGGGTGCTGTAGTTCGCTGGTGCTGTAGAAGATCTTAAGCCACGTACCTAGGAAGCTCCGCCGTAGTTCGCTGGTGCCCTTGGTTTGGCCGGAGACCTCGCCGTCGCGGAGAAATCGCCGGCGAAAGTCGCCTCGGCCGTGAGGAAGACGACCCTGACAGGCGGAGTCCACTGTCAGCGTCACTCTCCTTCTCTCCTTTTCTTTTATTCAAATCTGGATTTTTGGCTTTCTTACAAAAATCATATCTCCTGTTTCTGAGATCCAAAAATTGTGAAACCAATTTTGTGGTATTCCTTGAGATGGATAGTTTTTAATAAAAATATAAAATGAACCATGTTTTTTGGGAAAATATTTATTAAGGATTTAATCTTGTTATTCATGAATAAATTCACATCTCTGGTTATACTGCTTAGTTTGCCATGAAAATTTTATGGTAGTCTCTGTATGGTATTAGAATGCTTTGATAAATATTTCATGATTTTTGGAGTACTGCAGCTTTGATATGTAAATTATGATTGAAATTTGGCTTGTTTCCTTGATTAAATTATATAAAATAATTGGTGCTTATGCTGGTGCTCTACTTTGGTAGTAAACATGTTTGACACCATAAAAGTCATGTTTCGGAAATTATGAAATAAACACTTGAGCACATGTTAAATACATATCTTTAATCTGGTATGTGCAATTGCTGTGAAATTTTTATGGTGATGCTTTGATGCTTTACTTGTGTTCCTGTAATTTTTGTAGATTTTTCTGAGCACTTTGACTAGGCATCTTGTAATTATGCTTCTTTCTACAAGTAATTAATAAATGCCTTGTTGAGTATATGTTGAGGGTTATCATCTGATGTTCTGGTAATCTTGTGATATGTTTGTGCTCATAAGCCATGTGGTTGGCATGGGTTGTGTTTTGGTTATGTCATCAAATAATTAATTATAGGGTTTAGGGTTTAGGGTGCTCTCTGATCCAAGTTGGGTTCGTTTTTCTGGGACAAAACATGGAACTTTGTTTAAATAACTGGTTTAATGTCTGAATCTTGCTGAGATGTGTAAAGATGATTTATAGACAATTTCATAATCTTTCCAGAATGTCTTCACTTATATTTGTTGGATCTGTCTATCATTAGTTATGATTTATTTACTGAGTTACTCCTGTTTTGTGTTGCTTGCTGTTTTAGTATCATGGTAAGTTTTGGACTAGGTGAACTTGTTATAACTGTGTACTCCATAAATGAGTGCCCAGTGAATCCATTATGTTATCAAGCATTCATTCTTTTATATGCACACCTTCTTATTCACCAAGCATGCAATAGGTGCATCGGTCCAGCAAGTCAGACCCGAGGAGCCAGAATAAGAAGAGGAGTGTCCAAGTCACGAGCCTGCTTCGTTCGTGAAAGGCAAGCCCCGGAGCATTCTAAGTCTCCCTTTACTTTTGAAAGTTTATTTAATATGTTATATCTATTGTTGCATTAAGTATAGGAATTGTAATGAAAACCTTTACTGCATTTATTCCATCCTTGTTCAGATACTTTACCCTACCTTGGTTATAGAGTTAAGATCGAGTAGCAACTTAGCCTTGCTTTAATCGGTAGAAGTCGGGTGATACCCTGTCACCTACGCGATATAGGGTTATGTCGGATCACGATGGTCTATATGTGCTATCGTGGGTGGAACCTGATTAATTTGACATAAGCCGGGCGGAGTTTTGCAAGTTTGTAGTAACTCCATCTGTGGCAGCTAAGGACTGATCGTTGTACGTCCTCTTGTCATGTTGAACGCATGCCTAACACTTAGTTGGCCGGATAACTCGTTCCGACCGCGAAGCCGAGTAGTATGACTCAGGCCGGAAGACCGACAAGTATAAAGTGCGCACTACCGGAGGAAGTGCGGTGTGCGGGGGACCATTGGCGTAAGCCCAAAGGCAGGTGAGTTAAAATTCCTGACCTCCCTGGCAGAGTGGTAGCCCTGGGAGTGCGGCGCTGATCGGAGCCGCGATTCCTGAGTTGTACCAAAGGTGACCCGCTGGCTCTCCGACGGGGGATGCTTGGGTGAGTGCTAGGAATAACCCTCCAGTTGGATAGGAATTCGATTCGAATCGCCGTCTCTCCCGGTCAGTGAGAACTTGACAGAGCAGCGGCAAACGTAGCATTCACTAATGAACTTGGTTCATGATAATGATGATAGCAAGAAGAACATATGATGAACTTGATATGGTTATTATTGCTTGTAATAATCAAGTGATGTGTTGTAGTACAGGTGCTAATCTAGTGGTAGGTTGATGATAAATAAATATGATGCTCTTACAATGAATTAGTCTTATTAAAGGCTTTTGGCAAAATGTCGAGTCAACCAGCTCTACTTTTATATTAGCCTTGCATGATCCTTGGTGTCTTTTATGTTTTACTAGACGGGTAAGTCTAGCTGAGTACATTCTCGTACTCAGGGTTTATTCCCACCTGTTGCAGATGACATCTTTTATGATGGCTTCTGCAAGACCTGTCTCCATCCCGCTGGGGATGCGGACTAACCGTTGGGCACGGTTCTCTAACAACCTCGTATCTGATGCTTTTGGAAGGATGGCATAGACTCTGGCAGTAACTCGAACTTAAGAACTGAATTTGGAAAGTGTGTGTGTAACTATTTTGCTTCCGCTACTTTAAACCAGTGTTGTAATAACTTAATACTCCGATGTGGTGCCACTTTGACGACAATGAATAACTATGTAACATTCGCTGTGTTGATGTTGAATTATTACGATCTTGGTTTGTTGCGAGTTGGTTTGAAGTCCTTCGTGATTTCAATTGACTACCGAGATTATATGGGCTCAAGATTGGAAACTTGATTGCTTGTCGATCGTTTCTACACTTGAACTCTTATAATTTGGTGGGTTCTATGACACTAAAAGTTCAAAGTTTGGGAAGTGGTCTCACAATTGGGAGGGTCCCTATCGGATAAGTCGATCGGCTCCTGGCAATGCCTACATTTTAGAAACTCTTGAAGGAGTTGAATTTCTCAGAGCATTAAATGGCAAATATCTGAAGAAGTATTACCCAATTATATGGGTCGATGCATAAAAGTTTAAATGCCGATAACACTCCTATCGGCTGGATTGAAATGTATCTGGGACCGGGCTTAATGTTTCAAAAGATGCCGATAACAGTCCTATCGGCTAGACTAAATATCAAGAAGGTTGGGAAGCAGAGAGAAGCGAGTATCTTGCCGATGAAGGGCTCACACGTTTAGCAACGCTTGGATGGCCGAAATGGCACGCAGGCGGATTTGGTTGGCTGCTTCTATCTCTTTGACGTCCTCATCAGCAGAATCTTCTATCGGCTTCAACTTCTTCTTCAGCTGCAGTGCTTTGCGACCATGGGCATTTCGCTCTTGCTCAAGGAGTTTGATGGTCTCTGGCAGTTGACTCTCTTCCTGTTGGACTTGGGATAGGGCATCCTCCACTTGCTTGAGTTCTGCCAACAGGGCTTCTCTTTTTGCCGATAGATCAGAGATCTTCTGCTTCACTACGACTCCTGAGGACTTCAAGGTGTCGATGTTCTTATGCTTCTCATCGGTCAGGATCTTTTCTTTCATCATCTCCTCGGAAAGACGAGTCTGAGCGGCTCTGTCGGCAAGGCGCTGGGCAGCCCTCTGGTACCGCAGTTGATGGCTCTCTAGGTGTGCCGCTTGGAAAAGAACTTCTTCAGCATCGGTGGGGATTTGGCCTCTCAGAGTCTTGAATAAAGCTTTGGCCGGATCAGAATCATTGACTAGTTGGGCTGTGTCTTGGTAGAGGAGAGCCGATAATTCTTCCAGTTTCGCCCTGATTTCTGCCGATGTGATCATAACTGCCCGAGAAGAACTTGCTTCTTCACCCTCATCTTCGGAGATGTCAATGGCGAAAGAGAACAAGCTGCCGGGAGAGTCCTCCTCCTGAAAAAGAAATAAAATGGGTTATTCTATGGCCAAGTATTGATAAATGATGCAAACAGAGGTTGAATAACTTACTTGCTTCAGGGCAATCTCTTGCCTCTGAGTCGAAGATGCCGATGGAGCCGCGGGTTGATCGGCTGGAGTTGCCGATGGAACTATGTCAGCTGAAAAATTAACAGAAGTGGTTATAAAGCAGAAAAAAATAAGTTCATCGGCAACAATATTATAAAAGCGTGTTAGCTTGAGGAGGAGCAATGCTTGTCTGGATGGAAGAGACCACCGATGCTATAATGGAACCTGCTGGATCGGTGGTTTGTTCTTGCACATCAGCCGATATGACTTCTGGCTGAGGGACTTCTGGTTGAGGTTCTTCTAGTTGGGGTTCTTCTACTTGCGGTGCTTCTTGCACTGGAGGAGGAGATGGCACTTGTTGCATCTGAGCTTCTGGAGAAGAAGGAGAAGATTCCACCGGAATTGGAGATACCGGAGGAGGAGGGGGAGTTGCCACTTTCTGGCGCTTTGTTTGTGCCCTGGTACTCTTGGCACCTTTTCTCTTTTGCTGGCTGGACTGGGGGGCATCGGCACCTTTACCTTTGGTCCTCCTCAAGGTAATTTGTGAGTACCAGCGCGGCAGATGCAAAAGTAAAATTGGTATGAATGAAAAGGTTTGATAGTTACCTTAAAAGCTTGTGCTAGGGTGGAAGCAGCTACCGATGGAGATGTCTGGGTCCTCCTGGTGGTGACTTTTTTGAGGCGTATGCCTCGATGCACGATGGCGGCCAGAGTAGGAGCGTTGTGGCCGATTGAAGAGATTGGACCCGATGCAAACAGGTCAATCGGCTTGCCACTCCTGCTGACCGATGGAGGGCTGTTGTCAACCTGCAAAACGATACAAAAGTAAATCACCGATGGAAGTGAAATCGAGAGAATTGGAACATCGGTTCAAAGATACTTACAGCATCATCAGGGACTTCGTACTCAGGATCGATCATACCGCGGTACGAGAGGGCCGATTTGCAGAACAGATGCTCCTTCCATTCTGCCCACCATTGCTTGTATGCCTGAGTGATAAAGGAGGCTGGAACCCACTCTGACAAATCTACATCTGTGTCGGCACCTGACGGCAGTTGGGCTACTCGAATCCATTCAAGGAGGCTGGTGATGGTTTCCCTCGGTTTTATCACATCGGCGTAACAGAGTGCAATCGGCAGCTGGCCGAAAGCTAATTGACGAGCCAATGCTGATGGGTTATAAAATTCATAAGTTTGAGGGGAGGTTTTCCCACTGCCAAAGAAATTCACTGGTATAGCTCGGGGAGTGACCAGTGCCATCATCACTTCATGATCCTTGTCGAGAGCATCATTGAATGGGTTGAAAACCAGGGGGAACATAGTGTCTGGGTCGTCATAAGCCAACCATGCTCGCTCATCTCTGGCCAAACCTTCGTACAAAGTTTGGAAGAATCGGCTAACCTGATCTGGATTACCTCCTATACCAGGCAGAGCTATGACAGCCTCACCAAAGTTTAGGGGAGGACATGTTGCCGATTCTTCTTCATCCAGTACATAGTCCTCGGCTATATCCCTTGGAAAGCGCTGTGCGAAGAGGTTGAAGTCAACGCGCTTGTGCATGTGGAGGCTGAGCCACATATTGATGAACCACCAAGGACCTCCCAAGTTACCGATAGACTGGTCGAGTAAGAGTTTCCTGGTTACTTGGTGAAGGAGGTGGTAGGCTGCCCCGAGCAGATATCGGCCGAGGGGGAATCGGCCACCATTGGCTAGGTTTTCTGCTGCTGCTAGGTAGACGGAAGTTGGTCCTGCCGATCAGCCGCAGAACACGAATTTATCTAACCACATGTTCAGGAAGCAAGTCTGCTCTTTTATGTTGACAGGGCCTGTTTTGCTATATTTTTGGATGTACCCCGACCAACCGCCGATGACACGAGTTTCTACCTTGGCCTTGGGTTTGGTATCGAAGAAATGGGTGCTATCGGCAGAGGATACATCTAGTCCAGTAAGCATGGCTACATCGGCAAGTGTAGGAGAAGCAGGGCCGTGGCCAAAGACAAAAGCATTGAGCGTGTCTGACCAGAAATATGATGCAGCTATCAGCAGTGATTCATTCCTATGCATATCGGCAATAGACAACCTAATGCATTGGTCTAGCTTTCTCTCGCCCCACTGGACTTCGTTTGAGTTGCTGACCCTCAAGAACCAATCCTTCCACCCCACGGTAGGGCTGGGCCAAGAACGGAAAGTATCCTTCCATAGATCCAAAGAAAAGTTCTCGACTCTAAAAGGGATCCTGTTGGTTTCTGCGTTAATGAGGTCGGTTGGATCTGGATCCCCTAACGGGCCAAGGCATTGGAGGTGTGGTTGATCGGTGGGGATGAAAATTTTGTTGGACAAATCCTAATGGTTTTGAAGGTGAAAGAAAAAAACAAAGAAAGGAAAAGGAAATATTCAGTAAAATGGATTGTGGATGAACAGGGGTGTGAGGAAAAGTACAAGAGATGGAGTGAAGAACTGACCTCAGGAACGATGAAGTTGACGGCCATCTTGTCACCAGGAGGATGATCGAGGGCTTCGGAGTTGGTGAAGAAGGGACTTCGTCGGAGATCTTGGAGTTCTTGAACAGCGCCGCCGCCGGGAAAGTGGAGTTGGAGTTGTGGAATGATATGATGGAGAAGGAGTACCCGAGAAGGAACTATTTATAGGACAAAACGGGTAGGGGCAAATTTGACTTATCTCTTCGCCGTATC
Source organism: Sorghum bicolor (assembly GCF_000003195.3). Taxonomy (NCBI): domain Eukaryota; kingdom Viridiplantae; phylum Streptophyta; class Magnoliopsida; order Poales; family Poaceae; genus Sorghum; species Sorghum bicolor. The sequence continues at coordinate 28,617,880 of NC_012871.2, forward strand.
CGTGAAATCTGAGGGTACTCAGGCAGATATGGTAACTGTTCGCACGGTAATCAAGGGATTGCGCAGGTGATTTGACAGGAAGCGGTCATTTTCTAGAGATATTTTACTGTGCGGGATATCCTGGTCGGTCCATCGGCAGCGCCTTGTAACGGTCATATTGCCGATGGGCGAATGAAGTGGAGATAGCCGTTTGGGGGATAAGATAAGAACGTCCTGATCGGTCCATCGGCAGATCCTTGTAACGGTAATATTGCTGATGCGCGATTAAAATGGAAATGTCCGTTTGGGAAGTTGAGGATTTCGAGGAATCTGCGAAAGAATCAAATCAGACTTGTTCAGATTAAGGCTATCGGTTACCAGATTAGGAGCATTAATTGCAGAAAAGCATCATTACTGTAGAGAATTTCAGAGCATTAATGATTTTATACTTCGAAATTGGGGGGCATGTGTTGACACCGTTTTTGGGCACGTGTCCATGATTGGTGAAGTATAGGCTGGCAAGATAAGACGGTGGTGTTTTGATCTACAGGATGAGTTGCCGATGAAGGTGGTTGCCGATGGAGGAAGGGTTGAACGTGACTAAGTCCATAGGTGATGATGTGTCTGTGCCGATGGCTATGACAAGGGAGTCTGCCGATGATATGGAGGGAGAGTCTGGAAGCTGCCGATCGGTTTGTGGAGGTGTCCCTGTTTGTCACGGAGGAGTAGTTTTATGTTTTCCTTAGTTATTTAAATCGTTTTGTTTACGGATTCTGTGTAATTTAGAATTTGAGTTCTATTCGTATCTGGTTGTAGCTCTTCGAGCAGGGTATAAATATGGACCTTAGGGCTTTGTAATCGATATCTATCAATCAATCAAACACACGTCTTTACTCATATTCCAATCATCTACTTTTTCGACGACTTCGTCATACTTTTTCCTTTTCACTACGAGTTCTTAGGAATTCGTCGACTTAAGCTCGGCGTGTTCTCAAGTTCCGCGTGAATACCTCTTGGCCGTGACATCCGGGCGCATCGCTGTTGTCGGGACCAAAGTATTCGAGTTACCACCTTTGCCGACAGTAAGGTCAAATCAAGCTGGCACGCCTTAACATTTAAATCGGGTATTAGCCATTTGTGTTTGCAGATCAGCTTTTGCATCAACAGGGGCGAACAGTGAACAACAAGTGGCTTAAGATGACGGCGGCTTCAAGACAACAGGAAACCAGCCAACGAGCAACATAGTGTGTAGAGAAAGGAGAAAATATAATTTTACTACCTTAGGAATTCTCAAACTAGAGGCTTCCCATATGGTAGTTTTTGGTCTGCTTTGCCTAAGGGGTTGGTACATACATATAGGGAGAGAAACTCCACACCTCCGCATCAACTAGCGATATGGTACTAATTGATTTGCAACCTTCATCTTTACTAATAGGCCTAATTAAATATTAGACGCTACACATCATAGTCTTTTACATTCGTTGTATCGAGTCTCTTGATCCAAGGTTAGTTTCATCCCTAAGTTCCAATTTTCAGTACCTTTATCACGGTTAAGTTGTTTCACTCTCATACTGTACATATAACTTCGTAACCTTTGGTGTCATCTGATCCTCATAACCATAACTCTCAATCCATGAGTATCAGCAATGACATATATCTTCATTAATATTCTCTGAATGGGATGATATCTTGAATCAAAACCAATTTACCAAGCGCTTGTGATCCTCACATATGATCCAACACTAGCCAATCCGTCTCATTGTAACTGCTTTAATTGGGCTACCCCCCTTAAAAGGGTCAACTAGGGGACACAGGAAAGTTAGCTTGCATATTTTTCAGACAAGTTAACTAACATTGAGAACCTCTGACATTCCAAAGAACTTATGTGCAATGGAGCAAACAGGTATCCTGAAATTTCCTCGCGATATGAAAAACACCAGCGTAGTAAAATGGACATAACTCTTATTCTGTGAATCCAATAGAGTTGTGGCTTATACCGTTAGAAAAGTTATGAAATTCCCAGCAACTTTCCTGTATAAGACCTCCTTAGGTTCTGTTTTTAAGCTCAGATAAAACAACCAAACTTAATATCCATCCTAAAAATGTCTCAGCAAAGGTGCAGCAGCTTCCAGAAGTTATATCCCGAGCTACTTAACTCATCTGGAGATGATCCTTACATATTTGAAAAGCTTAGAAAATCCTCTACAACTTTCGTACACAACTTTTTTCCAGATTCTGAAGTTAAGGCATCTGAAAATAGGGAACACCAGATCTGTCTAGATTTTGAAACAGAACAGAAACATCCAAGTGTAAATATCATATCTCCGGTTGTACTTATCCAAATAAGTTCCAGCTTACACCGTTGGAAAGCTTAGCAAATCGTCTACAACTTTTCTATAGAACACTTTCCCAAATTCTATAGTTATATATGTCTAAACAGTAAGCAACCAAAACTGGTCCAGGTTCTTGACAGCACAGTTGTATCATATTGTGATTTTTGTAACTTACAAACCATAATAGCTATGAGGGTGAATCTTGAGGTCAGAGAAAACTCTTGAAGTCTAGTTGTTCCCAGAAAAAGTTGACAAACTTTGCACGAACAGAACTTGAGATACACCATGATTATTGCAGACTGCTCTAGAAAACAGCAAAGGATAGAAACAGGATATAACCAAACCCAACTACTTATTTAATTACTCCTTATACCTTAGGCCTATAAACTAAATGAAATTGTGAAGAAAATTCACAAGATCATTGCAATCATTACAAAGATCCAAATCAAGCATAAACATAATAACAAACCAATTAAGCATTGAAGGTTCACACTTCACTCAACTTGCGATACTATCGTTCTCTTCATAGTAAGGGTAAAGATCCTAAAATTCTTTTTCTACTACGTAAGCAGGTGGTAAGAGAAGATTCTAAAATCTTATCAAATCAAGGAGTGAAGATGAGAACAAGTATACTTTTAAAATAAGCAACAAGGTAGAGAGGAATAGCAAGGGTAGAGATATAGTATAGAGGAAAATACCAAGGTTTATAGGGCAAGGGTATTATAACAATTTCCAAAACCTTAAGACGACCAATTTCTAACTAGGCTTGCGTCCTACAGCCAGCATTGCTCTGATACCACTTTGTAATATCCGATTTTAAGGACAAAACCAGATATGCACCATATGCGAGTGTTAAAAGGCAAATCTCACATATAGCTACAAATAAGGGGTAATATCAAAAGACAAGGCATAAATTATATAACGTACTTAGTATAAAGGAGATAACCTTTGATAGCAAACAGCGGATAGACAACTCCAAACTACGGGTATTAACTTCACTCAACAGGATCCAACTGACTGGTTGATCACAAGCCTAAACTTCTCCTGAGGTTTGGGGGAAATAGCAAGAGTGAGTCCATGTCGAACTCCATAAGTATAGCAACTAGATTGTATAGCTCCCACAATCTCATGATCAATGTGACATAAATTATGTAAACCATTAAACAATAAACAATGAGCATATTTAATACACAAGAATCATCACCCTTAATGTAGATGTCCCCAAGGCCGCTCCTGACCATGAGCTCGGCTAGTATACTAGTTTTAACACTCTGCAGAGGTTGCACATCTTTACCCATGAGTCATGATTTACCCTTTCACCCGAGGTGATCAGCCTCTTAACCCACTTCCAAGGAAGGTCGGCAGGGATCACTATGAAGCCTTTCAAAAGTTCGTCTAACATGTTAGGACCGCAAGCTTTTCTTTGCGCGCAGATATAGATACCCCCTTCCGAATGGCATAATGACGCGCAGCCTATACACATAGGGACAGGGGCTCGCACTATACCCAAAACGGTTCAGCCCCTCCGCCCTTTCGGGTAACCTCTAACAAGCTAGAAAAGGTCTTCATACTGAGCTAAAGCCAGAGCCATTATAGCCCTCATGGTTGCACTGTTGTCCCGGGTGATCACGTACAGGTAAATCATCAAGTTGCTAAAAAGTCATTTTTATCATTTATTACTGAACATTAATCTAGTCACAGGATCATGGTCACAGAATATAAAACCCAAATGCTATACTTGCCTTAATCCAAATGCTCTTGTTCATCTTGCTAGTTGTCCAAGATTCCGATCTTGATCACGGAAGCACTCTTGATCACCACGAATTGCTCACCGGCTAAACTCGATCATCGATAACACAAACAAACGGAGAAAACATACACGAAGCAAACAAGGCTACAATTAGAACAGTACACCAATCATATAAAAACAGTAGGAAAAGTTTATAAAATGATTCTACGCATCGCTACGATTCCACGAACGTAAAGATCACGAGAATCGGAGCTAAAACGAAAAAGTTATGAATTTTCTAAGATTTTATATAGAAAAGTAATTAATTAAATAGGATCACGAAATTAAAAGTTTCAAACTGAAAAAATAAAGTTACTGACATGTAGTTTATGTGAAAACGAATCTAACACAATTTGATTGGATCAAAACAGAATTAAAACAGAGAAGATATGGTCTAAACAAACTAGCGTATTTTTTTGTATTTCTAGATTTATTTTCTAAAGGAAAAACTGCAATAATGCTGGATTGAAGTCATGGTGATGTCATCGTGATCTCATTATGCTAATTAGCCATCGGAGCACACACTGAGGCCTTGTTTAGTTCCCAAAAATTTTGCAAAATTTTTCAGATTCCCCGTCACATCAAATCTTTAGATGTATGTATAAAGTATTAAATATATATAAAAATAAAAACTAATTGTACAGTTTGGTCGAAATTGACGAGACGAATCTTTTGAGCCTAATTAGTCCATGATTGGACAATATTTGTCAAATACAAACGAAATTGCTACAGTGCTCATTTTGCCAAAAATTTTGGAACTAAACAAGGCCTGAGAGGCTCCATCGCCAGCAAATTTGGTGTTCGGCAGCATTTAGGAAACAGAGCAGAGTTTAGCTAAATAATGTACGTAAATTTTCAAGAAGCTCAAAGAAAAAAGAAGTTGCTGAATTATGGTACAATCAAAATGAAGCTAGCATGACTTAATTATGGAAACTGAATTAAAAAGGGTTTAATATATGGACACAAGGACGATCGGTGAACTCACCTAGCTCAAAGATGATGATGGGGGCGGACTGTGAACAACAAGTGGCTTAAGATGACGGCGGCTTCAAGACAACAGGAAAGCAGCCAACGAGCAACATAGTGTGTAGAGAAAGGAGAAAATATAATTTTACTATCTTAGGAATTCCCAAACTAGAGGCTTCTCATATGATAGTTTTTGGTGTGCTTTGTCTAAGGGGTTGGTACATACATATAGGGAGAGAAACTCCACATCTCCACATCAACTAGCGATATGGTACTAATTGATTTGCAACCTTCATCTTTACTAATAGGCCTAATTAAATATTAAAGCCTATTAGTAAATAAATACATGGTTTTTGGGATTTATTATGGGCTTTGACATTGGAAAAATAATAAGAGATTTACTATTTTCGGAATTATATAATTTTATGGATAAAATAATTCCAGAAAAGTCTAGAATTATTGTTTAAACTGTGAAAAAAATATTTCTAAAGCTCTGAAAATTTGGAGAAAATTCTTAGAGACATTATGGAACATGAGGAACTCAAATAAAATATTTGGAGCCCATGATAAGATAATTTGGAACATCTAAAAATTAGATTATGCTTATAGAAAAGTGAGAACGGAAGCTGGAAAATTCCTAAAAAGTTTGTAGAGTCTGCTTGATGAAAGAGAAACTAAAAGAAGTGATTTGGATAACAAAGAAAATATTTTGGGAAGCTCCTAATAAAAACTTGAGCTGAGAAACAAGAAATTTGGATGTAGATAGAGATAAAGACGTACCAGACAAGGAAGATCGATCTATTAAACGCATTTTTTAAAACATTGTTCACTCAACACATAAAGGAGCAACAAGCAAACATTACATCAAATCTTATGCGCCAGCATGTATGCACAACAACATTGCTATGGCTTATGATAAATTTTAATTTAATGAAAAATATTATTTTCCTTATATTTTCATGAGCACAAAATACAAAACTGAATAAATTTTCATCTATTTTGAGAAGAGCAAATTTTAGGGTGTTACAATTCTACCCCCTTAAGATGAATCTCGTCCTCGAGATTCAGAAGGCAGTGATCAAAGAGATATGGATACTCTGCCTTTGGATGTTGTTCACTTCCTTGAGTTGTTCCATTCTCTTGTAGCGATTTTGGCTTTACGTTGCACCCTCTAGTAATCTATCTCCAAGTGATACCACTTTTTGAAGTCATAACCTTGGTCCATACCAAACCAATGATGATGTCAACAACTTAGAATCAACTTAGTGAAGATTTTCCTTAGGTTCTTATGATCCACGTTGATGACATTTTTTTATATTTTTTTTATGTCCAAGAAGATAGTACTTCCATGCTCCACATCACGTCTCAGGTACATACTAAGTATGGTGAAAATTGATCTCACAACTAAGGGTGGCTTGAACCAAAGATCAATCTTGACAAAACTTAAACTTCTTATAGATGACCATAATCATAGAATATCTCAGAAGACAATTATCACTTCAAGATAGTTTTATAATGCATCATCCGGTAATATCAAGGTGCTACCCCCCTTAAAATGAGATTGATTGGGGGACACTAAGGACTAGTTCTCCTATCCTTTTTAGACGCTACACATCATAGTCTTTTACATTCGTTGTACCGAGTCTCTTGATCCAAGGTTAGTTTCATCCCTAAGTTCTAATTTTCGGTACCTTTATCACGGTTAAGTTGTTTCACTCTCATACTGTACATATAACTTCGTAACCTTTGGTGTCATCTGATCCTCATAACCATAACTCTCAATCCATGAGTATCAGCAATGACATATATCTTCATTAATATTCTCTGAATGGGATGATATCTTGAATCAAAACCAATTTACCAAGCGCTTGTGATCCTCACATATGATCCAACACTAGCCAATCCGTCTCATTGTAACTGCTTTAATTGGGCTACCCCCCTTAAAAGGGTCAACTAGGGGACACAGGAAAGTTAGCTTGCATATTTTTCAGACAAGTTAACTAACATTGAGAACCTCTGACATTCCAAAGAACTTATGTGCAATGGAGCAAACAGGTATCCTGAAATTTCCTCGCGATATGAAAAACACCAGCGTAGTAAAATGGACATAACTCTTATTCTGTGAATCCAATAGAGTTGTGGCTTATACCGTTAGAAAACTTATGAAATTCCCAGCAACTTTCCTGTATAAGACCTCCTTAGGTTCTGTTTTTAAGCTCAGATAAAACAACCAAACTTAATATCCATCCTAAAAATGTCTCAGCAAAGGTGCAGCAGCTTCCAGAAGTTATATCCCGAGCTACTTAACTCATCTGGAGATGATCCTTACATATTTGAAAAGCTTAGAAAATCCTCTACAACTTTCGTACACAACTTTTTTCCAGATTCTGAAGTTAAGGCATCTGAAAATAGGGAACACCAGATCTGTCTAGATTTTGAAACAGAACAGAAACATCCAAGTGTAAATATCATATCTCCAGTTGTACTTATCCAAATAAGTTCCAGCTTACACCGTTGGAAAGCTTAGCAAATCGTCTACAACTTTTCTATAGAACACTTTCCCAAATTCTATAGTTATATATGTCTAAACAGTAAGCAACCAAAACTGGTCCAGGTTCTTGACAGCACAGTTGTATCATATTGTGATTTGTGTAACTTACAAACCATAATAGCTATGAGGGTGAATCTTGAGGTCAGAGAAAACTCTTGAAGTATAGTTGTTCCCAGAAAAAGTTGACAAACTTTGCACGAACAGAACTTGAGATACACCATGATTATTGCAGACTGCTCCAGAAAACAGCAAAAGATAGAAACAGGATATAACCAAACCCAACTACTTATTTCATTACTCCTTATACCTTAGGCCTATAAACTAAATGAAATTGTGAAGAAAATCCACAAGATCATTGCAATCATTACAAAGATCCAAATCAAGCATAAACATAATAACAAACCAATTAAGCATTGAAGGTTCACACTTCACTCAACTTGCGATACTATCGTTCTCTTCATAGTAAGGGTAAAGATCCTAAAATTCTTTTTCTACTACGTAAGCAGGTGGTAAGAGAAGATTCTAAAAGCTTATCAAATCAAGGAGTGAAGATGATAACAAGTATACTTTTAAAATAAGCAACAAGGTAGAGAGGAATAGCAAGGGTAGAGATATAGTATAGAGGAAAATACCAAGGTTTATAGGGCAAGGGTATTATAACAATTTCCAAAACCTTAAGACGACCAATTTCTAACTAGGCTTACGTCCTACAGCCAGCATTGCTCTGATACCACTTTGTAATATCCGATTTGAAGGACAAAACCAGATATGCACCATATGCGAGTTTCAAAAGGCAAATCTCACATATAACTACAAATAAGGGGTAATATCAAAAGACAAGGCATAAATTATATAACGTACTTAGTATAAAGGAGATAACCTTTGATAGCAAACAGCAGATAGACAACTCCAAACTATGGGTGTTAACTTCACTCAACAGGATCCAACTGACTGGTTGATCACAAGCCTAAACTTCTCCTGAGGTTTGGGGGAAATAGCAAGAGTGAGTCCATGTCGAACTCCATAAGTATAGCAACTAGATTTTATAGCTCCCACAATCTCATGATCAATGTGACACAAGTTATGTAAAGCATTAAACAATGAGCATATTTAACACACAAGAATCATCACCATTAATGTAGATGTCCCCAAGGCCACTCCTGACCATGAGCTCGGCTAGTATACTAGTTTTAACACTCTGCAGAGGTTGCACATCTTTACCCATGAGTCATGATTTACCCTTTCGCCCGAGGTGATCAGCCTCTTAACCCACTTCCAAGGAAGGTCGGCAGGGATCACTATGAAGCCTTTCAAAAGTTCGTCTAACATGTTAGGACCGCAAGCTTTTCTTTGGGCGCACATATAGATACCCCCTTCTGAATGGCACAATGACGCGCAGCCTATACACATAGGGACAGGGACTCGCACTATACCCAAAACGGTTCAGCCCCTCGGCCCTTTCGGGTAACCTCTAACAAGCTAGAAAAGGTCTTCATACTGAGCTAAAGCCAGAGCCATTATAGCCCTCATGGTTGCACTGTTGTCCCGGGTGATCACGTACAGGTAAATCATCAAGTTGCTAAAAAGTCATTTTTATCATTTATTACTGAACATTAATCTAGTCACAGGATCATGGTCATAGAATATAAAACCCAAATGCTATACTTGCCTTAATCCAAATGCTCTTGTTCATCTTGCTAGTTGTCCAAGATTCCGATCTTGATCACTGAAGCACTCTTGATCACCACGAATTGCTCACCGGCTAAACTCGATCATCGATAACACAAACAAACGGAGAAAACATACACGAAGCAAACAAGGCTACAATTAGAACAGTACACCAATCATATAAAAACAGTAGGAAAAGTTTATAAAATGATTCTACGCATCGCTACGATTCCACGAACGTAAAGATCACGAGAATCGAAGCTAAAACGAAAAAGTTATGAATTTTCTAAGATTTTATATAGAAAATTAATTAATTAAATAGGATCACGAAATTAAAAGTTTCAAACTGAAAAAATAAAGTTACAAACATGTAGTTTATGTGAAAACGAATCTAACACAATTTGATTGGATCAAAACAGAATTAAAACAGAGAAGATATGGTCTAAACAAACTAGCGTATTTTCTTTGTATTTCTAGATTTATTTTCTAAAAGAAGAACGGCAATAATGCTGGATTGACGTCATGGTGATGTCATCGTGATCTCATTATGCTAATTAGCCATCTGAGCACACACTGAGAGGCTCCATCGCCAGCAAATTTGGTGTTCGGCAGCGTTTAGAAACAGAGCAGAGTTTAGCTAAATAATGTACGTAAATTTTCAAGAAGCTCAAAGAAAAAAGAAGTTGCTGAATTATGGTACAATCAAAATGAAGCTAGCATGACTTAATTATGGAAACTGAATTAAAAAGGGTTTAATCTATGGCCACAAGGACGATCGGTGAACTCACCTAGCTCAAAGATGATGATGGGGACGGACAGTGAACAACAAGTGGCTTAAGATGACGGCGGCTTCAAGACAACAGGAAAGCAGCCAACGAGCAACATAGCGTGTAGAGAAAGGAGAAAATATAGTTTTATTATCTTAGGAATTGCCAAACTAGAGGCTTTCCATAAGGTAGTTTTTGGTGTGCTTTGCCTAAGGGGTTGGTACATACATATAGGGAGAGAAACTCCACTCCTCCACATCAACTAGCGATACGGTACTAATTGATTTGCAACCTTCATCTTTACTAATAGGCCTAATTAACTATTAAAGCCCATTAGTAAATAAATACATGGTTTTTAGGATTTATTATGGGCTTTGACATTGGAAAAATAATAAGAGATTTACTATTTTCGGAATTATATAATTTTATGGATAAAATAATTCCAGAAAAGTCTAGAATTATTATTTAAACTGTGAAAAAAAATATTTCGAAAGCTCTGAAAATTTAGAGAAAATTCTTAGAGACATTACGGAACATGAGGAACTCAAATAAAATATTTGGAGCCCATGATAAGATTATTTGGAGCATCTAAAAGTTAGATTATGCTTATAGAAAAGTGAGAACGGAAGCTGGAAAATTCCTAAAAAGTTTGTAGAGTCCGCTTGATGAAAGAGAAACAAAAAGAAGTGATTTGGATAACAAAGAAAATATTTTGGGAAGCTCCTAATAAAAACTTGAGCTGAGAAACAAGAAATTTGGATATAAATAAAGATAAAAACGTACCCGACAAGGAAGATCGATCTATTAAACGCATTTTTTAAAAAGATTGTTCGCTCAACACATAAAGGAGCAACAAGCAAACATTACATCAAATCTTATGCGCCAGCATGTATGCACAACAACGTTGCTAAGGCTTATGATAAATTTTAATTTAATGAAAAATATTATTTTCCTTATATTTTCATGAGCACAAAATACAAAACTGAATAAATTTTCATCTACTTTGAAAAGAGCAAATTTTAGGGTGTTACACTACGTGGGCACTCTGCTCCACAAACTTTCTGGCTAAGTTCTTTCCCATGGGCAAGACCAATGCTCTCCGTGGGAAAATTACAAGTTTTCAGCAACAACATGATGAATCTGTTCCAGAAGCATGGGAGCACTTCCAAGACTACATCCTAGAATATCTCCATCATGGAATGGAGAGCTGGCTACTAATGCAGACATTTTATCATGGGCTCGGCAACAGTGCCCGAGAGACCATGGATGCTGTAGCTGGAGGAGCATTCCTATCACTCACCATACCACAAGCCACAGCTCTTGTGGAGAAGATGGCGTCCAACCAAGGCTGGAATGAAGAAAGGACCTAGACACGCAAGAGAGGTGGAGGTATGCATCAGCTCAAGGAGGTCGACAAGCTAGACCTGCTCATGAAGAAGCTCGAAGATAGAGCTGGAGATAAGAAGGAAGTTATGCACATCTACGACTCTCACATGACTTGTGAGGAGTGTGGAGATACTGGACACTCAGGCAATCACTGCCCTGAGATGCTTGAGGACGTGAACTACATCAACAACAACTACTACTACTATTACTACAACCGTCCTCAACAAAATCAAGGTTGGAATCAACAGAGGCCTAACTACTCACGTAATTATCAAGGTAATAACTCTTACAATAATAATAATAATTTTCCACCTTTGAGAGAGTTAGTGTCTAATCAAGGAAAGCTAATGGATAACCTATCTAAGAAATTGGCATCTAATAATAAAATGCTAGAAAATATAAATAATAGAATGGATAATTTCTCTACTGCCATCAAGAATCAAATTAGCTTTAATAAAATAATTGAATCTCAGTTAAATCAAATAGTTGTTGTTGTTCCTGCTACTAACCCCAGTATACCATCACATCCGGAAGGATTAGAATATGCAAATCTTGTAGACTTGTTTGAGAGTAACCCCGTCACTGAAGTTACTACTGACCTTCTGAAGGTCAAGAGACGCGATCCAGGACGCCCCGTCATCCCGATCTCCATCGGCATGGTGGACTTCCCAGAAGCACTCTGCGACTTTGGCTCTAGTGTCAACATTATGCCTAGGGTACTCTATGAAAAAATCTTTACATATCCTTTATTAGAAACAACCATGTGTTTGGAGTTTGCAGATTGGACGTTAAGTTTTCCAAAGGGAATATTGAAGAACCTTTGTGTCCGAGTTGGTACCTTGTACGCCCCAGCAGACTTCGTGGGGATAGAGACCGGTAATGATGAGAGGGCACCCGTCATCTTAGGGAAGCCATTCCTGAACACCTCAGGAGCTGTCATCTACATTAGTGCTGCCAAGATCAGTTTCTACATCAAAGGGTGAAAGGAGACGTTTTCCTTCAAGAACAAGACTACACAAATCCCAGAGCAATCCAGACATGAACCAAGGAAGAGGACCAACAGGAGGAACAGGAACAAGCAAGTGTGGACCGAGTCAGCTAAGATGGTCACTGCAGTTCATGGAGGTCAAGATCGTCGACTCAAGTCACCATTTCTGACCAAGAAGGATGACCCAGGTATGCCAAGCATCCATTGGTCTATCAATGGGTACAACTTCTACAAGACACTTTGCGACACTGGATCGGGCGTCAATATAATGGTCGCAGTCACCTATCGGCTCTTGTTCGGAACCATGCCCTTAAAACCGACATACATTCAGCTCCAGATGGCAGATCAGACATTTAGAAAGGTTGAAGGTATAGTAACTGATGTCCATGTCAAAATAGATGATCATTTTATCCATACAGATTTTCAGGTTATTGACATGGGAGAAGACGAGTACGATCCACCCATCATCCATGGAAGACCTTTCCTCAGCACTGTTAAAGCAATCATCTACATTGGAACTAGAGAAGTCCACATGCATTTCCCCTCTGAGAAGGTACGCCGCTATTTTAATGATCCTAATTATATAGTTGAAGACTCTAAGCAAGTCAGGACAAGAAGAAGACGACGCAACCGCAACCAGAGGAGGCAAATCATCAAGGACGGATGGGCAGACTACGAAGGAGAAGTTGTAAGGTCTGAAGACATACAGCTTGAACAGAACTATCCTGAGGAGACTGTAGCACCGAGTCAGGTGTGGAGAGAGAAGATGAAGAGGAGGCGCTGCCGGAAGCACCGACTACGCCATCCAACGAATCCCACGACAACTGAGAAAACGGAGAGTTCCGTTCGGAGGACTCAAAAACACCGAACGCCTTGCCAAGAGGTAAACTTGGTAGTTATCCTTTTCCTTTCAATTATTTCAAATAGTTTGCTTAGTTAATCATGTTCATACTATCCTAAAAAGAAAATAAAAATGTTAAAAAAATAGTAAGCCCCATGTGAATATGCGAGTGGCATAAACTCCATAAGTACATTCACTGTGGTGGCATAAAAATAAAATAAATATATTTTTCTGCTCTATAAAAATGAAAATATAAAAATAGAGAGTAATATTTATTGAGGAAGCTCAACATGATAAAGGCTAGATATTTATGCTAACACCTAATCAGTTCTACAAAGCTTTGTTGTCTATTTGAGCTCCACAAAATTCAAGAATCAAGAAGACTAGCAGACAGAGGACATTCTAATCGCTATGAGGGTGCTGCCGACTTTCAAATACACCTCTGCCACCTGCTAGCTACATCAGAAGAAATTACGTCAAAATTCAGCTTGGGGGAGAGCAGCCCATTTATCCCCTAAGTATTTCTATCTACCTTTATACTTATACTATATTAAAATATAAATATACATAACTATGAAAAACCAAATAAAGATTTTGTGCTTATATATAAATATATGTCTTTTGCTTAGTGTGCTTAATAAATAAATAAAGTGGCTATGCTAAACTGAATCTTAATAATAAAACTCTAGCATGGATATGATGAATAGTTGCTCTGCCTAATTTTAAAATTTGAAGTTCTCTCTCAAGTTTAGACATAACTGTTGTAATTTAAAGCTTGCTCTAACCTGAACTTGTGGGAAGAAAACTTGATCTGAAGTCTAAGTTGTTAACGGATATGATATGGGAAGATTGAGCTGCTGTTTATATGTTCCTAGAGATGCTAGAAATCTGGAGAATTTTATCTTTGAAAATCTTTAAAATAACACATGATGAGTTTCTGTATGATGAGAGTTTAAATTCCTACCACTACCATATACACATGCTTGCTAGACTTTGAGCCACACATTTACTTTTTACTACTTATGAGCATTGAGTGTGGTCAAGCTGTGTAGACCCTTAGGAGCTTGTCATGTGGTTAAATCAAGATTCACTTGCACGTTCACTCATACATGCTGCTTCTACTCCGGAAGTACGCATCCACATATATCCATCCATTTCCATCTCCAGATCCACCCAAAAATATTCTACTCCTAATCTGGGAGAGAATAGCCAAAAATATTTCTGTTTTCCCCTGTGAAATAAATGCTCAAGGTATTTTGGTTACTGCCAGTTGCTATATTATTTCAGGAAATGAGTGCTCTAAAATAAAAAAAAGAGAAAAAAGAAATACGAGGAAATAAAAAGGGGCAAGTGCCCGGAACCTCGAAAGAAAAAAAAAGTGAGACGGGAGGTACAAATGGACAAGTGTCCGATAGTAGAATTAGGGGTACAAGATACCCACCTGAGAGGAAAGAAAAAGAAGAGACCATCTCATTCTCTCCAAAAGTTTCAAAAGAGCAAGAAAGATATGTATCCCCTTAAAAGAGCACCAGTAGAATTAGACTTACACCATTGTTATCATTACTATAGACCATTCATTCGCCACACATGCACATCTTGATTTGACTTATTGACTTGTTTCTGTGGATCCATAGTTTGACTATGCAATAAATGTCTTGTAAGTATGTATATTTTATCTCCCACCTATGAGCTCTAGATATAAAAGCCTTATTAGAGTAGGGTGAGAGAGAAGGCAAGGTCACTATGCCTTATACCACAAATACTACATACTTTAAGAGAGAAGGCATGTACCATCACTGCCTCGGTAAGGATCCAGAAATACCACAAAAGAGAGATCTAAGAGAGTCATACAAGGAATCTCTGAGTTTTATTTGAAAATCTGCAAAAACTTCAGAGCTATAGCTGATCAAGAATAAGAGACATGGAACTTGATTAGACCGTTCTATCTTTTAACTATTCAAGACAGAAGTGACGGTTACAAGTCCCATGGTGAAAGGTAAAATGAATAAGTTTTAAGTCTTGACAGTTTACTCTATCTCAGAGATGAGACCTCATTTGAAAGCATGTGTACCGTCAATTTTTAAAGGCATTACAACAACTTCTGATCCATCACTGAGATTATCATTGATGGGACAAGCAAGAGGTAAGCTTGGGGGAGTTGTTGATGGTCCTTAAGTATCAAATATAATCAGCAAATAAATAAATAAAAGGATCCAAATGCAATCGACATCCGGACTTAGGGTTTTATCTGATAGAATTCCATGAGTTTTGGTGTTTGTCTATTTCTGCAGGGGGTTATCAGGAATTATGGAAGAAAGGCCCACACGTCGGGTTTACATAGAGATATTAACGTGCTGCGCAATTATCCTACATCTAGAAGAGTCCAGAAGCCACGGGAACGAACAGGAGACCGGACGGGCTCGGGGGCAGGGCGCCCGCCCTCCCCCCTTGGGCGCCCGCCCTGGCCTCGGGGCCAATCAGAGCCAACTTCGCGGATCATGCTCCACCGACTTAAAGCATCAAGGAAAACCGTGCGATTAATGTCGGATTGATCCGATGGCCCACATTCACCTGGAAGGACTATATAAGCAGACCCCCTGGCCCCTAATTCATTATTCATCTTGGGAGAAGAAGCCTCTGATCAAGCCCTAGAGCCACCACATCAATTAGATCTCTAGTTTAGCATAGCTACATAGGATTAGAACTAGGAGTCAATCTTCGATTGGTTTCCGGATCTGTCAAGAGGATTCTTGGTAATTGTCTATTGTTCTTCAATTGTTCATCTTTGTTCTTCAATATTATGAATATGACTTTGTTCTACTTCAATATATTGATTATGACTTTGCTCTACTTGTTTATATTCGCAATTATATTGTTCTTAGTTTATCATAGTTATATGCTTGGCTTAGTTAGATTGGATTTATATACATGTTTAGGATCGTATAGCGTTTATCCATGTGTACAGTGGGTAAATGATAAGTATTGTGTAGGCGTGGTGCCTATACCGTATTTATCTGCGATTGTACCCTATATGCCAGATCGCGGGGTAGTTCGTGGTAGTGACATCTCATATAGTCCCCCTCTCGTGTATAGGGCTGGCAGAGCAACATTATTACAGGGGAGTGATTGCGATGTTTCTCATATTCCTTGATAGTATCACTATGCATGGGCGTAATCCTGTCTCGCAATGATTGCCAAGTGTAATTGCACTACCTATGATATGCTAGATGTTGACGGTCCTTAAGTATCAGATTTAATTATCAAATAAATAAAGAAAAGGATCCAAATGAAATCAACATCTAGACTTAGGGTTTTATCTGACAGAATTCCACGAGTTTTGGTGTTTGTCTATTTCTGCAGGGGGTTATCAGAGAATACGGAAGAAAGGCCCACACGTCGGGATTACATAGAGATATTAACATGCCGCGCAATTATCTTACATCTAGAAGACTCTAGAAGCCACGAGACCGAAGCGGAGGCGAAACGGGGCCAGAGGCAGGGCGCCCGCCCTGTTCCCCTGGGCGCCCGCCCCCTCTGAGAGTCCAATCAGGACTCTGCTTCGTGGGAGATCTCCACCGACCTAAAGGATCAATCTAAACCATACAATCTAAGTCGGTTTGATCCAACGGCCCATATTCACTTGGAGGGACTATAAAACTAGACCCCCTGGCCCCTGGAGGAGAGAGCCTCTCAACCCTAATTCATTGTTCTTCAAGGGAGAAGAAGCCTCTGATCAAGATTAGAGCCACCACATCAATTAGACATCTAGATTAGCATAGCTACATAGGATTAGAACTAGAAGGAGTCAATCTTCGATTGGTTTCTGGATCTGTCAAGAGGATTCTTGGTAATTCTCTAATTGTGCTTCTAATTGCTTTCTAATCATCTTTGTTCTTCAATATTATGAATATGACTTTGTTCTACTTCAATATATTGCTTATGACTTTGCTCTACTTGCTTATATTCAAGATTATATTGTTCTTAGTTTATCATAGTTATGTACTTGGCTTAGTTAGATTGGATCTATATACATGCTTAGGATCGTATAGCGTTTATCCATCGGATCCATGGGTAAATGATAGATATTGTGTAGGCGTGGTGCTTATACCGTATTTATCTATGATTATACCCAATATGCCAGATCGTGGGGTAGTTCGTGATAGTGACAGCTTCATTGATTCTTATATAGTCCCCCTCTCGTGTATTGGGCTGGCAGAGCAATATTATTACAGGAGAGTGATTGCTATGTTTCTCATTTACCTTGCTAATATCACTATGCATGGGCGTAGTCTTGTCTCACAATGATTGCTAAGTATGCTTGCACTAATTATGATAATGCTAGACTATATAGTTGAGAATAACTTAGGGAATATTCTTGTAGTTCGTTCTAATACCATGCTAATGACTTTCTAGAGTATCTAATTGAGGTGCTTATCATATTTATATGTGGCTGATCAGATTAATTATCCTTGTCACTATTCATTATTTCATATATCTTTTATGTGACACTTATCCCTGTATGAAAGAGTTAGATAAATGTTCTCAATTATACATGCAATGATAGATACTCAATCTCATATTCTATTCTGTAATCAATATTGATGATTGCTAATCCCTTCCCAGTGGTAAAAATATAAATAACGAAACCTGCAATACTTCCCGGTTAAAATGCTACATCGGTATTAATCTATGCGCTTGCAGATCCCATTCATTATTTATTTAGAAGAGCAATTGCATATTTCAATACCGCGTCTCTTATATCATGCTGGGGATGACAACTTGGCTTAAGTGGTGTGAGGGATAGGTTTGGCATTTTTGGCACCGTTACTAGATTTAGAGAACTTAGTCTACTTTTGGTAATGATGTTAAGAATACCCAACAAGCATTTTTGGCGCCGTTGGCGGGGAAGGTTGATTACTAATCAGGAATAGAATAAAGGATTTTGAGTTATCATTCGCATCACTAATGTGATTGAGCTTATCTATTCTCTCATACAGTTTTACCCTGATATTTTTCTATTTTATCTTATGCGGGGGAATGTATGAATAGAAGACATCTTCTAGGAAATTTTGTTGACAATCCCAAAGCATTATTCAAGAAGACGAGAGCCAAGCTCAAGAAGAGATCATCAACACTTCAGCAAGAAGCTTCATCCAATCAAGAAGATCACCGGAACTTGTCTTCAGAGTTCGAAGCCATAGCGAACAAATCAGTCCGCGAGTTCTCAGCTCCCACTACGGACAACATCCGCACTGGACCTGCTGCAGAGATCGACGGCAACTTTGAGCTCAAGCCTGGACTTATTAACATGGTGCAATCCAACCAGTTCTGTGGGAAGGCACACGAAGATGCTAGTGCTCATCTTCAACACTTCGTGGAGATTTGCAACACATTTACCATATCAGGAGTTTCCAAAGATGCTATACTACTTCGCCTCTTCCCATTCTCATTGTTAGGGAGAGCGAAGCAGTGGTTTTACGCTACAAAGGAGAAGAATACTACGTGGGCACTCTGCTCAACAAACTTCCTGGCAAAGTTCTTTCCCATGGGCAAGACTAATGCTCTCCGTGGGAAGATTACAAGTTTTCAGCAACAAAATGATGAATCTGTTCCAGAAGCATGGGAGCGCTTCCAAGACTACATCCTAGAATGTCCCCATCTTGGAATGGAGAGTTGGCTATTGATGCAGACGTTTTATCATGGGCTCGGCAACAGTGCCCGAGAAACCATGGATGCTGCAGCTGGAGGAGCATTCTTATCACTTACTATACCACAAGCCACAGCTCTTGTGGAGAAGATGGCGTCCAACCAAAGATGGAATGAAGAGAGGACCCAGACACGCAAGAGAGGTGGAGGTATGCATCAGCTCAAGAAGGTAGACATGCTGTCTGCAAAGCTAGACCTGCTCATGAAGAAGCTCGATGAGAGAGCTAGAGATAAGAAAGAAGTTATGCACATCTACGACTCTCACATGACTTGTGAGGAGTGTGAAGACACTGGACACTCAGGCAACCACTGCCCTGAGATGCTTGAGGATGTGAACTACATCAACAATAACAACAACTACTACAACCGTCCTCAACAAAATCAAGGTTGGAATCAATAGAGGCCTAACTACTCAGGTAATTATCAAGGTAATAATTCTTACAACAATACTAATAATTTTCCACCTCTGAGAGAGTTAGTGTCTAATCAAGGAAAGCTAATGGATAATCTATCTAAGAGATTGGCATCTAATGATAAAATGCTAGAAAATATAAATAATAGAATGGATAATTTCTCTACTGCCATCAAGAATCAAATTAGCTTTAATAAAATGATTGAATCTCAGTTAAATCAAATAGCTGCTGCTGTTCCTACTACTAACCCCGGTATACCATCACAACCGGAAGGATTAGAATCTGCAAATCTTGTAGACATGTTCGATGCAGGTAATTGGAGTAACCCCATCAATGAATTCACAACTGACCTTCTGCCGATCAAGAGAGGCGATCCAGGGCGCCCCGTCATCCCGATCTCCATCGGCATGGTGGACGTCCCAGAAGCACTCTGCGACTTTGGCTCTAGCATCAACATTATACCCAGGGTACTCTATGAAAAATTCTTTACATATCCTTTATTAGAAACAACCATGTGTTTGCAGTTTGCAGATCAGAAAATAAGTTGCCCCAAGGGAATATTGAAGAACCTTTGTGTCCGAGTTGGTACCTTGTATGCCCTAGCAGACTTCGTGGTGATAGAGACCGGAAATGATGAGAGAGCACCCATCATCTTAGGGAGGCCATTCTTGCACAAAACGGGAGCTATCATCTACGCTAGAGCTGCCAAGATCAGTTTCTACATCAAAGGGAGGAAGGAGACGTTTTTGTTCAAAAACAAGACTACACAAATCCCAGATCAATCCAGACGTGAATCAAGGAAGAGGACCAACAGGAGGAACAGGAACAAGCGAGTATGGACCGAATCAGCTAAGATGGTCACTGCAGTTCATGGAGGCCAAGATCATCAACTTAAGTCACCGTTTTTGACCAAGAAGGACGA
Source organism: Sorghum bicolor (assembly GCF_000003195.3). NCBI lineage: Eukaryota > Viridiplantae > Streptophyta > Magnoliopsida > Poales > Poaceae > Sorghum > Sorghum bicolor. The sequence continues at coordinate 28,638,189 of NC_012871.2, forward strand.
CCTAGGAATGCCAAGCATCTATAGCTCCATAAATGGATATAGCTTCTACAAGACGTTTTGCGACACCGGATCGGGCGTCAACATAATGGCCGCAGTCACCTATTGGCTTTTGTTCGGAACCATGCCCCTAAGACCAACATAAATTCAGCTCCAGATGGCAGATCAGACATTTTGAGAAGTTAAAGGAACAGTAGCTGATGTCCCTGTCAAGATAGACGATCATTTTGTCTACACAGACTTTTAGGTTATTGACATGGGAGAAGATGAATACGATCCACCCGTCATCCTTGGAAGACTGTTCCTCAGCACCGTTAAAGCATTCATCTACATTGGAACCGGAGAAGTCCATATGCACTTCCCCTTAGAGAAGGTACGCCGTTATTTTACTGACCCTGACTATATCGTTGAAGAATCTAAGCAGGTAAGAAAGAGACGCAACCGTAACCAGAGGAGGCAGATCATCAAGGACGGATGGGCAGACTACGAAGGAGAAGTTGTAAGGTCAGAAGACGTAGAGTTTAAACAGAATTATCCAGAGGAGACCGAAGCACCAAGTCAGGTGTGGAAAGAGAAGATAACTATACACAAAGAGGAGGCGCCGCCGGAAGAACCGACTACGCCACCCAACGAATCCCAGGACAATTGAGAAAACGGAGAGTCCCGTTCGGAGGACTTAAAAACACCGAACGTCTTGCCAAGAGGTAAACTTGGTAGTTATCCTTTCCCTTTCAATTATTTAAAATAGTTTATTTAGTTAATTATGTTCGTACTATCCTAAAAAGAAAATAAAAATGTTAAAAACAGTAAGCCCCATGTGAGTATACGAGTAGCATAAAACCCATAAGTACATTCATTGTGGTGGCATAAAAATAAAATAAATATTTCTTTTCTACTTTATAAAATAAAAATATAAAAAACAGGGAGTAATAATTATTGAGGAGTCTCAACATGATAAAGGCTAGATATTTATGCTAACACTTAATCAGTTCCACAAGCTTTATTGTCTATTTGAGCTCCACAGGATTTAAGAATCAAGAAGACTAGCAGACGGAGGACATTCTAATCGCTGTCAGAATGCTGCTGACTTTCAAATACACCTCTACCGCCTGCTAGCTACATCAAGAGAAATTACGTCAAAATTCGGCTTGGAGGAGAGCACCCCCATTTATCCTGATAAGTATTTCTATCTATCTATCTTTATACTTATACTATATTAAAATATAGATATACATAATTATGAAAAACCAAATAAAGATTTTATGCTTATATATCTTTTGCTTAGTGTGTTTAATAAATAAATAAAGTGGCTATGCTAATCTGTATCTAAATAAAACTCTAGCATGGATATGATGAATAGTTGCTCTGCCTAATTTGCACATTTTAAGTTCTCTCTCAAGTTTAGACATAACTGTTATAATTTAAAGCTTGCTCTAGACCTAAACTTGTGGGATGAAAACTTGATCTGAAGTCTAAGTTGTTAACGGATACGTATGGGAAGGTTGAGCTGCTGTTTATCTGTTCCTAGAGATGCTAGAATTCTGGAGAATTTTATCTTTTAAAATCTTTAAAATATTGCATGATGGGTTCCTGTATGATGAGACTTTAAATTCCTACCACAGCCATATATACATGCTTGCTAGACTTTGAGCCACACATTTACTATTTACTGCTTATGAGCATTGAGTGTGGTCAAGCTGTGTAGACCCTTAGGAGCTTGTCATGTAGTTAAATCAATATTTCACTTGCACGTTCACTCATATATGCTACTTCTACTCCGGAAGTACCATCCACATATATCCACCCATTTCCATCTCCAGAATCACCTAAAAATATTCTACTCCTAATCCGGGAGAGAATAGCCAAAAATATTTCTGTTTTCCCTTGTGAAATCAATGCTCAAGTTATCTTGTTACTACCACTTGCTATATTATCTCAAGAGATGAGTGCTCTGAAAAAAAAAAGAGATACGAGGAAATAAGAAGGGGCAAGTGCCCGGAACCTCGAAAGAAAAGAAAGAGAGTGAGACGAGAGGTAAAAATGGACAAGTGTCCAACAGTAGAATTAGGGGTACAAGATACCCACTTGACAGAAAAGAAAAAGAAGAGCATCTCATTCTCCTCATAAAATTTCAAAAAGTAAGAAAGGTATGTATCCCCTCAAAGGGCAAAAAAGTAGAATTAGACTTTCACCATTGTTATCACCATCATCACCATACACCATTCATTAGCCACACATGCACATCTTGATTCGACTTATTGATTTGTTTCTTTGGATCCATGGTTTGACTATGCAATAAATGTCTTGTAAGTATGTATATTTTATCTCCCACTATGAGCTCCAGATATTAAAAGCCTTATTAGAGTCGGGTGAGAGAGAAGGCAATGTCACTATGCCTTATACCACAAATACCACATATTTTGAGAGAAGACATATAACATCACTGCCTTGGTAAGGATCCAGAAATACCACAAAAGAGAGATTTGAGATAATCATACAAGGAATCTCTGAGTTTTATTTGAAAATCTGCAAAAAAACTCCAGAGCTATAGCTGATCAAGAATAAGAGACATGGCACTTGACTGGACTGTTCTATCTTTTAACTACTCAAGACAGAAGTGACGGTTACAAGTCCCATGGTGAAGGTAAAGTAAGTAAGTTTTAAGTCATGATAGTTTACTCTAACTCAGAGATGAGATCTTATTTAAAAAGCATGTGTACCGTCAATTTTTAAAGATATTACAACAACTTATGATCCATAGCTGAGTCTATCCTTGCTCAGGGACGAGCAAGAGGTAAGCTTGGGGGAGTTTGTTGATGGTCCTTAAGTATCAGATTTAATTATCAAATAAATAAAGAAAAGGATCCAAATGAAATCAACATCTAGACTTAGGGTTTTATCTGATAGAATTCCACGAGTTTTGGTGTTTGTCTATTTCTGCAGGGGGTTATCAGAGAATACGGAAGAAAGGCCCACACGTCGGGATTACATAGAGATATTAACGTGTCGCGCAATTATCTTACATCTAGAAGACTCCAGAAGCCACGAGACCGAAGCGGAGGCCAAACGGGGCCAGAGGCAGGGCGCCTGCCCTGTTCCACTAGGCGCCCGCCCCCTCTGAGAGTCCAATCAGGACTCTGCTTCGTGGGAGATCTCCACTGACCTAAAGGATCAATCTAAACCATACAATCTAAGTCGGTTTGATCCAATGGCCCATATTCACTTGGATGGACTATAAAACCAGACCCCCTGGCCCCTGGAGGAGAGAGCCTCTCAACCCTAATTCATTGTTCCTCAAGGGAGAAGAAACCTCTCATCAAGATTAGAGCCACCACATCAATTAGACATCTAGATTAGCATAGCTACATAGGATTAGAACTAGAAAGAGTCAATCTTCGATTGGTTTCCGGATATGTCAAGAGGATTCTTGGTAATTCTCTAATTGTGCTTCTAATTGCTTTCTAATCATCTTTGTTCTTCAATATTATGAATATGACTTTGTTCTACTTCAATATATTGCTTATGACTTTGCTCTACTTGCTTATATTCAAGATTATATTGTTCTTAGTTTATCATAGTTATGTACTTGGCTTAGTTAGATTGGATCTATATATATGCTTAGGATCGTATAGCATTTATCCATTGGATCCATGGGTAAATGATAGATATTGTGTAGGCGTGGTGCTTATACCGTATTTATCTGCGATTGTACCCAATATGCCAGATCGTGGAGTAGTTCGTGATAGTGACAGCTTCATTGATTCTTATATAGTCCCCCTCTCGTGTATTGGGCTGGCAGAGCAATATTATTACAGGGGAGTGATTGCTATGTTTCTCATTTACCTTGCTAATATCACTATGCATGGGCGTAGTCTTGTCTCACAATGATTGCTAAGTATGCTTGCCCTAATTATGATAATGCTAGACTATATAGTTGAGAATAACTTAGGGAATATTCTTGTAGTTCATTCTAATACCATGCTAATGACTTTCTAGAGTATCTAATTGAGGTGCTTATCATATTTATATGTGGCTGATCAGATTAATTATCCTTGTCACTATTCATTATTTCATATATCTTTTATGTGACACTTATCCCTGTATGAAAGAGTTAGATAAATGTTCTCAATTATACATGCAATGATAGATACTCAATCTCATATTCTATTCTGTAATCAATATTGATGATTGCTAATCCCTTCCCAGTGGTAAAAATATAAATAACGATACCTGGAATACTTCCCGGTTAAAATGCTACACCGGTATTAATCTGTGCGCTTGCAGATCCCATTCATTATTTATTTAGAAGAGCAATTGCATATTTCAATACCGCGTCTCTTATATCATGCTTGGGATGACAACTTGGCTTAAGTGGTGTGAGGGATAGGTTTGGCATTTTTGGCACTGTTACTACTTTTGGTAATGATGTTAAGAATACCCAACACTAGACTGTATAGTTGAGAATAACTTAGGAAATATTCTTGTAGTTCGTCCTAATTCCATGCTAATGACTTACTAGAATATCTATTGAGGTGCTTATCATATTTATATGTGGCTAAGTTATGCTGATCAGATTAATTATCGTTGTCACCATTCATACTTTATATATCTTTTATGTGACACTTATCCCTGTATGAAAAAGATAAATAAATGCTCTAAAGTATACATGCAATGATAGATACTCAATCTTATATTCCATTCCATAATCAACATTGATGATTACTAATCCCTTCCAAGTGGTAAAAATATAAACAACGATACCTGGAATACTTCCCGGTTAAAATGCTACATCGGTATTAAACTGTGCGCTTGCAGATCTCATTTATTATTTATTTAGAAGAGCAATTGCATATTTCAATACCGCGTCTCTTATGTCATGCTGGGGATGACAACTTGGCTTAAGTGGCATGAGGGATAGGTTTGACATTTTTGGCGCCGTTATCAGAATTAGAAAACTAAGTCTACTTTTGGTAGTGACGTTAAGAATGCCCAACAGTTGCCTCCTCCAGGGGCTAGGGGTCCTGCTTATATAGTCCTTCCTAATGAATGTGGGCCGTCGGATCAAACCGACCTTAATCGCACGGTTTTTCTTGATCCTTTAGGTCGGTGGAGCATAATCCGCGAGGTTGAACGTGATTGGTTGAAACACCTGGGTGGGCGCCCAAGGGGGGAGGGCGGGCGCCCTGCCCCCGGGCCTTATCGGCCTCCCATTCGTTCCCGTGGCTTCTCGAGTCTTCTAGATGATAGAAAATTGCGCGGCACGTTAATATCTCTATGTAAACCCGACGTGTGGGCCTTTCCTCCATATTTCCTCATAACCCCCTGCAGAAATAGACAAACACCAAAACTCGTAGAATTCTGTCAGATAAAACCCTAAGTCTGGGTGTTGGTTTCATTTGGATCCTTTTCTTTGTTTATTTGCTGATTATATTTGGTACTTAAGGACCGTCAACAAACTCCCCCAAGCTTACCTCTTGCTCGTCCCTGAGCATGGATAGACTTAGTGATGGATCAGAAGTTGCTCAATGCCTTAGAAAGTTGACGGCACACATGCTTTCAGACAAGGTCTTATCTCTGAGTTAGAGTAAACTGTTAAGACTTAAAACTTACTCAATTTACCTTCCACCATGGGGCTTGCAACTGTCACTTATGTCTGGAGCAGTTAAAAGATAGAATGGTCAAGTCAAGCGCCATGTCTCTTGTTCTTTGACCAACTATAGCTCTGGAGTCTTTGTAGATTTTCAAAATAAAACTCAAAGATTCCTTGTATGACTCTCTCAATTCTCTCTTTTGTGGTATTTCTGGATCCTTACCAAGGCAGTGATGGTATATGCCTTCTCTCAAAGTATGTAGTATTTGTGGTATGACGCATAGTGACATTGCCTTCTCTCATCCTACTCTAATAAGGCTTTGATATCTAGAGCTCATAGGTGGGAGATAAAGTATACATACTTACAAGACATTTATTGCATAGTCAAACCATGGATCTAGAGAAACAAGTCAATAAGTCAATATCAAGATGTGCATGTGTGGTGAATGAATGGTGTATGGTGATGATGGTGATAATGGTGAAAACAACGGTAAAAGTCTAATTCTACTTTTGCTCTTTTGAGGGGATACATACCTTCCTTGCACTTTGAAGCTTTTTGAGGTGAATGTGATGCTCTATATTTTCTTTTCTCTCAGGTGGGTATCTTGTACCCCTAATTTTACTGTCGGACACTTGTTCATTTTTACCTCTCGTCTCACTTTTTCTTTTCTTCGAGGTTCCGAGCACTTGCCCCTTTTTATTTCCTCGTATTCACTTTTTTCAGAGCACTCACCCTCCTGGAATAATGTAGCAAGTGGTAGTAACCAAAATATCTCGAGCATTTATTTCACAGGGAATAACAGGGATAGGATAATGTTTTTGGCTATTCTCTCCTAGATAGGAGTAGAATAATTTTGGGTGAATCTGGAGATGGAAATGAGTGGATGTATGTGGATGCATACTTCCGGAGTAGAAGCAGCATGTATGAGTGAACGTGCAAGTGAATCTTGATTTTAACCACATGACAAGCTCCTAAGGGTCTACACAGCTTGACCACACTCAATGCTCATAAGTAGTAAAAAAAGTAAATGTATAGTTCATAGTCTAGCAAGCATGTATGTATGGCCGTGGTAGGAATTTAAACTCTCATAATACAGGAACTCATCATGCAAGTGGGCCAGCCCATCCATGAGAGTGGAACCTGGGCAAGATTGCCAGCCCATGTGCACAAGGAAACTTGGTGGCCGGCGAGGTAGAAAGTGCCACCCGGTCAGACCTTAAGCAGATAGGAAGACCAGATGAGGGATGAGGGACCATATATGAAGCTTAGCTTAATGGGCGGTACACCCACAGTGCTCGGGATCAAACGGTCCATGTAGTGCGATACGGATGATGTGGTATGCTAAAAGTCTAATTCTACTTTTGCTCTTTTGAGGGGATACATACCCTCCTTGCACTTTGAAGCTTTTTGAGGTGAATGTGATGCTCTATATTTTCTTTTCTCTCAGGTGGGTATCTTGTACCCCTAATTTTACTGCCGGACACTTGTTCATTTTTACCTCTCGTCTCACTTTTTCTTTTCTTCGAGGTTCCGAGCACTTGCCCCTTTTTATTTCCTCATATTCACTTTTTTCAGAGCACTCACCCTCCTGGAATAATGTAACAAGTGGTAGTAACCAAAATATCTCGAGCATTTATTTCACAGGGAATAACAGGGATAGGATAATGTTTTTGGCTATTCTCTCCTAGATAGGAGTAGAATAATTTTGGGTGAATCTGGAGATGGAAATGAGTGGATGTATGTGGATGCGTACTTCCGGAGTAGAAGCAGTATGTATGAGTGAATGTGCAAGTGAATCTTGATTTTAACCGCATGACAAGCTCCTAAGGGTCTACACAGCTTGACCACACTCAATGCTCATAAGTAGTAAAAAAAGTAAATGTATAGTTCATAGTCTAGCAAGCATGTATGTATGGCCGTTGTAATACCCGATTTTAAGAACAAAACCAGATATGCACCATATGTGAGTCTTAGAAGTCAATTCTCACATATAGCTACAAATAAGGGGTAATATCAAAAGACAATGCAAAAATATATAACGTACATAATATAAAAGAGATAACCTTTAATAGCAAACAGCGGATAGACAACTTCAACTTCGGGTATTAACTTCTCTCCACAGGATCCAACTGACTGGTTGATCACAAGCCCAAAACTTATCCTGAGGTGTGGGGGAAATTGCAAGAGTGAGCACATATCGTACTCAACAAGTATAACCAGGGGTTCATGAGGCTCAAATAGCTGACACTGGTTTGACTGCATTTCGCTTTTAGTAGTTGATAGCATGTTTAATCATTGGATAGCAAATATCAAGGTAGCATAAATAATCCCATAACCACATGATCAATGTACACAAGAATTAAGAATAACACATATAAACAACATAATAAACCATCATTTATTATCATTATTCACGTTCATCAGTGTCCATCTATTCCGTCAGTTTTCCGGGCCGCCCGTATCCGTGGGCACGGCTAGTATACCAGATTTAACACTCTGCAGAGGTTGTACATCTTTACCCATGAGTCGTGATTTACCCTTTCGCCCGAGGTGATCAGCCTCTTAACCCACTACCAAGGAAGGTCGGCAGGGTTCACTATGAAGTCTTTCAAAGGTTCGTCTAACATGTTAGGGCCGCAAGGTTTCCTTTGCGCGCAGATATAGATACCCCCCTTCCAAATGGCACAATGACGCGCAGCCTATACACATAAGGACAGGGGCTCGCACTATACCCAAAACGGTTCAGCCCCTCCGCCCTTTCGGGTAACCTCTAACAAGCTAGAAAAGCTTACTCATACTTGACTAAAGCCAGAGCCATATAGCCCTCATGGTTGTACGAGTTGTCCCAGCTTTTGCCAAGGGATAAGTCCTTATGGAGGGTCAAGATCAATCCAGCAAAAGCCAGAGTTCTTTCCACCCTTTATATTCAAGTTGCTAGAAAGCTTATTTTATTGTTTATTGTATATTCAAATATTCATGTTACAAGATCATGGATTATAATAAAGCACTAGCAAAACTACCCAAATGCATATCCAAATAGGTAACAAGGAATTCAAGATAACAATCATCTATGATTTTGCTAAGGTCATCAAGGTGGACACATGCATATGAATTGTATTAATTGTGTATAGGTAACAAGGATAATCCCAAGTTATACTTGCCTTGATCAAAGCTCTCCTGAGCCTGCTGGTCTTCAAAGACTTGATCTTGCTCACCAACGTATCGCTCACCGTCTATACCCGATCATCAATCAACAACACGCAATCCAATATAGACAATCATACACGAAGCAAATAAGCTAAAATTAGAACAATACACCAAACAGTGGTAAATAAAAGATAAAAGTTTATAAAAATATTCTACGCAGCGCTACGATCACACAAACGTAAAGTCCACGAAAATCGGAATTAAAACGTAGAAGATATGAATTTTCTAAGATTTCCTATAGGTAAATAATTAATTAAATACTACTGCAGAAATAAAAAGTTTCAAAACAGTAAACTAATATTTCTAACATGTAGAGCATAAAATTACGAACCTAACGCAATTTGAATGGATAAAAACGGAGTTAAAATGACCACTTTATGGGCAAAACTAATTCAATGGCAGTTTTGTAAATATCTGAAAACGTCTTTCAGCACAGCCCGGCCGGTTTCCAGCTCCGGCACGGTGGCGCGCCATGGGCGCCACCCGGAGGCTCGTCGGCGCACAGTGACTTCCCGTCTCCGAGCACCGTTTCGAGAAAGAAAAACTCCGGGATGACGAGCAGCTCACCGCGACTTTACCTATGCACTTGGTTCGGCCCGAGGTGGAGCAAGGAGAGCTTGCCGCGGTGGCGCTAGGATTTGAGCACGGCGAGATCCGAAAGAACGTGACAGAGGCGTCTAGGGCTCGGATTAAAGAGCTTGGGGACGAAAAGGGGCATGCGGGGTTGATTTAGGAGTCTTATAGGGGCATACTGCGCGGATTTGGCAAGGGTAGCAAGGAATCTCGAGATTTCTGGGATTTCCGTTTGGAGACCAACGAGAAACCCGGCTCGGTCACGTTGGAGAAGAAAGGAGGGGAAAGGAGTCGCTGCCAAGCGGGCCCGTGCTGTCAGCGATAGGAGAAGGGAGGGAAGGGAAGCGGGCCGCGCGCGGTTGGGCCGGGGAGTTGGGCCTCGGCTTGGATTCCAGGAGCTTTCTCTTCCTTTTTTTTATTTCTTTTCTGTTTCTTTTTCCAAATCCTTTCCAAATAGAATTTTGAAAGCACAAATTATTTCTAACCAACAGAAATCAACACAAAAGAAAATATGTCTCAGCATGAATGCAAAAGCATGTTGCTAGCCTTATGATGAATTTTAGTTTAATGAAAAATATTATTTTCCTATATTTCATGAGCACAAAAATTCATAATTAAATCATTTTAGCTCTATTTCCCAGAAAACAATTTTTAGGGTGTTACAAATCTACCCCCCTTAAGATGAATCTCGTCCTCGAGATTCGGAAGATGGTGATCAAAGAGATGTAGATACTCCGCTTTTGAACCTTGTTCACTTCCTTGAGTAGCTCTTTCTTAGTAACCATTCTATGGCCTTTGTCACTCCGAACATCTCCATCAATGGTTCCCAAGAGTTCAGCAATGTAATTCGTATAGATAAGGTTTTTTTTTACTCATAGCTTATCTGGGGTATATGTTCCTTGCCCATCCATTTAAAACCTGATGCATTTCCAACCATGATATACTCAACTTTCTCCTTATTACTTTCATCGTCCCATTTCACAATCATCCTTCTCCTTCTTCCAAAGTGAGCCCTATTAATTTCCAAATTTGTAGTGTTAGTAATATCACTCAACCTCCGCACACAAATCCTCAAATCTAGGTGTTGTCCAAACTTTTCCTAGCACACTCTTTATGATAAGAGTTTTGGCATCGACATATACTTCTCCATAATCCCACCACTAGAGACAACATATTCAATTTAGAGAACTTAGTTCACTCAAAACTTACTAGCCATGCATGGTGAAATAATAAGGTTTCATAACTCTCTGAAGAATCATCCGTAGATGTTCGATATCTGTTTCCAATATCATTAATGTCATCTTGTCTTGGGCATGTTGGAAGTTGAACCTCCATTTGATAATAGCTCAATGTGGAGACCAATCTTGACGAATACCTGAACTCATTGGTGCAAAGAGTAACCACTCTTGAGCAAAGATATTTGTGGTTGATAGGGAGTTGTCCACCAAAGGAATAACAGATCTTCCAAATAAAATACTTGAACACATAAAACCTTTGTCTTGCAACTTCTATAGCTTGGCTACCCCCCTTAAGATGAGATCAGCTAGGGGATACCAAGGATGGCTTGAACATTCTTATGAGTAGGTTAACTACCATAAAAGAGCTTCTTATATCCAAGAGAACTCATATACATAGACAAGAACAAGAAATCAGAAATTCCTCGCAAGATGAAAAACAGCAACTTAGTAAACCAGCTACAACTAATGTTCCGTCAACTTGATAGAGTTATGGTCTACACTGCTGGAAAGCTTATCAAATTCTCCACAACTTTCTTGTTGATCACTTCCCCATATTCGGGCGTTAAAATAAGGTTTGATAATCCAACATAAAATCTGTCCAGGAAGTCTGACAACACAGACACAGCATCTTGAAACAGTCATATCATGAGCCATAGAAACCATATAATGACGATCCTTACAATGTTGAAAAGCTTATGAAATCCTCTGAAACTCTTGTATACAACTTTTTCCCAGATTATGAAGTTAATTTGGCTGAAATTAGGAAATACTAGGACTGTCCAGACTTTGAAATAGAACAGAAACATCCAATTGCATCTGTCATATCTCAGGTTCTACTTATCCAAATAAGTTCTAGCTTACACCGTTGGAAAGCTTAGAAAATTGTCTACAACTCTTCTATAGAACACTTTTCCAAATTCTATAGTTATATTTGTCTAGAACAGTAGGCAACCGAACTGATCCAGATTCCTGACAGCACATATGTATCATCTTGTGTTTTTTGTAACTTCCAAACCATAATAGATATGGGGGTGATCCTTGTGGTCAGAGAAATATCTTGAAGTCTAGTTGTTCCCAGAAAAATTTGATAGACGTTGCATGATCAGAACTTGAGATACACCAGAATTATTGCAGTCTGCTTCAGAAAACAGCAAAGGATAGAAACAGGATATAACCAAACCCAACTACTTATTTCACTACTCCTTATGCCTTAGGCCTATAAACTAAATGATATCGTGGAGAAAACCCACAAGATCATTGCACTCATTACAAAGATCCAAATCAATCATAAGCATAATAACAAACCAAACCAAACATCAAAGGTTCACACTTCAAGCATTAACTCAACTTGCGGTACTATCGTTCTCTTCCTATTAAGGGCAAAGATCCTAAAACTTATATTTCAAGGACACAAGAAGGTGGTAAGAAAAGGTTCTAATAGCATACCAAATCAAGGAGTGAAGGTGAGAGCAAGTACTCTTAAAATAAGCAACAAGGTAGAGAAATAGCAAGGATAGGGATATAGTATGGATGAAAATATCAAGGTTTATAGAGCAAGGATTTTATGACAATTCCAAAACCTTAAGATGACCAATTTCTAACTAGGCTTGCGTCCTACAGTCAGCATTGCTTTGATACCACTTTGTAATACCCGATTTTAAGAACAAAACCAGATATGCACCATATGTGAGTCTTAGAAGTCAATTCTCACATATAGCTACAAATAAGGGGTAATATCAAAAGACAATGCAAAAATATATAACGTACATAATATAAAAGAGATAACCTTTAATAGCAAACAGCGGATAGACAACTTCAACTTCGGGTATTAACTTCTCTCCACAGGATCCAACTGACTGGTTGATCACAAGCCCAAAACTTATCCTGAGGTGTGGGGGAAATTGCAAGAGTGAGCACATATCGTACTCAACAAGTATAACCAGGGGTTCATGAGGCTCAAATAGCTGACACTGGTTTGACTGCATTTCGCTTTTAGTAGTTGATAGCATGTTTAATCATTGGATAGCAAATATCAAGGTAGCATAAATAATCCCATAACCACATGATCAATGTACACAAGAATTAAGAATAACACATATAAACAACATAATAAACCATCATTTATTATCATTATTCACGTTCATCAGTGTCCATCTATTCCGTCAGTTTTCCGGGCCGCCCGTATCCGTGGGCACGGCTAGTATACCAGATTTAACACTCTGCAGAGGTTGTACATCTTTACCCATGAGTCGTGATTTACCCTTTCGCCCGAGGTGATCAGCCTCTTAACCCACTACCAAGGAAGGTCGGCAGGGTTCACTATGAAGTCTTTCAAAGGTTCGTCTAACATGTTAGGGCCGCAATGTTTCCTTTGCGCGCAGATATAGATACCCCCCTTCCAAATGGCACAATGACGCGCAGCCTATACACATAAGGACAGGGGCTCGCACTATACCCAAAACGGTTCAGCCCCTCCGCCCTTTCGGGTAACCTCTAACAAGCTAGAAAAGCTTACTCATACTTGACTAAAGCCAGAGCCATATAGCCCTCATGGTTGTACGAGTTGTCCCAGCTTTTGCCAAGGGATAAGTCCTTATGGAGGGTCAAGATCAATCCAGCAAAAGCCAGAGTTCTTTCCACCCTTTATATTCAAGTTGCTAGAAAGCTTATTTTATTGTTTATTGTATATTCAAATATTCATGTTACAAGATCATGGATTATAATAAAGCACTAGCAAAACTACCCAAATGCATATCCAAATAGGTAACAAGGAATTCAAGATAACAATCATCTATGATTTTGCTAAGGTCATCAAGGTGGACACATGCATATGAATTGTATTAATTGTGTATAGGTAACAAGGATAATCCCAAGTTATACTTGCCTTGATCAAAGCTCTCCTGAGCCTGCTGGTCTTCAAAGACTTGATCTTGCTCACCAACGTATCGCTCACCGTCTATACCCGATCATCAATCAACAACACGCAATCCAATATAGACAATCATACACGAAGCAAATAAGCTAAAATTAGAACAATACACCAAACAGTGGTAAATAAAAGATAAAAGTTTATAAAAATATTCTACGCAGCGCTACGATCACACAAACGTAAAGTCCACGAAAATCGGAATTAAAACGTAGAAGATATGAATTTTCTAAGATTTCCTATAGGTAAATAATTAATTAAATACTACTGCAGAAATAAAAAGTTTCAAAACAGTAAACTAATATTTCTAACATGTAGAGCATAAAATTACGAACCTAACGCAATTTGAATGGATAAAAACGGAGTTAAAATGACCACTTTATGGGCAAAACTAATTCAATGGCAGTTTTGTAAATATCTGAAAACGTCTTTCAGCACAGCCCGGCCGGTTTCCAGCTCCGGCACGGTGGCGCGCCATGGGCGCCACCCGGAGGCTCGTCGGCGCACAGTGACTTCCCGTCTCCGAGCACCGTTTCGAGAAAGAAAAACTCCGGGATGACGAGCAGCTCACCGCGACTTTACCTATGCACTTGGTTCGGCCCGAGGTGGAGCAAGGAGAGCTTGCCGCGGTGGCGCTAGGATTTGAGCACGGCGAGATCCGAAAGAACGTGACAGAGGCGTCTAGGGCTCGGATTAAAGAGCTTGGGGACGAAAAGGGGCATGCGGGGTTGATTTAGGAGTCTTATAGGGGCATACTGCGCGGATTTGGCAAGGGTAGCAAGGAATCCCGAGATTTCTGGGATTTCCGTTTGGAGACCAACGAGAAACCCGGCTCGGTCACGTTGGAGAAGAAAGGAGGGGAAAGGAGTCGCTGCCAAGCGGGCCCGTGCTGTCAGCGATAGGAGAAGGGAGGGAAGGGAAGCGGGCCGCGCGCGGTTGGGCCGGGGAGTTGGGCCTCGGCTTGGATTCCAGGAGCTTTCTCTTCCTTTTTTTTATTTCTTTTCTGTTTCTTTTTCCAAATCCTTTCCAAATAGAATTTTGAAAGCACAAATTATTTCTAACCAACAGAAATCAACACAAAAGAAAATATGTCTCAGCATGAATGCAAAAGCATGTTGCTAGCCTTATGATGAATTTTAGTTTAATGAAAAATATTATTTTCCTATATTTCATGAGCACAAAAATTCATAATTAAATCATTTTAGCTCTATTTCCCAGAAAACAATTTTTAGGGTGTTACAGCCGTGGTAGGAATTTAAACTCTCATCATACAGGAACTTATCATGCAAGTGGGCCAGCCCATCCACGAGAGTGGAACCTGGGCAAGATTGCCAGGCCATGTGCACAAGGAAACTTGGTGGCCGGCGAGGTAGAAAGTGCCACCCGGTCAGACCTTAAGCAGATAGGAAGACCAGATGAGGGATGAGGGACCATATATGAAGCTTAGCTTAATGGGCGGTACACCCGCAGTGCTCGGGATCAAACGGTCCATGTAGTGCGATACGGATGATGTGGTACATTCCACTAGCCCGCTCTATGGTGGAGGATTTGTACAGTAATCTACTCTCAACTTTTAGAGTTAAGTCGAAATTTTAAAACCTTAACTAAATTTTTAGAGAAAAACGTTAAGATCTATAGCACCAAATTAATACCACTAGATTTATCATAAACTATATTTTCATAAAAAACTTATTTTGTCATAAATATTTATGCTCTTAGAAACAGAGAGAGTAAGGCCTTGTTTAGTGAGATAGGAAAAAATTTTAAAGTGTCACATCAAATATTTCGTATGATATCAAAAAGGGTATTCGAATACTAATAAAAAAACTAATTACATAACTAGTAAGAGCATCTCCAAAGGCTTTGGCAAATTGACTTGGCATTTGTTGCTATTTACAAACTCCCATAACAAAATGCAAAGGATAAAAATAGGTCATCTCTAGGGGAATTGGTATTTGGACTTGGCAAAGGATAAAAATAGAAGGTCTCCAGGCGCGTGCGCTTTTCTCGTACGTGACTTTGCTCGCGCGATCGGGTTTGCAAAGTCGTCCACAACTTAGCATTTTTGCCAAGTTTGCTTCCTCATTTGCCAAGTTGCCCAAATTGTAAACTCCAAATGCAAAACCGTTGGATACCTCTTTTGAAGTTTTTTGACAAAGTACTCAAATGCAAACCTCAAATGCAAAACCCTTGGAGATGCTCTAACAAATTTATTAAGCCTAATTAATCTATCATTAGCACATGTTGATTACTGTAGCGCTTAAGTCTAATCATGACTAAGCTTAAAAAATCATCTCGTAATTTCCAACTAAACTGTATAATTAATTTATTTTTTGTGGTAGAACCTTCTAAGTAGTTGGGCCCACCGACACCTGTCATTGTCCCAAAGACCTCTGACGAAGATGCCAGGGATCCATCTAGAAGCCTCATGAGTGCCCCAAGACACCCATTCCACTGCTACCTGTGGCATAACAAAAGGACTTGCCCTGACCACTAGCAATGGTCAATTAACGAGAACTTCTTCTTCTCGCCCTTATAGGATAGCAAGTGACCACATTAACACCAGGATCATTCATTGCGAAGACATTGCAGTATCACAAACAGGAGGTAACCAAAGTAGCATTTCAGAGTAAAACACCTGAAGCATTATATAACTTAATTTACAAAAGTAGTTCATTAAAGTAGGACTTAGATAAAGTGTTATTACAAGCCAGGTCTAGCGGAGCAACTTTAACCATATTTCAAAGATTACAAATTTACAGACCCAGCCCACGGGTCACGCTCACTCTTCTTCTTCGTCAACCTCGACGACGGTCACACAATAGGGTCTGAAACAAGTCGGCTCCTAAGCTTCACCTGCAACAGGGGTTATAAAATCCTGAGTACTGGAGTACTCAACAAGGCTTAACCGGCGGAAAAAGAGGAGAACTTAGGAATGTAGGCTTAGGGTAGACAAGGAGTGGCTGAGCAAGGAGCCAAGTTATTTTGCATAAAAGCTTACTACTAGTGCATCCTTACTTTCAAGTTTTAGCCACGAATTGCTCACCTCGAGAGGCCGAGGAATTCGAGGGCAGTCTATCTAGTTGCTTTTCACAGAAAAGTCTGTGAATCATTAGTCCTTAACAAAAGTGTTATTCATCCGACGGTCATAGCTTCATGTCACTCTGAGTCCAGGAATTGGGATCCGAACTCTATGAGACATTTTCTTTTTCCCCAGTTCATAACTTAGTTGCATATTTAACTACGATGAGGGTCGAAGGAATTGAGTCTCCCAATCGGGGAGCAACGACGATTTGAATCGCTTAGCAATCCAACTGGAGTTCCTAACCACCCGACATATGTAGAACCAAATCTTGCATATGTCAACCCAAATCTAGCTTTCCCAAGATCTGACCGGGTTCACGGCACCCGAGAGCATAGTACTCCACCGTCCAGCCCATTTGCTAGGAGGGTACACGCTACTTTCGCCATCGCTCCACGCCCAGTGCGCGAGTAGCCGCTCTCGTCGAGGAATCACAAGACCGGGCTTACTGAGGGCAAGTGGCTAGTACCATAAATTCTCAACCCAGGAGGCCATCAACGGACCGGTCCTTAATCGACACAGTTGGAGACACTACTTTAAGACTCCATTCTAAAAGCAAGTCCACCGACCGGTCTCAAGTTGAAACATCATTGACCATAAAAGTATTCCACAACAACCCTTCAAACTTTCTTAGTTGAAAACCTATCTAATAAGCAGGGCTAAGCATTACTACACAGTTTTAAAATAAAACAGGTGCCAAGGATAGGATAACAAATATCAAGCTAGTAAATGCCACAGATAGGTTGAACCCAATTCTTAACTACGTAATGCAGCAATTTCAATTCATAAGTGATAAAATAGTTAAAACATTCAAGGAAGGGTTAATACATCCGGGGCTTGTCTTGGTTACAGAGCTGAGTGGGTTCCTCGGAGACTTCCCAAGCCTCGCATCCAACTTACTCGAACGGAACACCAACCTCGGGGTTCGGTTCAAAGGTCTCTTCTTCGGTCACGTGCACTATACGCAAAATGATGTATGCTCATGATATGCTTAAGACAATACATAAGAAAGAACCGAGTTGAGTACTTCTTAAAGTTGTTTATTACTTTAGTCTTTTTACCCAAGAGGTTGCATCAGTAGGCTAAGACCTTTCTTAATTTACAATTATTCTTAATTAACTAATTATTAATCCTTTTTATCTTAATTAATCCTTAATTCAGTATCAAAGACAGTAATTAAGTATTAACACCAAACAATAGTTAAATGCCAAAGGCCATTCAAGTTAATGACCTCAGGTCATCACATAATCCCAAAATTACTCAAATCTTGATTTGGAAATTAAACTAATTATTATCTAATTATTTTAGGATTATTACTTAATTATTAATTAAGAGTCTATTAATATTTTGACCAGATCTTATCCAAATGCCACCAAACTTTGTGAGAAGCTAGGAAATAATATTAAGAGACATCTCACAAATTTTGGTGATTTTTGGACATATTAATAAATTCCTAAAAATCATGGAAATTATATTTACTAAAAAAAGATACAATTTTTATACATGTTCAAATCATCAGAACATGGAATTTAACATTTTTCCTATGTTCTACTCATTGCATACAACATACACCAATATTTCCACTATTTTTGGATCAGCACATAATTTTCTACACAAATTCAAACATCAATCACTTTTAATACAAAAAGAAAAGGGAAAATCACACTGTGCGGGCGCGGCCGGCCCGCTTAACCTCGGCCCAGGCCGGCCCACGTGGCTCCCGCGCACACACAGGCTGCCCTTTCTCTCACACGGCCACTGACGGGCGGGTCCTGCCTGTCAGATCCGACTCCCACCTCTTGTCGCGGCTCCGGCGAGCCTAGGCACGATGTCGACGAGCTTCCGGCCCCTCTGGCAGAGTGTGCTAGCATCTCCACCTCCTCGTGCAACCCCTGAAGCACTCAGGCGACGTTCTACGGCCCGCTATGCCGTTCGGCCGCATCCATGGAGGACGGCAACGTCGACCGCGCGAACACCGGTCGTCACAAGCAACTAGAGCATAACCCAAGGGGCGCACAAGCACCAGTAGCTCACCGCGACTTCAAAGGAGTAGGCAGCAGCGGTAGAGAGGCTCGGAGAAGAGTTGGCCGCGGTGAGGCTAAAAGCCCAAGTTTGGTTTTGGTAATTAATGACACCAAGTTGCTAATGCCTTGTGTTTAAGTGATTTGAGTTAGGCATAGCAACACATGTGATGAAGGTGCATGGTGGCATGGAGAGGTGGCCACATGACTACAAAGAGATGAAGCTTGATGTGGAGATCTTGATGATAGACGAGGAGCAAAGTTATCAAGGCAAAGGTATAAACATAGGGTTTACTTTTGCAGGTCTAAGATGAGTAGAGAAGTGATTGACCGGGTTTAGGATAGATAGCCGACTATCAAGAGGGGAAATCACGGTTATCTCTCGAATCAAGTGCTACTAGGTCCTTGTCTTGAGCATATGCATTAGGATCTAGTAAAGTGCTAACTTAACTCCTTTGGTGAAAATGTTTGTGAAAAGCTAACACACATGCACTTTGGTGGTGGACACTTGTTGGTGTTAGCACATTTGCAAAGGAGGTGGAGTTCCTAGGGTTGAGAGGGGTTTGGGTTCCTAGGGTGGACACTTGTTGGTGTTAGCACATTTGCACATTCGGCGCTTTTGAGAAAAATAAGTGTATATTTTCTATTGCGCCGGTAGGAATTTTGGAGAAGTCGCGGGAGTGTTTTCTCACTGAGAAACACTCACCGGACGCTGAGTGCGGAGAAACCGGACGCTAGCCTCAGAGTCCGGTGTGCTTGACCCTGCTAGGGTTGAGCACCGGACGCACTCTGAGAGCGTCCGGTGGTTAGCGTTCGGTGTGAGGGCGTTTTGCGACCCTCTCCGCGCATGGGTCCAGTGAGCACCGGACGCTACCGATGATTAGCGTCTGGTGACCCTGCGTTTTGCGACCCTCTCTGCGCATGAGTCCGGTGTGCACCGGACGCGTCCGGTGTGGACCTGCAGAGCGTCCGGTTATCCGCAGGTGACCGTTAGGATCTGACACGCGGATTTAGGTCGGACACATGGCCAACTCCAGTGCACCGAACGTAGGGAGTCGAGCGTCCGGTGCTCACTTAGTAGCGTCCGGTGCCCCCGTTTTCAGCCCAGTGAAAACAGCCAACGGCTAGTTTCTTTGAGGGGGCTTATAAATAGTTGGTGGCCGACTTTGGGAGGCTCACTCTTGCCCTTTTGATTACTTGAGACATACATTGAGCTAGAGAACACTCCCTCCACTCATCTCGTTGCTTGATTGCTAATTCTAGTGAGATTGAGTGAGATTCAAGTGCATTGCTTTGAGAGTTGCATTTAGTGGCACTTGATTCTTGAGTTTGCTGCGGATTTCTTGTTACTCTTGGGTGTTTCCCGATGCCCTAGATGGCTTGGAGCAGCGGTGGTGTTGAGCTCGTGATTGGAGATTGTTTCGAGCCTCACCAAGTGACTTGTGAGGGGTTCTTGAGCCTTCCCCGCGGGAGATCGCAATTGGCTACTCTAGTGGATTGCTCGTGGCTTGGAGGATCCCCATCTTGTGAGTGGATGTGCGGCACCCGCTGAGGGTTTGGCTTTGCATTGCCAATTAGCTTGTGATCCATCAAGTGGGTGTATCGCCACAACGAGGACTAGCTTGCCGGGAAGCAAGTGAACCTCGGTAAAAAATCTTGTGTCATCTCTTGCCGAGGATTCTCTTATAGTTGTGATTGATTGATTGGCTATATTTCTACTCTACGACGTCGGTATAACAATCACTCACCTCTCCTTTACTTTTGTGCATACCTTGCTAGTTGTGTAGCTTGTTTAGCTTAGTTCTCTTGTTGTTGTGCTTCAGTGTTTAGCCTTGTACTAGTTTGTATAGGTGGCTTGCATAGCTTAGTGGAGCTAGTGCTAGAATCACTTCGCCATTTGTTTTACTAACTCACTTGCTTAGAGAAGTTTGTAGAAATTTTAAATAGGCTATTCACCCCCTCTAGCCATTTGGACCTTTCAGAGGCGCTTGCGGTGGCGTTTTTGCCGAAGTTGGAAACGACGGGCTCAGCTGGAAGCTTCAAGAGGTTAGAGCATGCGGTGAGGGGTCCAGGAGGTAGCTAAGTCCCGGGCGAAGCGGACGCTGCACACTGGGGAGGTGAAAAGGGCATGTCTGCGGTGAATTTTGCAATGGCGCGGGCGCGGCTCCTCGGTGCTCTCAGAGGCAAACGAAGGCGCGTCGGCCGGTGGAGTGGCTTTTAACACGAGTGGAGAAGACGCAGAGCTTCCACGTTAGCGGGCGACGTAGGCAGGCAGGCAGGTGCGTGGCGGCGAGGACGCACATGGCGCTGTACGCGCGTTGGCCGCGCAGGACCAGAGCCCGTGATCCACCTCGGATCACTGTAGCAAGCCCTATCCACTCCTTTTTGTTTTTTGCAAATTACTTCCAAAATTTGAACTGAAGTCAAAATTCTGCTAAAACAAAAGTTGTTCAGAATTTTGAGTGGATTTTGAGTGGAAGAGCATGAATTTGAGTGGAAGGGCATGAATTTGAGGAAAACAGTTTCAATTCAAAATTCCAATTTGGGGAGAATTCCAATTTGAATTGGGGCAAATTAGAAATTCCAAAATTACTTTTGATTTTTCTCAATAACTTGAAAAATTCCCAAAATAAAAGTTGTTCAATTTGATGAGCTCTACAACTTTCATGTTGATCACTTTTCAAGATTCCACATAGATTTTGAATTAGGGATTCAAATTGGAAAAGGGGACAATGTCTGGAAATCTGTATTTTCAAAATTACATTGAATTTTGTATAGAAACTTCAAAAACTCAAAACACCAAAGTTGTACATCTTATCAAGATCTACAACTTTGCTTTTGATCTCATTACAAAATTTTGCTTAGTTTTTAAGTTGCACAAAAGGGGGCAAAACTAGGGTTTTAAAATTAGGGTTTTCTCCCCCATTTCCTCGGAACCCTCCAACACTAAGGATCTCACAACCCCACTAGCATCATTTCATAACACAAGCACACTTTAGTTCCTAAGCACAAGCAACCGAATTAAACTTGTTTTAAGTTGATGCATCAGAATGTGCTCAACAAATATGCTATGCAATCCTTATGATGACATGATCCAGTTTTAGTATCCGTAACATCACGGATGTTATAGCCCTTCCCCCTTAAAGAAATCTCGTCCCTGAGATTTAAAGCCTTCGGGTAAGTAATGGAAAAGGAAATTTGTCAAGCTAATCTATCATTAGCTTTTTCACAAGATAAATGGTTGGGGAAGAACATTTCATTATAAACATATATGTACATTAGGTACATGGTTTCGGTTACCCTTTATCCCCTCTAGAGTACACTTCTTCTTATAAGATGTTGTGTTAAAGAGAAGCGTGAAACTTGAGAAAGTTCTCCATCAGATAGTCTTCATATTCCCATGTGGCTTCTTCCTCCGAGTGCTGACTCCATTGCACCTTGTACCACCTGGTAGTTGTTCTTCGGGTAACTCTATCTTTTTGGTCCAGTACGCGGATGGGATATTCTACATAAGTCAGATCTCGTTCAAGTTCCACATCTTCAAAATCTTGGACCCGGTCTGGTACTCGAAGACACTTCTTCAATTGGGATACATGAAACACATTGTGTACCCCGGATAATCATTCGGGCAATTTAAGGCGGTAAGCTACCTGTCCACACCGGTCGATGATTGGAAATGGACCAATGTAGTGAGGTGCTAACTTGCCTTTAACTCGGAAACGATTCACTCCCTTCATCGGAGATACCTTTAAATACACATGGTCACCCTTAGTAAATCTTAAGGATCCACGTCTTCTATCAGCATAGCTCTTTTGTCGGGATTGAGCAACTTTCAAGTTATTTTGAATTTGTCTGACTTTGTCTTCATTTTCCTTCACCAAGTCAACCCCAAAGAACCATCTTTCACCAGGTTCAGACCAGTGTAATGGAGTTCGACATCGACGGCCATATAATGCCTCGAATAGAGCCATTTTAATGCTTTCTTGATAGCTATTGTTATATGAGAATTCTGCTAGAGGCAGGCAGTCATCCCACTTGTCTAGAAAATTTAGGGCACCTGATCTCAATAGATCTTCTAATGTTTGATTCACCCGTTCAGTTTGCCCACCCGTGTGAGGATGATAAGCTGAACTGTATAAAAGTTTGGTGCCCAAAGATTCATGTAAGCATTTCCAAAATTGGGAGACAAATTGAGTGCCTCTATCAGACACTATTGTCTTTGGCACCCCATGCAGACTTAATATACGATCAAAATAGATCTTGGCATATGTGGAAGCAGGATATAACATCTTCATAGGCAAAAAGTGTGCCGTTTTGGTAAGACGATCCACAATGACCCAAATAGAATCAAAGCCTTTTGCCATCTTGGGCAATCCCACTATGAAATCCATGCTAATATCATCCCATTTCCATGCTGGAATAGGCAAGGGTTGCAACTCTCTAGCAGATTTGAGATGAACGGCTTTGACCTTTCAACAAGTGTCACATTGGGCGACATAGCGGGCTATTTCTATTTTCATCTTCGTCCACCAAAACCTCTGCTTCAGGTCCTGATACATCTTATTGCTTCCTAGGTGAATAGAATACCTTGTGGTATGAGCTTCATCCAGGATTTGCTGATGTAGCTCAGGTACCTTTGGAACTACTAACCGGTTTTTGAACCAAATTACTCCTGCATCATCCACCTTAAAGTCTGTGGGGGATCTATTAGCAATTTTCTCCTTGAGGTATTTCATGTCTTTATCTTCTTTTTATGCCGCTATGATTTCAGCTTCGAGATTGAAGTCAATCTTTAAATTGGCTAGACTTCCTTGGGAAATCATCTCCATTCCCAAGTTCTCAAGCTCTTGGCACAGAGTTATATCTCTAGGTGTCACCGTCAAGCAATTACAGTGAGCCTTACGACTGCGGGCATCAGCTACTACATTCGCCTTGCCTGGGTAATAATGCACCTCAAGATCGTAGTCTTTGATCAATTCTAGCCACCTTCGCTGGCACATATTGAGTTTGGCTTGAGTAAAAATATACTTCAAGCTCTTATTATCTGTATACAGATGACAAGTGTTTCCCAGTAAGTAATGGCGCCAGATCTTCAAGGCATGTACTACGGCGGCTAGCTCAAGATCATGGGTCGGGTAATTCTCTTTGTGTGGCTTAAGCTGCCTAGATGCATATGCAATTACTCGACCCTCCTGCATTAGCACACAGCCCATCCCTATTCCTGATGCGTCACAATACACATCAAAGGGCTTCTCAATATCCGACTGGGCTAACACAGGTGCAGTAGTCAACAACCTTTTCAGGGTTTGAAAGGCATGCTCACATTCAGACGACCAAACAAATTTTGTTTGATTCTTGAGCAAGGTTGTGATTGGCTTGGCGACCCTTGAAAAGTCAGTAATGAAACGGCGGTAATTTCCCGCCATACCCAAAAAGCTACGAACCTCATGCACCGTAGTAGGGGGCTTCCAATTCAAGACATCTTCTACTTTACCTAGGTCTACAGCGTCTCCCTCCACTGAAAATACATGACCCAGGAAATGAACTTTGTCCAGCCAGAACTCACACTTGCTGAACTTGGCATATAGTTGATGGTCTCTCAGATGGGTTAATACAATCCTCAGATGTTCAGCGTGTTCTTTCTTTGTTTTAGAGTAGATCAAGATGTCATCAATGAAGATGACTACAAACTTGTCTAGCTCTGGCATGAAGACAGAGTTCATCAAGTAAATGAAGTGAGCTGGTGCATTGGTTAAACCAAAAGACATCACCAGATATTCATACAGCTCGTAGCAGGTCGTGAAAGCCGTTTTGGGAACATCTTCCGGCTTAATCTTGATTTGATGGTACCCAGATCTCAAATCAATTTTTGAGAATACTTTAGCCCCGGCTAACTGATCAAATAGCAGGTCAATGCGGGGCAATGGGTACTTGTTTTTAATCATCACTTCATTTAAGGGATAATAATCAACACATAGCCTTAATGTCTGATCTTTCTTTTTCACAAATAAAGCTGGGCAACCCCATGGAGATGAACTGGGTTGAATAAAACCCTTCAACAACTCCTGTAATTGGGTTTTCAATTCAGCCGGTTCATTTGGTGCCATTCGATAGGCTCTTCAAGAAATTGGGGTTGTCCCTGGTTTTAATTCTATACTGAATTGAACATCTCGGTCTGGTGGCAGACCTGGTAGGTCCTCAGGAAACACATCCAGGAATTCCCGAACCACCGAGATATTTTCAACTTCTTTCACTGTGGTGGCATGAACTTGTTCAATTGCCCATTTTGGAGTGGCTAGTTGGATTAGAAGGTAAGAATTACCATTGGGCAATGGCATCTTGATAGTTCTATGCAGGATGTCTAGCACAACCCCTCGTTGTGCCATCCAGTTCATGCCTAATATAACATCAATATCTTGATCTTTAAGGACAATCATGCTGGTAGGAAAACTATGCCCACCAAATTCAATGGGTATCTCATAAACCATTTCCTTAGAACTCAGTCGTCCTCCTAGCGACTGTATATAGAAATGATCTTTAGTTTCCCCGATGGGTATCTCATGCTTTATCACAAAGGTGCGATTGATGAAAGTATGGGATGCACCGGAATCAAAAAGCATTAAGGGAGGATGATTAGCAACAGGAAACGTACCCATCATCACCGGCTCTCCTTCCGGTATGGTTTCAACCTCCGTATGAAAAACTTGTCCAACCTTCTTTACGGGTTTACTCCTCTGTGCATTTGGACCCTTTTGAGCCACATTTTTAAACTGGCTCGGTTGAGGTTGGCCGGTAGGCGGTCTTTGGAAATTGGGGTTATTTTGTCGAGGGTAGGGGCATTCCTTGGAGAAATGTCTGGGTTTACCACAATTATAGCAAGGGTAATTGTGGTTCGGCGGGGCATTCGGCTGGCGTGGTGCTGCAGCGACGGCAATAGGCCTAGGATAAACCTGCTGCCCAGGTCAGAACTATAAAGGAGGGAAAGAACCACAAAAAGGTGGCTGCGCCGGGAAGCGCCCGTGGCTCTGAGGGTGGTAAATGATTCTCTGGCGCTTTTGGCCGCGACCAGAGAAAGAGGAAGAAGTAGCCTTCTTCTTTGCCTCCTTGTGCTTCTTATTCTTCTCTTCTGAGGCGATAGCAATGTTAACCGCCTCATAATAAGTAGCATTCTGACATGTAGTCATCATTGTTTGTAGTTTTGTATTGAGGCCACACATAAAGCAGGCCTTCTTCTTCCGATCAGTGTTCACATGCTCAATGGCATACTGAGAAAGGTGATTGAATTTGGCCACATATTCCATCACACTTTTATCGCCTTGTCGCAAGGCAAGGAATTCTTCTGCTTTCATTGCCATAAGTCCCTCTGGAATATAGTGGGCGCGAAAAGCGTCCTTGAACTCTGTCCAGGTGACCTGGTGTCCAGGAGTCTGGATGGCAAGAAAATTTTCCCACCAGGCCCCTGCAGCTCTCCGAAGCTGTTGGGCTGCGAAGAGGGGCTTTTGGGTTTCTGAGCAACGGATCAGGCTGAATTTATGCTCCATTGTTCGGAGCCAGTCATCAGCCTCCAAGGGCTCATCTTCCTTTGTGAACATTGGGGGCCTCGTCTCAGTGAAATCCACGTAACGAGTTTCTCCCTCCGGGTTATTCTGTGCTTGGAAGTTTGGGGGAGGATGGGGTTGTCGCTGTGCTAACTCGCGCAACAGACGAGCATTATCTGTGGTGGCACTCAGAAGAACAGCAATTGCATCAGCCAGAGAAGGTGGAGCAGGTGGAGGGTTGGGGATGTCCTCCCCTCCCTGGGAAGGTCTAGCTCCATCAGATCCGAGGGTGCCCATCGGCATCTGCTACAACAATTACATTTACTTATTACCTCTTGAAGCCCACATCTCACAAACATATTTTACATAACTCAACTTATTTATCATACAACAGTTCAGCATACTTAAAACAAACGAGTACAACTTTTCAAACTTAACACACTTTACCGCTAACCCCAACCCAACTACGGTAGTCTAACAAGCTCTGCACCGACGTAGCCCGCAACTCCACCGAACTAATCAGTGTGGTCGGAACCATAGCTCGGGTCGTCGTCGTTATCGCCATGGTCGTTCCCCGAGTTGTCGTCACCAGAGTCGGGTTCCTCCTCACTGCTGGGGTCTTGGTCAGGCTCTCCCCCATCTGCTAGCTCTCCATCAGTATCCATCTCCCCATCCCCTGGAGGTGGGTGAAGCTGATGATACAAGTCGAATGCAATATCTCGGTATTGCATCGCCATATCACTGATTGTGTCTAGATGGTGTGCCAGCTCAAGTTTCTCAAGCTGCAATTGATCCTCCCGTTGCCATGCGACGTCCCTTTGTGCGGTGACAGTGGCCGCCATCTTCTTGTATAAATTCTCGGTGTACTTACTTTTACTCAGCTTGGCCTTCATGCGGGTCAGCTCGTGCATATGCGTACTCTTGGCCTCCTCCTTCCGGGCAATGGCTGCGTTTTGCTCTTCCACCATGCGGGTCAGCATCGCCTCGCAATTCTCTATGGCTTGTTTTTTGATTTGTCAATTGGGCTTTGAGCTCGCCAATCTCCATAACGTTGAATATTCTCTCTCTAGTCACTTCCGTTAACTCTACTGCCAACTTCTCTATCTCCTGCTGAGGTTGGGAGCGACTGCTACTAGCTTGATTATTCCTCGGGGCCAACTGATGTCGGGGCACTCCTTTAGGACCTGTCCTTTTGTGGGGAGTTTGCTTCAAACGGCCCATCCTGTAGAGGGTAAGTTTAGATTTAGTAAGGTAGTCCTTAAAGGCTAGCAAGAATAGGAATGATCATATACAACCCAACCCGAATAAAGAGGAAGGTAATTAACCAAGTGATATATCATGATGCATGCACGTACTTACGATTCGCAATAGAAATTCATAATTATATCACTTAATATTTTACAACATAGGGCCATACTTTATGCTGCTCCTCCACATAGCCTTAAAAACTCTAGTAAAACCTACAGACAAGGATAAGGTAAAGCTAAAGCACTTGGTCTCAAAATAGGCAAGTTTAAAATATTGGATCCAAACAGATTTGAGGTTTTTCAAAGGATACAACAGTCATCTTAGCAATGAATGCTCTGATACCAGCTGTGGCAAAACGTCCTAAGTAGTTGGGCCCACCGACTCTTGTCATTGTCCCAAAGACCTCTGACGGAGATGCCGGGATCCATCTACTCTAGAAGCCCGATGAGTGCCCCAAGACACCCATTCCACTGCTACCTGTGGCGTAACAAAAGGACTTGCCCTGACCACTAGCAATGGTCAATTAACGAGAACTTCTTCTTCTCGCCCTTATAGGATAGCAAGTGACCACATTAACACCAGGATCATTCATTGCGAAGACATTGCAGTATCACAAACAGGAGGTAACCAAATTAGCATTTCAGAGTAAAACAGCGGAAGCATTATATAACTTAATTTACAAAAGTAGTTCATTAAAGTAAGACTCAGATAAAGTGTTATTACAAGCCAGGTCCAGCGGAGCAACTTTAACCATATTTCAAAGATTACAAATTTACACACCCAGCCCCGGGTCACGTTCACTCTTCTTCGTCGTCAACCTCGACGACGGTCACACAACAGGGTCCGAAACAAGTCGGCTCCTGAGCTTCACCTGCAACAAGGGTTATAAAACCCTGAGTACTGGAGTACTCAACAAGGCTTAACCGGCGGAAAAAGAGGAGAACTTAGGAATGCAGGCTTAGGGTAGACAAGCAGTGGTTGAGCAAGGAGCCAAGTTGTTTTGCATAAAAGCTTACTACTAGTGCATCCTTACTTTCAAATTTTAGCCACGAATTGCTCACCTCGAGAGGTCGAGGAATTCGAGGACAGTCTATCTAGTTGCTTTTCACAGACAAGTCTGTGAATCCTTAGTCCTTAACAAAAGTGTTATTCATCCGACGGCCATAGCTTCATGTCACTTTGAGTCCGGAAATTGGGATCCGAACTCTATGAGACATTTTCTTTTTCCCCAGTTCATAACTTAGTTGCATATTTAACTACGATGAGGGTCTAAGGAATTGAGTCTCCCATACGGGGAGCAACGACGATTCGAATCGCTTAGCAATCCAGCTGGAGTTCCTAACCACCCGA
This sequence comes from Sorghum bicolor, assembly GCF_000003195.3. Classification (NCBI taxonomy): domain Eukaryota; kingdom Viridiplantae; phylum Streptophyta; class Magnoliopsida; order Poales; family Poaceae; genus Sorghum; species Sorghum bicolor. The sequence goes on from NC_012871.2 coordinate 28,666,960, forward strand.
CATATGTAGAACCAAATCTTGCATATGTCAACCCAAATCTAGCTTTCCCAAGATCTGAGCGGGTTCGCGGCACACGAGAGCACAGTACTCCACCGTCCAGCCCATTTGCTAGGAGGGTACACGCTACTCTCGCCATCGCTCCAAGTCCAGTGCGCGAGTAGCTGCTCTCATCGAGGAATCACAAGACCAGGCTTACCGAGGGCAAGTGGCTAGTACTATAAATTCTCAACCCAGCAGGCCATGAACGGACCGGTCTTTAATCGACATAGTTGGAGACACTACTTTAAGACTCTATTCTTAAAGCAAGTCCACCGAACGGTCTCAAGTTGAAACATCATTGACCATAAAAGTATTCCACAACCACCCTTCAAACTTTCTTAGTTGAAAACCTATCTAATAAGCAGGGCTAAGCATTACTATGCAGTTTTAAAATAAAACAGGTGCCAAGGACAGGATAACAAATATCAAGGTAGTAAATGCAACAGATAGGTTGAACCCAATTCTTAATTACGTAATGCAGCAATTTCAATTCATAAGTGATAAAATAGTTAAAACATTCAAGGAAGGGTTAATGCATCCGGGGCTTGCCTTGGTTGCAGAGCTAAGTGGGTTCCTCGGAGACTTCCCAAGCCTCGGATCCAACTTCCTCAAACGGAACACCAACCTCGGGGTTCGGTTCAACGGTCGCTTCTTCGGTCACGTGCACTATACGTAAAATGATGTATGCTCATGATATGCTTAACACAATACATAAGAAGGACCGAGTCGAGTACAACTTTCCTTCTCGGTGCAAAGACAGGCTAAACAATAACTAAAGTTGTTTATTACTTTAGTGTTTTTACCCAAGAGGTTGCATCAGTAGGCTAAGACCTTTCTTAATTTACAGTTATTCTTAATTAACTAATTATTAATCCTTTTTATCTTAATTAATCCTTAATTAAGTATCAAAGACAGTAATTAAGTATTAACACCAAACAATAGCTAAATGCCAAAGGCCATTAAGGTTAATGACCTCAGGTCATTACATAATCCCAAAATTACTCAAATCTTGATTTGGAAATGAAACTAATTATTATCTAATTATTTTAGGATTATTACTTAATTATTAATTAAGAGTCTATTAATATTTTGATCAGATCTTATCCAAATGTCACCAAATTTTGTGGGAAGCCAGGAAATAATATTCAGAGACATCTCACAAATTTTTGTGATTTTTGGACATATTAATAAATTCCTAAAAATCATGGAAATTCTATTTACTAAAAAAGATACAATTTTTTATACATGTTCAAATCATCAGAACATGGAATTTAACATTTTTCCTATGTTCTACTCACTGCATAGAACATACCCAAATATTTCCACTATTTTTGGATCAGCACATAATTTTCTACACAAATTCAAACATCAATCACTTTTAATACAAAAAGAAAAGGGAAAATCACACTGTGCGGGCGCGGCTGGCCCACTTAACCTCGGCCCAGGCCGGCCCACGCGGCTCCCGCGCGCGCACAGGCTGCCCTTTCTCTCACACGACCACTGACGGGCGGATCCCGCCCGTCAGATCCGTCTCCCACCTCTCGCCGCGGCTCCGGCGAGCCTAGGCACGCCGTCGGTGAGCTTCCGACCCCCGTGGCGGAGCGTGCTAGCATCTCCACCTCCTCGCGCAACCCCTGAAGCACTCAGGCGACGTTCTACGCGCCGCTATGCCCTTCGACCGCATCCACGGCGGATGGCAACGTCGGCCGCGCGAACACCGGTCGTCACAAGCAAGTAGAGCATAACCCAAGGGGCGCACAAGCACCAGTAGCTCACTGCGACTTCAAAGGAGTAGGCAGCGGCGGTAGAGAGGCTCGGAGAAGAGCTGGCCGCGGTGAGGCGCTTGCGGCGGCGTTTTTGCCGGAGTTGCAAACGATGGGCTTGGCTGGAAGCTTCAAGAGGTTGGAACGTGCGGTGATGGGTCGAGGAGGTAGCTAAGTGGGCGAAGCGGAAGCTGCACACTAGGGAGGTGAAAAGGGCGTGTCGGCGGCGAATTTTGCAGTGGCGCGGGCGTGGTCGTCGGTGCTCTCAGAGGCAAACGGAGGCGCGTCGGCCGGTGGAGCGGCTTTTAACACGAGTGGAGAAGACACGGAGCTTCCACATTAGCGAGCGATGCAGGCATGTGCGTGGCGGCGAGGACGCACGCGGCGCTGCACGCGCGGCGGCCGCGCGCGATCGGACCCCGTGATCCACCTCGGATCACTGTAGCAGGCCCTATCCACTCCTTTTTGTTTTTTGCAAATTACTTCCAAAATTTGAACTAAAGTCAAAATTCTGCTAAAACAAAAGTTGTTCAGAATTTTAAAAGCTACAAAACATCTTTAAGGGTCCAGAGTTGATTTTGAGTGGAAGAGCATGAATTTGAGGAAAACAGTTTGAAATTCAAAATTCCAATTTGGGGAGAATTCCAATTTGAATTGGGGCAAATTAGAAATTCCCAAATTACTTTTGATTTTTCTCAATAACTTGAAAAATTCCCAAAATAAAAGTTGTACAGTTTGATGAGCTCTACAACTTTCATGTTGATCACTTTTCAAGATTCCAAATAGATTTTGAATTAGGGATTCAAATTGGAAAAGGGAACAATGTCTAGAAATCTATATTTTCAAAATTACTTTGAATAATTTTGTTTAGAAACTTCAAAAACTAAAAACACCAAAGTTGTACATCTTATCAAGATTTACAACTTTGCTTTTGAACTCATCTCCAAATTTTGCTTAGTTTTTAAGTTACACAAAAGGAGACAAAACTAGGGTTTTAAAATTAGGGTTTTCTCCCCCATTTCCTCAGAACCCTCCAAGGATCTCACAACCCCACTAGCATCATTTCATAACACAAGCACACTTTAGTTCCTAAGCACAAGCAACCAAATTGAATGTGCTCAACAAATATGCTATGCAATGCTTATGATAACATGATCTAATTTTATTATCCGTAACATCAAGGATGTTACATTTTTTTATCTATATATAATACTTCATGTGTTCAACCATGTATCTCGATGTAATGGGTAAAAACTTTTTAGGTTAGGAACTAAAGAAGGCCTAAGAGATACGCCAGAAATGGACAGCAAGTCAGTAGCATGGTTCCTCGCAACTCGTATCAGAAGCACACAGAACGAGGCAAAATAACCAGATCGTCAAATGTAATGCCCAAACATCGCGCCGAACATCACAAATCATGCCACAATCACAGGGAAAACACATGTGATGACATCAACTCCTTCGTACGGACACCAGCAAGGCAGCCCCGCCTGGAGAACATGGTGAATCAGGTACATGGAATACATGGCCTAGGTTGCAATAATGTACAGATACAGGATTCTACCATCTACATATCAGTCTAATCTAATCCGGAGTGACACTGATCGGCATGAGGGACAGGCTGTGGAGGCACTAGACAAGCTGCTCCTACAATTGGACAGCACAAAGGCTTTGTTCACTTCTTGAGTCTTGACTAGTGCTTTATTATTGCGACCTGGAAAATGGAGGGAAAAGTCCGAGCAAAGTATGAGCCGAAAAGGAAAACATCGAGAGTGTGAGCTAATAATAGCTGTGATAGGGCTATTTTCTTTTTCTTTCTTTTTTTAGCAACATGTTACGACCTAAAGTACATCATTGTTTGTGGCTGTTGCACCAATTGGTTAAGCAAAACAAAGTTTCAAATAACAGATAATGAGAACTTTGGGTCGCAAATTCATGTTTCCAATCAGGGGAACATCCACAGATGTCCGAAGGAAGACCACTGATTCTGGTTACCTGCAGCTTTAACTTTTCCAAGCACGTTCTTGCCCAGCTTGAATGCCCTACATTATGTCACCAGAATAAGCGCCATGACTGGGAATATGAATAAAGTAGTCACAGCACTAGGACATTTAGATAACGGAATAAACTAGAGTACCTGTTGAATCCTGTTGGGATCAATGGAACCAGCTGCCTGAAATTGGGAATAATTTAATTCCTGCATAAAAGTTTGAGATCCATAAATTTAGAATATCACAAATTTAGAATAACACATAAAACCATATGAAAAACAAAGGCCAAGGGCAAAGTTTCCAGGACTTGACAACTAAAAGATAGTAAAACAAGAGATAACGGCTCAATACATATAGGGAATTTGGTGTTTCTACCCTTACTCTAGAGGCCAATGGTGATTTTACCCCTGTTTTTCTACTTTGTGATTTTGCCCTCGCAATTCTAGATTGAAGCCTCCTTTTACCCCTGTTTTGTCACGGTGTTATGTTTGGTCAGGTTAAATCGCGAAAAATATTTAACAATAGAAGAAATCCATGCGAAAGAACCCCTCAACTGATTTTTGCTCTGGCTGGTCTCTCGCTCCTTCGTTTTCTACACTACAACTAGAGAAGACCCACATAGTACAGCAGCGGTGACCTAGGGTACGACCACTGCCGAGCTTGTGCGGCACGACCGGGCCGGCAACTGTGCCCGACGGCTGGGCGCACAGCGGTGCCGAGCCGGTGGCTGTGCCCCTTCAGCTGGTGTGCACGGCATCACTGCTCCAGTGGGCGAGCCAGTGTGCGCAGCATGGCCACAATTCCTACCTACTCGATCTAAAGAACCTCTTCTGAGGCATGGCACGACACTGCAAGCGGCAGGTGGAGGCAGCGGGGCTCGCCATAGAGTGGAGGCCATGGAAGCCATGGGGCTCGCCACAACTGACGCGGCCGCGTTCCTCACCACGCTCCGCTCCGCTGTGGGCTCGGGAGCAGTCAGGGACACCGTGTGGGCAGCAGTGGCGGCAATAGAGGTGCTGCAGGCGAAGCACCCGCACACGCTCCACCAGCTCGTCTATGTGGGACCATGCCACCCAAGGCGCACCGCCGTACTGGTTCCCAGAGTGTGTTTTCTCTTTTCTCCTCACCCCTCGACTTGCGACTTAGTAGTACTTTTGGAGCTATCCATAATAACTAATGGGCCCCATCTGTAATTATCCTTAGTTGTGCGCCTGTGCCAGACGCATTTGGACAGATTCACTTGGTTATCCCTAATGGATTATTAATTACATAAGTTTTGTGTGTCTCAATTTGACATAAAATTTGTCCAAATTTTACAAAATTTGACAGATTTTACTCATATTTATAATAATAAAATGAATGCATAAGTTTATGTCTAATTTTGTTGCCAACATCCCTACCAAATATCTCAAAAACTTTAATCTTGATATAGGGGTAATATATAACAAAACAGGGGTAAAATCACATGGGCAAATTTGTCTATTCGTCCAAAAGTTAACACCATTAACTGGACTTCACGGAACAGGGGCAAACCCTTCCTTCAGTTCAGAAACGCAGGGGTAAAATCACAAAGTTTAAAAAATGAGGGTAAAATCACCATTTCGGTTCAAAACAAGGGTATAAACGCTTAAGGCCCCATATACATATAACTGATATATCCTTATCCTCTTTTGTATTATGAGCACTGAAAAAGAAGATAGTAAATAAAATTTTACATGAAATTCAAAAGTAACCAATTTGAATATATAGGATGTGAGCTACAGCAAGAAAAATGCTAAAAAGGAGAATGCATTTGAATAACTTCAGTTCATCCAAGAGTTCTCTTTTAAGCATATCTGGACAAAAGCAAAATACCAATATAAAACTATAGATTGCAATCTGGAACAAAAATAATATCCCACAAACCAAAACTATGACGGAACAGAATATGCACCTGCTGTTTCATATGCATTTGTGTTTGTCCTTGTGCCTGGGGAAGCTGTTGAATCGGTTGCATGGATATAAGTGATTGACCCTGTGGCGGTGACTGCAGTTGCTGCACAGCAATCTTTTGTTGGTGCTGTTGAAGCAAAAGCAGTTTCTGCTGCTGCTGCTGCTGCTGCTGCTGCTGCTGCTGCTGCTGCTGCTCATACAGCACATACTCTTCAGGCTTCTCCCACTGCAGGGACACAGTAGCTCGTATGAATAAACCACAAAATTGGCAAAAATTAACACGATGAGCATCATTCCTCACCTTACTCTCACGAGTAATGCTATTGTAGTAGTAGTTAAAACCTTCAGGGGAGGTATGCTCTGTCCAGTTACAGGTTAAAGAAACTGCAGGTGAACCAACCTGCTGCGGAGTTGCATTAATATTTATCGGAATAATGGCACCTGGAGCACTAGGGTTACTAGACTGCACTGGCTGCCCAGACTGAAAATGAAGAATTACATACAAACTTTGAATGCATTTTAACTGAATATGTAACAGATCCAACTAAGAACAGAAACATATAAATGATGACAATGCAAGGTAGCAACAAGGGAAGCATAAATGCAGAATGGTCTTGTATCATAAGTTGCTGTCTAATGTTGTAGCCAATTACCTGCTGTTTAGGAACCTGTGCAGAGGGTTGCTGATTTAGGTTAGACTGCTGCTGCATTAGTTGTAGCTGTTGCTGAAGCTGATAAATCGCCTGCTGTGAAGATTGATAACTAGACTGCAAAGCTGCCTGCTGTTGAAGCAGCAACTGTGGTGCTTGTGAAGGCATCTGCTGCATCGACTGCTGGAGCACTTGGGGAGCGACACTGGTGGGAAGTTGCTGCTGGCCAGGAACAGCTTGCATTGAATTGGACTGTACAGATGGAGGGGCCTGTAAAGCACCTAGAGAAGCATTCTGTTGCATCAATGGCTGTGACGCAGGAGGTTGGCCAGGTAATTGCATAGATGAAATATTCTGGCCAAATGAAACAGGTCCCGCGGATTGTGGGACCTGAAGTTGCCCAATCTGTGGAATAGGCCCCTGCAGAGGCTGTCCTGGCTGAGCATTCTGCAGTTGTACAGGGAAATTCTGTGGTGGACCAGGTGGCTTTTGCAAGGGTGGGATCTGTTGGCCTCCTATATGGTGTCCTTGTACAATGGAAGTGTTCATGCCCTAAAAAGCAGAGTCCCCATCACTATGGCATAACAAATTTCCATTAAAGGAAAATCATGAGATAAAAGGAAGTAATAATATTCCAAATTATACCATGTGTGACGAAGTAGGCACAGCCGTCTGATTTGACAAGGAACCATTTCCAGGGAACATTGGAGGCCGAAAAGCAGCCTACCATGTTTTGGAACCAAAAGTCAGGAATGGACTAAACAAAAGTAAAACCGTAATGAAGGATCGACTTGAAACATACATTATTATCTGCTGATGTTACAGTGCCACAACTTAGTGCCAAGGGATTGTCAGATCCAAAATTATTATATTGGTTAGGTGCCATTGACCTTGGACTTGATGGACGCCAAGATTCTGGAGGCATATGCCGGCCCCTTGATTCATCAAGATTGGCTGTTGGCCTGAATTATAAATAATGAATAGCAATAAGAAACCTCCAATGAACTGCTAAACTTCTCCATGTACTCCGTCCATTGTTAAATATAAAATGCAATGATTTCAGGTTGACTGGTCGAAGCTGGTCGCTCTAGGACCGACCAGGCGATTAATTGAGATTAATCGTTGACCAGGGGAATTAATCGCCCTGGTCGACCCTGGTCGTCCACCTGGTCGTCCAGCTATTTCAGGGCATATATGCCTATATATATACCTCCATCTATACTATATAATATACACAATCAAGCCAGCATCAAGACTACATTAGTGTTTAGATAGTGAATTACTTGTGGGAGTTGGTTTCTTCTCTTTTCTGCACTGTCCAGAGGTCCATATTGCTGTCCCAAACTCCCCCCTGAAGCCCCTCTATTCTATCTAAACCCTAACAGGCCAAAAACTTAAAGCCCATTAGCCCAGTCCCAGTTAGAAAAGGCCTAAAAAAACAGAAGCCTGGTCGTCCAATTAATCGCGATTAATCGACGATTAATCGGACGACCAGCTTTCTGGTCGAACTAATCGAGTCGGACACTAATCGAATCCTAGGAGCGACCTGGACGACTAAACGCGATTAATCGGACGACCTGAAATCATTGATAAAATGTTTCGTCACTTAGGCCTTTTGGACAAGCTAATTAGTTCGAGAATAAACTACTAGCTTGTCTTGAATGTCATATAAAAAAAAAAGGAGCAGAAGCTATGATTAAGAAATTAGTTCAATTGATTATTAGACAGGTTCTGTAAGGCAGAAAATACAAGAAGCTAGCACTTGTTTCACTTTCAGACATTTCATTGTTGTCTATATTATATCATAATACCTTATCTATCCTACTTTAAACCTCTTTTGCAGATTATTTTAGAGCTACTGTGTTATTCTAGAGTTAATTTTTGGTTTTCACAAATGCACTTCAGTAGATGCCCTTAGCATCAACAACTCATGTGAGAGTTTTGACCGTGCCTGTTTCATCTCATTACCAACTTAACTTAATTGTTCTTGAGAAAAAATTACTGAATAAGTAATGAACTCAAACCTGATAACAAGTGCTGCATCCGATCGAGGACTGAAACCAGGACCTCCAAATGCAGGGCCACCCCTAACAAGGTAAATCAGAGAGCAGAAATGGTAATGATTATACTTAAGTAAACAAAATAGCATATGCTATGCAACAAAGAAACATAGTCACACTTGTTAATCACCTCGATTCTCCAGGTCTAGGCCTCTTAGGATCAGCAAATCTAATGACTAATGGTTGCTCGCACCCCTAATTACAGAAATAAATACATCATAATTATCCAGAAAGCTATACACACAATATGTCAGTTGGCAGAGAAATTTACCCTCATTATGTAAGTCCCATTAAGGGCATTCATTGCTTCCACTGCTGTCTCTTTTGATGAGAATTTGACAAATCCACAGCCTTTATATTACATATATTACAAGTTAAAACAAAAAGGTTGGAATGGAAGAGTATAACTAAAGCAAACAGGCATTCATAAACCTCTGCTCTGCCTCATGCCATCTCTCATAATGTAAACATCTTCAACATGACCATATGGGGCAAATATCTGAAAAATGTATGCTTTTATCATCAATCCTTGGAAAAGCGATCTACTAAATTTGTCTTAATCATGTCCTCAAATGCAGATAAGAATACAGTATCACTGGTTGATTATGGACACCGAGCAGTAGTTTTAAATCATAATACTCGCTCAAATGAGCAAATCATTAAATCGTGAACAAAAAGGAAAATAAGTTCAACCTATTTACCTCTTCAATCTCCTTTGGAGTTGCTTGCTTATTGAGGGATGCAACAAATAATTTGTGCTCGATGGCCCCTAGCAAATTTGTCACAGAAACTGATGAAATTGCCCAATAAGTACAACAAATAAAAGATCTGAAGAAAAACAACTATCGTTTAACGAACCAAGCACAGTTTCCTTTCTGAATATGATTATATAACTCAGATTAAAAGAACAAAAGAGCAAAGAATCCTTAAATGAATAGTATTTTTCAGATACAGAAAAAAATTCAGAATCAGAATAGAAGTCACATGTAAATTGATCAAGAAACATGTATGTGTAACTGTAAAATGTAAAAGCAAGATTGGGAAAGCACGATAAATTCGTCTCTACATGCTAGTATGCCAACAAACAAAATGCTCTGTGACAAGTGACATGTAAAGGGATGGTGCTAAAGTTTAGAGAAGCTGGCACTATGTAGATGTATTTGTGTGTGAGACTATGGGTGTGATAGGGGTGTGTGTGTGTGGTACTCTCCTTTCTTCATATTATTAGTGCAAGGGTATGCATCTCTCCTGCATATTCAAGGGGGGAAAACTAGTGTTGACTATGCACTTTTTGAGCATATAGAGAAGGTAGGATTGTTAAGGTTGCCTCAAAACCAGTATAACATGCAACGCACACAGGTCATTAATAGGTAAACTACTGACGATCACAGCATTACCATGCCGTTCCCTTTCACCATCAGCATATCTAACTTGAATAGGGCCCATCGCCTGAACATAAACAAATTTATAGTCAATAATCAGCAAACAAAGAACAGAGCTTAACAAATAGCTTACAAGATACATACTCCAGGTAAAGTGTACTGATTGTGCAGACCCCTGATGGCCCTCTCTGCCTCTTCAGAAGTAGCATATTTAACAAAACAACAACCTGGGAATGCACAAAATGTAAAAGTCAGTCTGATACTATTTTCTGTATATCTCATTGTGATCTGATATACATATATACATACATATATACATACATACATGCATGCATACATACATACATACATATATACATGCATGCATGTGTAGAATATTATTCTACACCGTAAGCCAAAACTGAGCAGAAAAAATACTGAGTAGTACTGAACAGCGTTCAATATGATCCAGTACTATACCCAAGACTGCGAAATACTAAACAATACTGAAACGGAAATACTAAACTATTCTCGGTGTAGAATAACATTCTACACCTAGGGTAATAGAATAGCACTTGTATATATACATATATCTGGGTTCTCATGTAGAATAGCATTCTACACCTAGGGTGTAGAATAAGTATGGCTTCTTTGCAGAACATGTCACAATATCAATTTAAGCTATGCTCTGTATTTGCAACACCAACAAAAACATAGAACATCTGCACTAAATTTAGTGACACCCAAATATTACATGGAATGAAGAAAATAAGTGCACTTCAGACATCAAAAAGCTCGAGGATATCTGAACTCAGCTGTGGTAGTTAGAATTGCATTTGAGCTTAGGATGACATTTTGTGCAGAAAATGCAAACAGCGACAGGGCCTTAACATAGCACTGATGCACCAAAATTGCCAATACTATAAGTAGTCATACTCATAAATAAATGTCACAGAATGAGCAACAAATATCAGGTGTTGAAGTTATAAGAAACTGGCCATCAACATGTCCAAGAAAGTTGCTTGGGTTGAACCGCAGAAGGTTTAGAGGGGGGTCATGCTCCCAGTATATGCAATACAGTAAAAAACATGAACAAAGATCCATCAACATCATCATCCTCATACAGCACATTTTGATAGCAGTAAGTAATAACCTAGCATAGCAATTGCCAAAAGGCAAGCTTCAATAAGCTGATAAAAGTGAAACACAGCAGCACTGGCAATTAAACTAGGCACCACAGCAAGCTGATATCTGAACAATCCATCAAAATGGCATGACCTTTGAGCACGCAAAACCACTAAATTATATATGGTGTTCCGCGGTGACGTTTTTACAGATGCATATGTTGATGCATTCAATAGAAGATGTGCACCAAAATTGCAAATACTGTAAGTAGTCATACTCATAAATAAATGTCACAGAATGAGCAACAAATATCAGGTGTTGAAGTTATAAGAAACTGGCCATCCACATGTCCAAGAAAGTTGCTTGTGTTGAACCACAGAAGATTTAGAGGGTCATGCTCCCAGTATATGCAATACAGTAAAAAGCATGAACAAAGATCCATCATCATCATCATCATCCTTATACAGCATATTTTGATAGCAGTAAGTAATAATCTAGCATAGCAATTGCCAAAAGGCAAGCTTCAATAAGCTGATAAAAGTGAAACACAGCAGCACTGGCAATTAAACTAGGCACCACAGCAAGCTGATATCTGGTGTGCCATCAAAATGGCATGACCTTTGAACAAGCAAAACCACTAAATTATATATGGTGTTCCACGGTGACCCTTCTACAGATGCATCTGATGATGCATTCAATAGAAGATGAAAAAACTGTAAAGTGCATGGTAAATAATGCTCAAATAGTCTACATAAAACACGGAAAATTACTCATGCAAAAGAATGATATAATAAGAGGCTGTGCCAATGACCAAAAAGGTTTTGGGAAAAAAGGGTCTATAATGCAGCCAATGCACATTAATTAATATAAGTACGCATGGAAAGAAACAATCAAATCAACTGTGATGCCAATTCAGCCAGCATCTGATAGCATCCATGAGTAACCCTTTAGGTAGAAGTATAGAGTTAGTCCAGTAAATGAGAGAATAATTTGTCAGAAGACAGGTCCACTAGTTGCTTAGCACAAAAGTACACCAACAATAATGAGCAACAGTTTCCATCCATCTATTGCATCAACCATATGATTTCAAACTGCAGATTGATTCACATTAAAGGCAATCAAATCATGTATGATGAAGGCTTTGAAATCCAGGTGTGCACTTCTAACAGTAATGCAGCCAGAATCAGTATTCAGCTTCAATTTTCCCTAAGATAACATAAGCAGCAGCAGCAACTAAGACCAATAGAAGAGTCTGGTGCATTCTCATCAGCTGCATGTCAAATGATCCAATCCAGAATAGGCTTAACACTTACCCTTCACAGACCACACGGATAACATTCTGCAAGCCAAGCACTTTGAGTGACAATCATCACACAGAGCAGATGAAGCGTCATTAGCTAAGTGACCATGCTTACATTAGATGCAAGACACACAGTACTGGTACATCATCATGTGTCATCAACATTCAGCTCCGAGTTACAAACTTTAAGCACCCTTGGGAACTAGCTGGAAGAGTTATTACAAAGACTGCATTTGTGTAGATATTTCAAACGAACAGTGAATATCACCATAACCGTTGTCGTGTGAAGCAACATCCAATCAGTCTAAGCACATCCAAAATTTACACTCAATATCCACAAATTGCATATAGCAAGAACATATCACAGTCAAAGCCACAACTCACAAGATTTATAATATTCAAGGAACATGTTTTCAGACCACCCATGACAATATTGGTACCCATCGAATCAGATGAATCTAGATTGATGGTGCAGACCACACTATTTCCAAACAGTACAAGGTCATCAACACCACACACACCAGCGACCATCAATTGTGACAGCAATATGCAGCTATACCGCATCATCCAATAACTCGTGTATCGAGGGATTCAATCGCTCACATTAAGGAATTCCACATCATATGCAATTCATGATTACATGGATAATAAATCTTAAACCATGAGAGGCAAGGTTGGGAAGTTTTGTATTGATTCATTATAAGGTTATATAAGTTCTTGCCACAAAATCAGGGCACACAGATGCAAAGGTGAAACTACAACCTCATTGGTACTAGAGCTACAGAGCATCCAGAAGATCAATATTATCTAAACATAGCTTTTGGTACCAAATTTGCTGCCTTGTGTAGCAGTAGAGTTGTGGCTAGTTAGGTTGCAGTAATCAGCTGACAGTTAGTTGCTTCCATTCTAGTCTTCTACTGAATCCACAGGAGACGAACAGAATGGAAGCACAGGAAATGAAAATCAACAACCGCCAATCTAACTGAGAGAAGATGCAACCTTGTTGCTGCTATAACCTCTCAGAAACCTGAAAACAAAAGAGATACTCGATTGTGATAGTACTACAAGAAAAACAAAGCCTTAGCACACCTTGTTGTTCACCGGTCTTCCTATCCTTAATTAAAGCAACTTCAAGAACATCTCCATGCTCCTCAAATAAAGGCCGAACCTGAAGACACAAAACTCTGTCACAAACTGAACAAAACAATAAAAATCTAAATAACAGAAAAAATAAGGCATCACAAGCACAGAAAAAATGCATATTTTATAGTTTATTCAAGATTCAACTTGTTAGTCAAACCAGAAAATAACTAAGAGCATCCCCAACCATTTGGCAAATAGACTTTGCATTCATGTATTTGCAAAAAAGTCTAAAAAACACCTATCCAACGGTTTGGCAATTGGGCTTTGCAATTTTGTTAACTTGGCAAATAGAGGGGAAGGACTCGCATATATTCCAAGCCCCTCCGCGCTTGGCATCGCATCCCTCGCGCGAAATCCGTCGCCCCCGTGCGTGGTCGCGCGACTACTCCCTCCTTCTGCCACCAGATTTTCTTTTTTGCCAAGTGATTAATGCCTCTTTTCAACTTTGCCATATTTATTTGGGACTTGGCAAACTCCCTCATTTGCCAAACGAACTATGCAAAACGGTTGGGGATGCTCTAACACAAGGATCATCATGGAGGCTGGAGCTGACAAGAAAAGGTGTAAGAAATGATGCAGCTTTGACTGCATCCTAAAAATCCAATAATTCACTCTAAATTTGTATATCTATGAGCTGATATATATGACAAAAATAGCTTTTGCATCTTTTAGCTTGTATAAGATACCTTAGAGAACTTAGGACCTGTTTGAATCCCATGGTCTAAAGGCTCTTGAGGCTCCAAACAGGAGGTCTAAAGTGTTATCCAAAGTTTAGCCAACCTCACAAAAACTTTAGACCACACAAGTGAGCTAAAATGGTCTAAAGTTTTAGTCCTTAACTTTCCAACTTTAGACCATAGGATCTAAACAGGGCCTTAGTTACAAGCTTCTAGTTAGTTTTGTGCACAGTGATACGCAATGTTATCACAACACCATACATAAGCACAAATAAAACCATATCAGGTAAGGGGAAATAATGTTTAAAAAATAAAGATGGTAGCAAAACATATAAAAAATACTATGCAAGAAGAGAAGATAGTAGCATGGAAGTAATGCTCACATCTTCTTCAGTTGCTGTCCTTGGAACAGATCCGACAAAAAGTTTGACATAGTTACTTCTACTATCATGATCTGCAGGAACTTTCAAGAGCAATATCAATATTTGACAAAGAAAGGGTAAGAGATTAGGATTAAGATTTATTTCCACTTAAGCTCAATCACATACAGCACTTTTCCATATGGTATTCCTACCATGGATGATAAATTCAACAAAATTTTTACCAATATATTTGCTGTATAACATTGGATTGAAACGGAAGCTTGATTGTTAAAAAGGAAAAACTAAATAAAAGCTAAGTAACCTGACTCTAACTATTAAAGGTTTGAGATGTCTGACAAATGTTTGGATACCAAATGTAAACTTATTCACAATTGAAGTGAAGTTTTGAGATGTTTGCAATGTTGGATTGGGTAGAAAGCTTGAAAGTTAAAAGGAAAAACTAAAATAAAAGCTATGTAATCTAACTCTATTTAAACCTTTTGAGATGTGTGGGGGATGTTTGGGGATCAATGGTAAACCTGTTGACAATGGACAGTGGAGTTTTGAGATGTTTGGGGACCATGGTAAAACTAATCAATAATTGACACTTCAACAGTCTAAGTAGTTGAATATCAAATGTTGGAATAAACAGATCTGCCAAACTATAAATTGCAAATTCTACAATTTATAACATATTATATCAATAAAAACATAAGAAAAAATCCAAACACATGGTGTTACAAAAGTTAACCATGCATCAAGGGAGAACTGTGGATGTCCTCTCCCTTCACATGTAGAAAACCTGGACAAGGTGCACTGACTACATCCAAAAACACTAAGAAGCTCGTCTATTCAAAAGGTTGGGTGGTTTTGTCATTATAGCACATGCAGGTATGACCATATTACACATATGAATCCTGCTTGGCATAGGCTGTCTCCAACAAAGGACCCATAAAGGAAATCAAAGCCAAAATGGATCTTCGATGGTAGTGTATCGGCCTCCAACACAGTTCCTATATGGGAGACCCATTTTGGGTGGTAGCAGAGGCACAACCCAAATATGAGCATCCTCTCTCCTGAAGACCTACTTTTGCAGAAAGGGTTCTCTTTTGGTCCTGTCGTTGGAGAAAACAAAAAAAAATGGGTATTGAACCCTTTGCCTGTAGAGCCCAAACAGCAAATGGGTCTTGTATTTTGGGTGCCGTTGTTGGAGACAGTTAGGTCCACAAATTGACTAGTCAGTTCTATCAAGTAACTTCCAAGGAAGTTGATTGAATTTGCATCAATAATCGGAGGTCACAAACACGCCTTTCTATCAGCACCAAAACCCTAGCTACGCTTAATCAAGCTCAAGTTCCCCATCTTGGGTTGGCACAACCCTAACAATCACATTGCATAACAAAGGACCACATAATTTTGGAACGAACCTTGGAAATCCCCACGGCCTCCGCCTCTGTTGCCGCCGCCATATCGTTGCCTCTGCTCGCCGGAGTCGTTCCCGCCGCCACCACCGCCTCTGTAGCCTCCACCGCCGCTAGAATAGTCGGAAGAACCCCGATAGGGGTGGAACCTCCCGCCACCGCCACCGCCACCGCCACCGCCCCCTCCACCACCTCCATCTGCCGCGCCGCGGGAGGAGTAGCGATAGGGCGGGCTACCCCCTAATCCGCCGCCGCCGCTGCCGGACCAGCGGGAGGGACCCCGCTGGAACCGGGCACCAGAGCGGTCTCCGCCGCTGGAGGGGCCACCCGAGCGATCGCCGCCACGGTTCATGTCGCGGAGCTAGGGTTTTGCGGGGAAGCGGGTGGAGAGCACGAGAGCAATGGGAGGGGCGACTAATACTGGGTCCTGGGAGGAGGCGGAGGGGTCGACACTAGGCGGGGAGCGAGCCCGTGGGTAGATTCGGAATTAGGATTCCGTTGATTTAGGCCAGTTTTAAAAAAAAATTCAAGCACATCAAATCTTGTAATACATAACTGAAGTATTAAATATAAGTAAAAAACAATTAATTACATAGTTTATATGTAATTTGTGAGATGAATCTTTTAAATCTAGTTAGTCTATAATTGAATAACAGTTATCAAATAAAAACAAAAGTGTTACCCAAATCAAATCTAAAATTTTTCACGAACTAAATAAGGCCTTGCTAGAAGAAGAGGATCTGTTTATATGTGGGTTTATATTAAAACTTTTAGATTTAGAAGTTTTATGTTGTAATTATCAATCTATATCTATATCTAAGAATAAATTGTAAAAATTTTAGTCCACCATAAAATTTTATTCACCACGAAATTTTGTTCACCAGTTCATTCGTGTAGGACTATGATTCTTTACCTAATATTTAATCATGAAAATTTCAGTCTGCTCACTTTTTCTATCCGTCCATAGTATATGAATACAGCTCGGCCGGGTCAATTGAGTTCGAGTAGAATACGGAGTCCGATCCGTTCCCAAATTCCAACAATGCAACAAATTAATCACGGCATCGACGGACTCGGCTAATAAAAAATCTGTTGTAATAGAGAACGTGTAAATCTTTACTTATATAATATTTAATCATGAAAATTTCAGTATGTCCGCCCATAAATAACAAATTAGGAACCAAAATCTACCTAGATACTAGAAAATCAAGAACATAATTAAAACCATTCTTTTTCTTTTTTTTAATCCTCAACAAACAATTGTAAGAGTTTGCGTAGGGCTAGCGACAGGGCATTATGCTGGAGTGGTAGACAGGAACCTTATAGTTAGGGTAGGACGTCGTGGAAGGTTGGTGAGATAATGATCCTGTGAGGTGCCGATTGTGGGTGCTAGAAGCTCAATGGAGAGGGAGGCAACTGAAGGGTGCATCATGCAGTTTTCAACCATGCAATCCTTCTCCCGTAGCAATGTAGGGGCGTATTTCCTAACATTCACATAAATAAAGAATAGTCTCATCTTGTGTCTATTTGTTTATTTCCCTATTTTGTGTCTATTTGTTTCTTCTACTTTCACCTATTACTAGCAAATATGTCCATATGTTATAACGGGAGAAAAATAATTTATTTTTAAAAAAAATGACAACGAGAATAATACATGTATGTCATACCATATCTGTAAAATTTAAGTCTATAGTTTATTTTGTAATAATCATGACATCCATAGTATATATTAGTGTTATTAATAATATGATAATATCCTATTAAGTTTGTAGCGAATTAAAATACAACATTGGTGTATTTTTTCTTTCACCGAAAAGCATATATATATATATATATAGTAT